>NC_085138.1:182063868-182425809 GCF_035046485.1 Aedes albopictus
ACGAAATAATCACTTTTAGCCATTTGGCAAAACAGACACCTCCCCCACCCCCTGACCCCAGTACATTCCGGAATATCTCCGGAATGGTTCGGCATATTACATGTCCATTTGAGTGTAATAAACTTTCACCAATTTATGATCGATTGAGGGTAACTTCAAAAAAAATCGGATGAAAATTGACGAAATGCCAGCATTTTGAAAATGAGTTGTCGGGGGTCGGGTATGTGAAGGTTAAGCATGTGGCTCCCATTTTCATCCTACGAAAAACAAAGGATTGAAGTGCTGTTTGTTTTGTTTCTTATTTTTGTATTTTTTGTTAGAAGTGAGCACCCATGAAAACAAAAAGAATGGAATCAATCGGTGCCGCATTCGCTTGTTTTCGAATAGGATGAATATGGGAGTTTAAGATTACTGATGGCACACATACTCAGTAAGTAATTATTTGAATACCAACACATATTTATTTTGTTTTTCTCATTATACTTAGCCATCCAGTTTCTTCTTCTCTAAGATTTGTTAGAATAAATTGGTTTCATTCGGCACAATGCTGCAAAGTGAGGCGAAGTATTGAGATTTCATTATTGATATTATTCCTTTACATGTACTAGAAAATGTCTCGCCTCACTTTGCCTAGGGTATAACTTTTTTAACAGGCGTCGTATCACTTTGCGGTCTTCGACAAAGTTGTTTGGCATATAGTCACCTACCAAAGGGTTTTATCATTAAATGCTTACAGCGCCACCTAGCGGCAAAAATCGAAAACTTAAGATTTCTGCATATATTTGACCATGTTTTCCCATACAAACTTGAAGCACTTTGAGCGCCCCTTGAGTCTTACTCGATTTTGCTCAAGTTTTGAACGCAGCTTCTGTGAGTCCAAAACAACCGATTCAAGTCTTACCTCTTAGAGGTATGATTTGGAATTTTTCAAAACTTTTGTTTTTCATATAAGTGTGGGCCACCCTAGTCTTCAGTAATAATTTTCGAAATTCCCGCGACAATCTGTTTTAGTTCTTTATGGAAATTTTCTTTGGGAATTTCATCCATGATTTCTTTAGCTTTTACTTTGAAAATGTCCCAGGCAAATATTTTAAAGATTTTTATCGAAAATTTCTTTTAAAAAATCTTCAATTCTTTCAGAACTCTTTCAAATTCATATTTTCTTTGAGGGGTCGTTCATAAATTCTTTGTGAATTCTTGCAAATAATTCTTTGAAAACTGCATTGACATACTTTTGACATTCTTCTAACAATTCTTACAGGAGTTTATTTGAAAATATCTTCGGCAACTTCAATGAAATTCCTACGGATTTCCATTGAGATATTCTCAACCAAGTTTTTCGGAAATTTCTTCGGTTTTATTCTGCGACACTACCTATGAGAATTCCTTAGGAAATTATTTTGGCAATTCCTTTTTCTGATTCTATCCGAATCATCTGTGAAATCTACGAAGATATGTCCTAAGGAATGCTCAAAGAATATGCCGGAAGTGTTTTGAAAGTATTTGCTGCACGCAGGGCCGGATTTACAAATGTGGGGGCCCGGGGCCACAATGTTGTGGGGGCCCTTTATATAGAGGATATACTTTTGCCCATATAACATAGAAAAAATCTAAAAAAAATGATTATTACAAATTTGTTGTTGAAGGTATTTATTTCGTTGTAAGAGTATTTAAATCTAGAACTATTTGCAGAGCTATGAAAAATGTTAACATCCACTAAATTTATTCATAATACAAAAACTATGATAAAAGAAAATTATAAAAAGTAAAAAAAAACACGACTGTGTTCGCGGCGTTAGATCCCAGATTTCATGCTAGAGTTCATAGAGAAATTAATTGCAAGAAGAATGTAGAGCTGAAATTTTCAAGAAATTTCTAGTAAAATATGTATCATAATCGGTGGTGTCATTTTTACGAAATACAAAGAATATATCTGGTGGATCCCTGCTGCAATCTCTGGATACCATAAAGAATGAACACTTAACAAAAATGTTCTTTAACGCGGTTTTAGGGGAGGTTCTTCATAAAACTCTGATAGAAAATGCTGAAGAAATTTTAGAGAGTATGATAAGTTTTTGATGGAATTTCTGATTTAATTACCAATGAATATTTTTAATAAATTTCGTGAAAATCTTCAGCGGAAACCCGGACGAGTTTTTAGCCAATTTCTTTTAAAATTTTCTCAAGGAATCTATTGAATCTTGATACATTCAATAGATTCCTTGAAAAAAATTCGGAAGCATTTGGTTCGCCAATATAGCTCGCCATGGATTCTTCATTATTTCAGTACGCATATCTGTTTAATAGAAAAAAATCTCATAAAAATTCATGCCAGATTTCCTCAAAAAAAAAAAACAAAAGTTTTGGTGTTCTCCCATAATAGTAAATCGAAATGGACAGCTTACAACTGACTTGCATTGGAGCACATTAAAACTGTTAATTATTTTTAGTAAATCTAGCATGAATATTCATGAGTTTCAGTTCGTTTTTTTTAGCAAAATCAAGTTCAAAAGTTTTTAAAAACAATTCTAAATTTCGAAAAAAAAATCCCTAATTTCTTCCAAGATCTATAGAAAATTGTACAAAATGTTTTCATAAGCTTTAGACAGAAAAATAAAAACAACTTTTTCATGACCTTTTTTAATCCGTTAGAGTAAAGTTTAGCATCTCATCTAACAGTCGAAGTGTTTTGCCTTTCTCGTACACTAAGTGTACTGGAAAGGCTATATGTTCACTCCAAAAATGACTTTTTGATAGAAGGCCCGGAGGGTCGAGTCACATATACCAATCGACTCAGCTCGACGAATTGAGGTGATGTCTGTGTGTGTGTATGTGTGTATGTGTGTATGTGTGTGTGTGTGTGCGTGTGTGTGTATGTGTGTATGTGTGTGTACAAAAAACTCACATCACTTTTTGGCAGTAAACCTCAACCGATTTTGATGACCGATGGTTCATTCGACGCGGCATATAGTCCTATTGTTTCCTATTGAAAATGGTTCAGATCGGTCCAGCCGTTCCGGAGTTATGGCCATTTAGGTGTTCCAGACCGGTACCCCTGGGAGGGGCCAGACATGAAAATGCAACAAGCCCATGCATGCGACGTATCAAACCACGGCATTTTCGATCATCTGATGAACGGTAAGCAGGAAAATAGTCTCAGAACATATCAGAATCGCGGAGCGGACCTGGTGTGATGGTTAGAACACTTGACTTTCACGCCGAGGACCTGGGATCGAATCCCACTCCCGACAAACTCGCAAAATGTGAGTTCTTCCTTCGGAAGGGAAGTAAAGCGTGGGTCCCGAGATGAACTAGCCTAGGGCTAAAAATCTCGTTAATACAGATATGAAAAAAAAAAAATATCAGAACCGTTAGTGTTCCGGAACCGGTTCCAGATGTCCCGCCGGAAGTGGCCAAATATAAAAGAGATCCAAACCCATGCATGCGACACATCAAACAGCGGCATTTTCGATAACCTGATGAACGGTTAGCAGGAACACAGTATCAGACCATATCTGAACCGGTAGTGTTCCGGAACCGGTTCTGGGTGTCCCGCCGGAAGTGGCCAAATATAAAATTGAACATAACTCATTCATGCGGCACATCAAACAGCGGCATTTTCGATAACCTGATGAACGGTTAGATGGAAAACAGTATCAGACCATATCTGAACCGGTAGTGTTCCGGAACCGGTTCTGGGTGTTCCGCAGGAAGTGGCGAAATATAAAATTGAACATAACTCATTCATGTGACACATCAAACAGCGGCATTTTCGGTAACCTGATGAACGGTAAGCAGAAAAATCGTCTCAGACCATATCTGAACCGGTAGTGCTCCGAAACCGGTTCTGGATGTCCCGCCGGAAGTGGACAAATACAAAAGAGAACCAAAACCCATGCATGCGACACATCAAACAGCGGCATTTTCGATAACCTGATGAACCGTTAGCAGAAAAACAGTATCAGACCATATCTGAACCGGTAGTGTTTCGGAACCGGTTCCGGGGGGTCCCGATGGGTGAATGCAAACTTTTTAAGGAGTGATAGAGGATCATAAATGGTGAAAAAATGTGTACGCATATGGTTAAATCTCAACCGTTACGTAGTAATTGTTCAAGTAACTGGTTATTACTTGAAAACGGTCAAACTTATCGCAGCTTTTTAACCCTCATCCGAAAGTTTATTTAATTTTCTACCAAAGAAGATCTTTCAATCTATCAGTTAAATAACTTAGTTTACTAAAGCAAATAAGCTCGAAACAATTGTTTTGCCTTTCTCGTACACCGAATGTACTGAAAGGCTATATGTTCACTCCAAAAACCAATTTTTGATAGAAGGCTCGGAGGGTCAAGTCACATATGCCAATCAACTCAGTTCGACGAATTGAGATGACGTCTGTATGTGTCTATTAGAGTGGGTCAACGTTGTATGGAGAAAACTTAATTTTGATCGCATCAACCCGGAACAAAGTTTTTCAATCTGTATTAGCGTCCAAAACAATTGTGCAAAATTTGGAAGCGATTGGTTGCGTCCTTGTATTCCGCCTTGCGATTGAAATTGGTATGGAATGTAGTATGGGAAAACGTACTTTTCTGCATTTTATTCAAAATTTGAATTCTTTTGTCTAACACCATGTAACTATTGACGTTAAAGTATAGCCTAGGATAAGCCGAAAAACTTTGCCGAAGACCGCAAAGTGATCTCGACTCTCTCTTTCGCTTAAAACTTGATCAAAACAAATTATTATTCTTTTTGTTTCTAGAGCAAGATGTAGTCGTCGTCTTCGCATTTCAACCAAAAAATCTTTGAAAACTTAATACACTTCCCGTAATAACACAAAGAGAGGATCGATGAAGAGAAATCGAAAATGCCAGTTAGGCCCCAATGAAGAATCAGTGTCGAAATTTCAATCGCAATGCGGAATACGGGGACGCAACCAATCGCTCCCAAATTTTCACAGCCTGAGGGCATCCCAGGAAGGAGTTCCCAAAACCCCTGCTCCCACCTGGCTCCGTCTCTGCGGGGATGCGTGATGTGGGGAAGAAATCTGGACTCCAAAAATGACAAACAGAGTATCCAATATGGTGGTCTAAAATCCAAGATGGTAGCTCAAAACTCAAAATGACTTCTGTTTAATGGAGTTTTAGGCTCTAAAACCATGCAATATGGGTATATCTGGTATTGTGACGAAGTCTGGAGTCCAAAAATGACGATTAAAATATCCAAGATGGCTACCAAAATATCCAAGATAGGGTCTCAAAATTCAAGATGCAGCATAAACTTCAAGATGGCAGGTGTTGATTTAAGGTTTAGGCTCTAAAACCGTTCAATATGGGCCTATTTGGTATGGGGAAGACAACCGGAGTTCAAAAATAGCTCCCAGAATATCAAAGAAGGCGTCTCAACATTCAAAATGGTGGCTGTTTAAAATAGAAATACACTAGAACGCCAATGGCGCTGTACTCAGTTTTCCTATTTATTTTTTTAATAACTTTAGTTGTAATAATTGATTATGTTTAAGTGCCCATCTTGTAGAGGACCTTTTGTTTTGGTAAACAAAATTTATTTGACATTTATAGTACCGCTACTGACGCTGTAAGGGCTGCAAACTAGATGTTAGTCACATGAACAGTCGCGACATTGGATTTCTGTGGCTGGTTATTCTAATCTGTTTAATGAAGTTTTGGACTCTAAAACCATTCAATATGGGTGTATGAGGAAGAATTCTGGAGTCCAAAAATAGCGACCAGAATTTCCAAGCTGCCGGACTTTAATCCTAAACGGTGGCTCAAAAATTAAAAACCAGATAAACGATATGATCTCTGATGTCAAGAAATGAATTTCTGTTAAACGTATGAAAGTACAATATTCATCAACATGTCACTTGAGTTGTGTTGAAATGTGTTTTCGAAGGCACGAGAAAGGCGCCATCACCGCTAGGTGAATTAATTAGGGTTTTTTTTTAATGATTTACGGCAAGTTTTCTTACGAAATTACACAAAAGAAATATATTAACAAGTTTAGAAGGCAAAATTAAAAATTTAATTAATAGATGGACAAATAATTCCAGTCTTTCTCAAAAGATTCACAACATATCACAAATATAATGCAGTAGACAGTAATTTCAAGTTCTAATGACAAAACTAAAGTTAAGAGAAGATTATTGCAATTTTTTTTTCGCGAAGTGAAATTTTGTGGGGTCCCCTGAAATATGAGGGCCCGGGGCCCTTGCCCCCCCCCCCCTCAATCCGGCGCTAGCTGCATGCATTTTAAGAGAACTATTAAACCAATACACAAAAACATTTTGGAAAGAATTTCCAAAGAAAGTGCCGAAGGTATCTCTAAGAAAATTGTCCAAATAGTTTTCAGAAGAATAAATATAAATACCGAAATACAATAAAATATAAAAGAATCACAAGAATTTTATAATGGATTTACTACTGGAGAAGTTCCCATTACCTTGCGGATATATTTCTCAAAGAAGTTGCAAAAGCAGTATGCAAAAGAATTACCAAAGAAATTGACGAACAATTTTCACAGGTATTACTGGAGCAATTCAAAAAAGAATTGACAGAAAAAAATAAAGATATTTCCAGAATAAATTTCCAAAGTAATCGTTAAGGAAATAACTGACTCAATTCATCAAAAAATCGTCAAAAAAAAATAAAAAGGAAATTTGCTAATGGAATTCCCAAATAATTTACCGAATAACATCCATACGAGTTCACAATGGTTGAAGTTATTGCCGAAACTATTTTCATAGATATAGGTATGCCACCCTCCTGCTACCACATGTAAAATTCCCCCCTAAACTTCTTCCCTTTGAAAATAACGGCGCAATAGAGTTCCATGCAAAGAGCTAGGTGTAGTTGGTTGGAATTCCTTCTTTAATTCCATTGAGAAGTTCTTCTTATTTTTTGTGTTATCTTATAGGGTTCTTCAATGTGCTATCTAAACGTTCCTCTATATATAGTTCTTTTGAGATTCTTGGAGGCAATCTTTCTGAGATTGTTCCAGAGATTCTTTTAAGCATGACCCTGAGACTTCTTGGCATACTCATAGATTTTTCTTCTGTTCAAAAGTTTCTTCTGAAATTTATACAGGTAATTTCATAGATTTCTTGTAGAATCGCTTTTTATTTTCCAAGAAGCTTCTTCTGCAGTTTTCGCAGAAAACCCTTTTGAAACTCACTACAAGATTTCCACCGGAAAATTCATTAGGATTTCTTCAGGAATTCCTGCTGGGGTTAACACAGATGTGCTTCACAAATATTCTTGCTGAAATTTTTATGGAAATTCCTTCAGAAATTGAAAATTTTCAGATAGTTTATTCGGGAGTTTTCCCAAGAAATTCTCCTAAAATTTCTGTTGGAGTTTCTTTGGAGATTCACCACGGCTATCCTTCGGATTTTCCTCCTATAATTCCTCTGGGGTTGGATGTAGCAATTCCTCCATAAATTTCTTCTGAGATATCTTTAGAGCTTCCCAGAAGTTCTTCCTGGGATTCCTGCAACGGTTTAGGCGTTTCTTCTGGGAAACTTCAGAGTTTTTTTTTTCTGATATGTTCCCACGAAATCTTTCTGGGATTTGTCCAAGAATTTCGAAAGGATTTGCTTCTGGAATACCAACAAGAGTTTTTTTTGGGGTACCTCAACGAGTTCTTTCTGGAATTCATTCATAACTTCGTGCTCGGATTCCTCCAAAAGCTTCTGCTAGATTCCCTCCAGAATCATTTTTTTTTCAGAACTTCCCATTAGCATTCCTTTAATATTTCTATCAGGCAATCCTCTAGGAATTCTTTTTGGGTATTCTTCAAGTATTCCTTTTTAAGCCCTTCCAGAGTTCTTTCTAAAAATTCTCCAGAAGTTCCTTCTGATATCCCTCCTGGAAGGATCTTTTTGGGCGTTTGAAATTTAAAGCAAAGCGAAGCAAAGCAAAGATAACCGTACACATCGTAGTTGCTACTTCGTGATTGACCAGAATAATCGAAGTTGCACAGAGAACCAATGAATGATGCTTGGGACTAGCTAGAAACTCTCAATGTGCACAATTTGAGATTTCAATATTTTAAAATCAATAACGGCGCCGGCCACGTCCTTACGGTCATCGGGAAAGGGAAGGAATGTTAGTTCGAAAACCGTTGTTACTAGAAACCGTGGAATCCACACCATCCCCACAGTTGTCTCGGGAAGGAGTATTTGTTAGTAGGGTAGGGTAAGGTGTGGATCTTGGAGCCACCTTTGGTAGGTGATATGATCCACTAGTTATATGGAAGTACACGTCGCGGTATTCATCACGATTAGGATTTATTTGGTCACGATAACCAACAGTGAGAGTAATACACATACGTCAATGGTCATTCAATATCAAACGCAATCAGCGCATTAATCGTTTACTTAACAATATTTAATTTTTTCACCTTTTTCGCCAAAAAACGCAACCCCATCGAGATCCCCTTCGCAACTGCCCCAAACACGCGTTATTTTTTCACTTTTTCTGTTAAACGATCTCAGGTTTAACAAATATTAGGAAAACCGTTTTTTTTTAGAATTTTCATGAAAAAGGGCCATTTTTAAAATTTGCCCTGACTGAATTTCTAATAGGGCAAGTGTACCAATTATGGCTATAGTACCAATTATTCGCCATAGTTAATTTTCACATTTTAACGTTGTAAATCAACAAGAAAAAATTTGTGAACAACAGATCACGTTCACAAAAGATAGTCGCATTCATTTAAACTCCATATTTTCTTCAAATCATGATAGAAATAAATCATTTTCCTTAAATTTTCGTCTTCCTTGCACCCTTTTTCGCCATAGTGTACCAGTTATGGCTAACCCCATAAGGAATGCATGCAAATAGTGCGAAAAGGAACCGAAGTTAAAAAATGTAACCATAACTGGTACAGGATTCCTATTATTGACAAACGATGTAATCAATACTCAAAGTAGTTTTGCCTCCGTTTCTATATTTTTCCTGTAAAGTATGGAAACTAAGCTGTCGTTTAACTTATTGATGACATTCTTTGGTCTTCTCGTTATTTTTGTATAAATAGCTTTCTTTAGGTAGTGCCATAATTGGTACACGCACCCTAGTTATTTATGTAACGAGTTGCAAAAAATTGATTTTTTCAGCACGAGGCGTACATTAATCCAACGAGGCTTGCCGAAGAGTGCTGAACAAATCGAGTTTTGCAACGAGTTCCATACAAAATTTTATGCAATGATTTTTCCATTATGCAACTCATTTCAGTAGATGACAACTAAGTTGCCGGGTCATTAATTGGCTCGGTAGCTTAGTTGGTAAAGCACTTGTCTAGCGAATAAGGGTCGTGAGTTCAAATCTCACCTGAGCTGTGGATTTTTTCCCAATTTAACCAATAATTTACCCATCTGTACATATGTACGTTGAGTTATTTGAAATTCATTATTGACCACACGGATTGGTATTACCAAAAATTTGCACTTTGAATGAGTCGTACAACTGAATAATATTCCCAACGCATAAAATGGAATACCATTTTACATAGAAATTCTTTTTGCAACATTTTCCGCAATTTTTGATACAAAGTCTTCAGCTGTCCAGAAGTTTTATCAAACATGTTTACAAAGTAGCTCGTGGTAACCGTAGCAATTGGCATGCATCGCAATCATCCGTTGAAAATAATGGAGTTCGCTCTTCTCAATGGTGTTGGTGACAATTCATTCATTTCTGATCGTGTTTTTTCAACCGGGTGGAAACACAAAAAAGCTTCGCTCTAGGCTTTGTACATCCAAGCCTGTGGATACCTGCTGGATCCATTGCAATCCCGAATGGTGGTGGTAGATGTATGGATAAAATTGAATCTTTCTCATTCAGTGGCTGGCTGTGAGCAAGGCGTGCTTCTACTAAATGTAGCTTGGTCCCGCATAGTGTTGATTCGTGATGTGAGGCAAGGATGGGAACTTTCACTTGCAAAGATTTACATTCACTTGCTATTTTCTCAGTTCAGAAGCGTGCAATCACGAAACGATGTATGGACGGATTTTGCCTTTTCGTTTTGTCTAAAAGTTTGCCGAATAGAGTAGGGGTCGTACACGCATACCGAAGTCGTGAGGGAGCTGCGAAGGCAACTCTCCACAAGGTGAATGTAAATTACACTCACCTCGTGGAGAGTCGCTTTCACAGCTCTGTAATGACTTTGGTATGCATGTGTGACCCCTACTCTATTCTATTTAGACAAAACCGAAAAGCAAAAGTCGTCCATACATCGTTTCGTGATTGCACGCTTCTGAACTGAGAAAATAACAAGTGAATGTAAATCTTTGCAAGTGAGTGTTCTCATCCTTGATGTGAGGGTTTTAGAGGTCTAGCCTGTGGAGTGTTTTTTTGTGTTTTTGATGAATATTTTTTTCATGAGCGACTAAACGCCCAATCAATTGAATACTAAATTCTCACTTCATTGTTCAATTTCCAGTGCATAAACGTTGGTAGATTGACTTTTGGAGTACATGTTTAACATTCAAGTATAGAATAGTAGCATGAAACGAGCTCACCAAAGTTGCATTCATTCTTTCAAGCGGCTCGGAGATGAACCAGCCATCGGCTGGCGATAATAAAGATAATAATAAATTCCTTCTAGCGACTTTGACACCACCGAGACACGTTGTATGAGTTTTCTGCTACATAGAAAAACTTAGTACTGTAAAAGATTAGTACTGTACAAGATAACCGCACCAATCGAGGAAATACTTTCGCACTCAAGGCATTCCAGAACATGAACGATAGCCTCTAAACCAGCTCTCCTGACTAACGTGCTTGTCAATTAGATCAGATCCTATGTGGTGCAGCACCAAGCATCAACAAAAGCGCACGGCAATTGAAAAGAGTGCTTCTATGATGGCACGCTGGCTGTAGGCATAGCCGGAAAGGTGCTGCTGCCGTTGGAAGCTTTAACGAAAAAAAAAAAAAAAAAAAACTTGAGAGCCTTTTGAACGCGAATGTTGGTGGAATCAGCTTCCATTCTTTATCCATCCATTCTTTAGCGTTGTGCTCCTTTTTATAGATTTTGGAGCTTTGCTGCTACCTAGGTACCTTCTCAATGGACAGGACACGTTTTCCTACGAGAACATCTCGTTTGGTGTTACCTAGGCATGTGTAGGGGATATGGATACAAATACGACACATCATGAAACGGCACGGCAGCGTAAGGACGCGCAATAGCGTTTTACGATCTGAGTAAAAAAAAGCACCAGCGCATTGAGCACAAATGTTCATATGGCCAGAAAGGGTTCTTTTTTTAAGATGTTCTGTAAACTCGGTGGAAGGATTATGGTGCACGCTGCAGAAGAAATGCCCAAATGAAATGAAAGTGAGTACGCCGTAGACTTTTGTGCTTCTTTTCGAATTTTGTTTGCAATGGGGGTGTGTAACCGAGTAGAAAGTTTTCGAAGCAAGGAAAAAATAAAACAAGAGATACAGTAAGGGTAATATATACAACAGATACAAGCTGTTGTTGAGCAAGGATATTCCTTACTTAACATGAGTAAGGAGAACTCGTAACAAGTGGAGCACGTGCTTGAAGGAAAATTCAATGTTTGAACATTGATTTATAACATCTGACAGAAGAGGCCATCTAAAACAGATGTTACTTTTTATCTCTTTAAGGAGTATATCAGAAATTAACTATAAACATTCACAACAGCCTTAAAAATAGTCTATTCGAAATAAACATAACTTTATTTTTGGAGATACTATATAAATCTTTTTTTTTTTTTTTTTATCTAGTTCATTTATTTGGGGCTCAATCGCGTATAACGCTTTACGGAGCCGAAGATCTATCTTTGTACTTAATAGTATACACTATACATAGTAATAACTTTTTAATGATATCTGTTAGTAATGGGTGGAAGCCAGGGTACTCGTGGCAGCTCGAGGTTAGAAGGTCACATTTTGAGGGATGGACAGGGTAAGGATTGGGCCAAAGGTTTCACTGCTGCTCATCCGGGGGTAAATCGCATCTTGCTAGCGAATTCGGTGCCTTGTGGTGTTGGTACCAACTTGTTGTGGAACTTGGTCTTCCGGATGGCCAGGAGTAGCTTGGTAACACAAAGAGGACAAAACAGAGAAAAAAAAACTGGAGAAGAAAACACAAGCGAATTAAACTTTTATACCAGCAGAGCGAAGAAAGTCGAAAATACATCCCATATATGTGACATCGCGGGTCCCCAACACATCTCTCACAAGAACAAAGGGTTGTCTACCTCGGGCCTCAAGGGTATCCAAAAGTAGTGCTCTGGAGGCGTCATTATCCGGGCATTGCCAAACTACGTGGTCGATGTCATCATAACCGGAACCGCACTTAGTACAAACATTGCTCAACGCGAGGTTAATCCTGTGTAAATGCGCGTCTAGCGAGTAATGGTTGGACATAAGTCTTGACATCACGCGAATGAAATTGCGACTTACATCCAGACCATACCACCACACTCGCAAAGAAACATTAGGAATAATGGAATGTAACCACCGTCCCAGCTGGCCATCTCGCCAATCATTTTGCCAACTTTGAAGAGAACTCTGGCGAACAAAATGGAAAAATTCATCATGTGAAATTCTTCTATCATAGATCTCACCTTCCTGTGCGCCCACCTTTGCGAGAGAGTCCGCCTTCTCATTGCCATAAATTGAGCAATGTGAGGGGACCCATACAAAGGTAATCTTGTAGGATCTTTCGACCAGTGCACCCATCTGCTCCCTTATTTTTGTAAGAAAGTAAGATGGATGTTTTACAGGTTTCATCGACCGGAGTGCCTCAATCGAACTAAGGCTATCCGAGAAGATGAAGAAATGGTCTACGGGCATGTTGGAAATCATCCCCAAAGCGAAATTGATTGCTGCCAGCTCAGCAACATAAACCGAACAAGGTTCCTGAAGTTTGCGGAAGGCGGTGAAATTTTCATTGAAGACACCGAAACCAGTGGATCCATTTATGCGAGACCCATCAGTGAAGAATCTCTTACAGGAATTGACATTTTGGTACTTTTCGTTAAAAATGCGAGGAATAGATAGACATCGAAGTTGATCTGGTATTCCATGAATAGCTTGTTTCATGGACAGATCGTATTTAACAGAGGAACTGTCATTAGTGAAGTGTACACGAGGAGGATTATAACTTGGTAGGCTTATGTCAGATGACATGTAGAACAGATAGATTCTCATGAATTTTGATTGAGTGTTCAGACTGAGCATTTCTTCGAAGTTTTCAATGACAAGTGTGTTGCTCACTCCACACTTGATAAGTAACCTTAGCGAGAGCTCCCAGAATCGGTTCTGGAGAGGTTTCACCCCTGCCAGGACCTCTAGGCTCGCATTATGCGTTGAGTGCATACAACCGAGAGCAATACGCAAACAACGGTATTGAATTCGTTCCAACTTTATTAGGTGGCAGTTTGCTGCTGAGTGGAAGCAGAAAGAGCCATACTCGAGAACAGAGAGAATAGTCGTTTTGTAAAGTTTTATGAGGTCTTCCGGGTGAGCACCCCACCATGTTCCGGTAATTGTGCGTAGAAAATTGATCCTTTGTTGACATTTTTGCACCAAATACTTGATTTGGGTACCCCAAGTGCCTTTTGAATCAAACCAGACCCCAAGGTATTTCGAAGTCAAAGACTGGTCGATTTCTATTCCCAAAAGATTGAGTTTCAGTTGGGCTGGGTTCCGCTTTCTAGAAAACACAACCAATTGAGTTTTTTGCGGAGCAAACTCGATCCCCAAATCTCTTGCCCAGATTGACAGATTATTTAGAGAATTTTGCAATGGTCTTTGCAACATTTCTTCATGTGGGCCTTTTAGAGAAACCACAGCATCATCTGCAAGTTGTCTTAGCGTGCATTGTCCTTCCAAGCAACTATCAATGTCTTTCACGTAAAAATTATAAAGCAAGGGACTTAAGCATGAGCCTTGGGGTAGGCCCATGTAACTAATTCTGGAAGTTGTCAGTTGTCCGAGATTGAAGCTCATATGTTTTTCTGACAACAAATTATACAAGAAATTATTCAAAATTCCTGGAAGTCCACTATTGTGCAGTTTTTCTGACAATATTCCTATGGAAACTGAATCAAAGGCGCCCTTAATATCCAAGAAAACTGAAGCCAGTTGCTCCTTTTCCGCAAAGGCCAGTTGAATATCTGTTGAAAGCAACGCTAGACAATCGTTTGTTCCTTTGCCCTTGCGAAACCCGAACTGTGTATTTGAAAGCAAATCATTCGATTCAACCCAATGGTCGAGTCGTGATAGGATCATTTTTTCTAACAATTTCCTTAAACATGATAACATAGCAATTGGGCGGTATGAATTATGATCAGACGCTGGTTTACCAGGCTTTTGAATAGCTATTACTTTGACCTGTCTCCATTCTGGCGGAACAATGTTATTCTCCATCAATGAGTTGAACAGGTCCAGTAATCGTCTTTTCGCGATATCAGGGAGATTTTTGAGAAGATTGAACTTGATCATATCGCGTCCCGGAGCGGAATTGTTTGATGAAAGAAGAGCCATAGAAAATTCCAGCATAGTGAATGGTCTGTCCAGAGAACCGTCTCCTGAGGATGTTTCCCAAGAAATCGGTTGTGCTGGGACTGAGTCTGGGCAGACCTTTTTCGCGAAGCTAAATATCCAACGGTTGGAGTATTCGTCACTCTCATTAGAAGAAAAGCGGTTTCGCATGTTGCGAGCCACTCTCCAAAGCGTTGTCATTGAAGTTTCTCTAGAGAGGCCCTCAATGAAGTGTCGCCAATAACTACGCTTCTTCGCTTTCAGCAGGTTCTTCAGCTGTCTTTCGAGCTTAGCATACTCTTGAAAAAGATCTGAAGTACCATGCCTACGAAAAGCTTTGAAAGCATCTGATTTTTTAAGATACAACTGGGTGCAATCATCATCCCAGCCTAGTGTGGCGGGTCTTCTTTTGAAAGTTGCACTTGGAACTCGTCGTTTTTGTGATTCTAATGCACTCTTGTATATCAGTTCTGATAGGAATCGATATTCATCCAAAGGTGGGAGGGGGTTGAATGATTCGATGCCAAAAGATACCGCTTCTGCATATTTTTGCCAATCGATATTCCTTGTGAGGTCAAAAGGAACCTGAATTGGTTGGTCTGACCTTTCACTATTATGCTTTATGGTGGTTATAATAGGCAAGTGATCACTACCATGAGGATCCTCGATTACCTTCCACAAGCAATCGAATGATAGTGAACTTGACCCTAGTGATAGGTCGAGACGACTTTCTTTGCCGTCAGATGCAATACGTGTCACTTCACCTGTATTTAAAATGTTCAAATTGAAATCGTCGCACAAATCATAGAAAATGGCCGCTCTATTATCGTCACATGGTTCGCCCCACCCTGTACCATGTGCGTTCATATCACCCAGAATTAAAACTGGATGTGATAGTGCAGCAACCGCATTCCAAAGATGACGGCGGTTAATTGAAATTCTTGGAGGAATGTAAACGGAAGCTACGCAAAGTTCTTTACCCTTTACGTTTATTTGGCAAGCGACGATTTCTACGCCAGGATGAGTCGCGATTGGAATTCTATAAAATGAGTAAGTCTTTTTGATCCCCAAAAGAACCCCTCCATAATGGTCATCTCGATCCTGGCGTATAATGTTAAAATCGTGGAAGTTGAGTTCATCTTCAGAAGAAAGCCATGTTTCACAAAGGGCAAATATATCACAGTTAGAGTTGTGAATCAAAAACTTAAACAGGTCTAATTTAGGTTTTAGACTATGACAGTTCCACTGTAGCACAGTGATCATATCTTGTACCTCACTTGATGAATTATCCATCGAAAGATATGATCGCAGCAAGGAGGGGCCATGATTGTGTCAGATTCCGAAGATATTCTTCTACTGTAGGTATAAACATATCAATAATGCCTCTAAATGTTTCTGGAAGGCTGAGGGCATTATATAAGCGATCCACGAGAACCCTAAAAGTAAACAGTCCTCGCTTGGGTCTAGGAGGCTTGCTTGAAGTGCGAGGAACTTTGGTAGCTTTTTTCTTGCTACCTTGTCGAATATTTGTCTTTGAAGTGTATTTAACAGGCGGAGACGGGGATGACAGATTCTTGCTACAACATGGATCTGAAGCTAAAGGAACTTGATTATTCGGAGTTTTTAAATTTACCCCGCCTCCTTTGACATTAGGCAAACTTTTGAGGGAAGACTTCAAAAAGACCTTTCGGCGCAATCCCGGGGAAGATGATGACTTCCTTTTTCCAGGTGCGTGTACCTCCGATAGAGATCCACCCTCATCAGTTTCGCCATCGTCCTGATCATCGGAAGACAACTCCTGATAAGGATTTTCAACTGGGACAGCTGATTCAGACACGGAATCTGGTGTTTTAAAAGATTTCACCATCTCCGCATATGTCTGTTTGGAGCGCCTTATGATAGAGCGACTCTCATTTCGAATGCGTCTTTTGTAAGCCGGGCAAACTTGCAAGTCATGTGGATCTCCACCACAGTAGCTACATTTTTCCGCTTCCTGTGTGCAAGAGTCCTCCAAATGAGCTTGGTTGCATTTGCCACAACGGGGCTTGTTGTCGCAAAAGCTATCACTGTGACCAAACTGCTTGCATTTGGTACAATTAAAAACCTTCGGCCTAAAAAGATGCACTGGGTAAAAACCACCATCGATTACAACAAATTCCGGGAGGACGGAACCTGGAAAAGTCACTCGAAAAAACGCTGAAGGCGAGTACACCTTTTTATTTCCTTCCATGGAAGCCTTAGATAAGCGTTTACAGTCTAGGATAGCCACATCAGGAATTGACCTATTTTTGAATCGACCAAAGCCGGTCTTGATGTCCTCACATGTCAGCATTTCGTCGAGGATCTTCCCCTCCACCTCCACTTCTCGTGCTGGCACATAGACCACGTATTCAACAGTAAACGCTTCGTGTTGAGCAATTTCATTTGCTGCTTTGTAGCTAGGTGCGGTAACACGCAGCTTGGATGCTTTCACTTGGTGAACAACGGTCCCAGGATACTTACGCGTCAGCTCTCGAGAAATCGAAAGCATATTCAATGGTTTGCATTTGCGCCGGAAATAGACAACCCAAGGCCCAGGCGAAGATGGCTGATAAAACCGCGTACGAGCAATGATATCATTGGGAGGCGTTTCGCCTCCATTGGATTCATCCATGCACAGGAGAAGAATTAATACAAAATTGGTTTATATTTTAACACACTCTGTGTAGAACGTTAGCTAATAAGAAAAAAAAAACCGGCAAAAAAAAATTCACAAGAAAAAATATATATATAAAGAGAAAAAAATTTTACAATTGCTCACTCTGGCCTCAGCCCACTGTAGAGCCTCAGCCTACTGTTATTGCAAAGTGGACAAACAACTAACACGTGATGACGTGATGAGCGGAGGAATGGGACAACACAAAACGAGATCGAATATCGATTATACTAAAGTGTCTCGAGTATACCAAAGTGGCGAATCCTGGTCGTTTTGACAGGTCTCCTGCTCGATTGGAACTATGGGGATGACAGCAAATCGGCTGTTCCAATTTTGACGTTTCTCCTCTTTGTTATTCCAGACTCGTTAGATTATACTTATCGAGTGTATAGATAGCTGTTTGTTGGTGATGCCTCGGATGCACAGACAAAACGCTGCTGCTGCTTTTGTATCACCCGTCACACTCGTCACCGCCGCCGCCGCGCGCCGCCGTTGATGTCGGGCCCGCTATTGATGGCGTGGGTAATTAAATTTCTGTTGCACAGTGCACTATTCCAATGCCTGCTTCCTTCCCGCGATCGCGGATCGCCCAAGACAATCGTCTTCGTCCTCGGTAGGATAAATAACTCGCGATATAAAAAACCACTAGGTGGGCAAAAAAACTCCACCGGCTACAAAGCGATTGACTGCGATTCAGACACGGTACACACGACCGGCTGCTTCAAACGATCGGTAAGGAATGATATAAATCTTTTAAAAAAAGAGTTGCAGTTCTGATTTTCAAAAAATAATCATTTAACTTGGACTTTTACTGCCCCCACTCGCATAACAGTCCCATTTGACTTTCCATCACTTTTGAGTTAACGTTATAAATAGTCATCATTTTTGATGTACTTCCAAAAACAACAATAAAAATAACAAATGTTTATGTCAATGTGTGAAAAAAATACCAAGTTATGAGCGTCCCATATCAAAAGTACCCGCATAACAGTCCCATCATGGATTTTTGTGTTACGTAACACAAAACTGAACAACTTTGTAGTGATTGTAATATTTTTTACAGTTATATATTCATGTGCAAAGCAATCTGTGTAAGTTTCGAAATGATTAAAATATTTTTCAAAATTTGGCGATTTTTCAAAGTTTTATATGGAAACAAGTTTTCAAACTTCAAATGCCGTTTTCTCAATTCCTACTTTTTGCAAATGGGACTTTTATGCGAGTGGGGGCAGTTTATCTCAAAGATAACACATGTTTTTAAAATTTTGTACACCATACTAATTTGAAGTTGTGAAAACTGTGGGAAAATATTCAAACTTTTCTCTTATTTTTGCGCAAATATATTCTTTTCCAGAATGCTTATGATATAGGATTTTTTTTTCTCAAGAATATACGCTTTAAAAAACAACGAACAGCTTGTTGTGATCTGGTAAAGATATGTATGTTGCCGATTTGTTTAGCGTTGGTAAAATATTAGTTATATAAAATCTTGAATAACATTAACAGTTTTTAATTTTTATTATTGTGTATTCAATGCTTATTCTACACTTAACATTAAAAGTGCACATAAAGCATTTCCAGCCCAAAACACGAAATAATTTCCATTTTTGACCCGACCTTTTTCAAATTTGAATGAGATTTTGTTCATGTTCTAGATTTCATGAATCCTTTACTTTTGCATCAACACATAACCATTTTTCCTCACCTAACCTTTAAAAAAGGCGTATGAAAAAAACTAATTTTCTTTCTCAAAAAATTATAACTAATAAACTGTTCGTTGGATTGAAAAGATGTCTTCGAAGATGTTTGAGGATATTTGAATTACTTTCAAAAAAAAAATCACTGAGAGTAAAACATATCCATCGCGGATCTATGTTAGATGTCATAGAAATTCAATTTTACAAAAACCTTATCCTTCGATTTTATTTAATTTTTTTCTGTAGAAAGCTAATTTCCAGTTTCGAAATTTGTCAAGATGGTAAAATGCTTCTTACTATTTTTTTTATCGAATTTTTATTTTTCATCAATTTAAAACAAACAGAAGAAATCAGTTTTTGAGACTATTATTTCAAAAAATAGATTCTACAGCAGGGATTCTCAAACTTTTCCAGCTGGGTACCCACTTTTGGTTGTAATAAAATTTGAAAAAAATATGGACTAAAATCAGTCACACATCAGTGATCAATTCATCAATTCATCACTTTGCTTGTGAAAAGTATAAGTTTAATCGTGACAAAAATGAGCGAATAAGAGTTGTAATAAGCTTGTGTTACGTAACAATTACCGTAAAAGGGGGTGTTGAGAGACGGATATTTTTTTCTTCCCCATTAATTTATGGGTTCTACTTCTTAAAACTTTCAGGAAAAGAAGTCCGATCATAGTCTTGCTGCCTGCTACGCATATAGATTACAACATTTGACTTTTTTTTTTTTTTGTAAAAATGGAAGATATACATATAACAAAATGTGCGTATTTCTAGAAAATATGAAAATGGGGTTTTAAGGTACTTAATGGGATAAATGTAAAAGTTCTTATATTTCTAAGAAAGATAAAAATTGATTAATTGTAAACAGTGACTGTAATATTTCTTGGACATCGCCGAAAAAGATTATTATAGTCCTGAAGGTGTAGGAACAGTTTCATTGTCATCTACCTTTGTGTAAGGACTGTATCGGAAATTAACTATAAACGTTCACAATTGCCTGAAAAATAATCTGTTCGAAATAAACATAGCTTTATTTTTAGAGATACTATATAAATCTCTTAAATATAGAATGGCAGTTCTGATTTAAAAAAATAATCATTTAACTTGGACTTTTATCTCAAAGATTGCGCATTTGTTTTTAAAATTTTGGACACCTCCTAAAAATTTAAAATTGCGAAAACTGTGGGAAAATATTTTTTTTTCTCTTATTTTTGCGCAAATGTATTCTTTTCCAAAATGCTCATGATATAGGAAAATTATTTTTATCAAGAAAAAACCCCTCCGCAGTTTAGGGCAATTCTTAAAAATAAAAAGGCCATTTTTCGAGGAACTCTTTTTTTTATGAACGAATACGCAAATAAAAAATACATAAAGGTGAAAATTTGCATTTTTTTCGATTGGGTATGAATTTAAATCTATTGAAGAGGTAGTTTTACCAGAGAATGGAATTTTATAACCTCTAAAGATATTTAAAACAGAGCGTCAAAGTTCGACCAAAAAGTAGGTGTTTTTTTGGGATAGACCATATTTTCCTATCCAAAATAAGAATTTTAAAAGTCGGTTTTGAGTGATATGTTATGTGTACATAATTACTAGTAATTATCATTATTTTCCAGATTTTTCCCCGTACAATTTTTTTTTCGCTACAAATGTTTGAAGCGTTAAAAAAAAATGCAGTTTGTACAGATTGTTATTTTGTGTGGTGTAGGGGAGACTGAGGAGACTTGATCCCTGGGGAGACTTGTTCCCCCCACACCCAACAAACATTTTTGCTGTACAAGAGTGGAACAAACTACTCTCAAGCAAACTTTAGCTCAAGAAACTGTTATTAAGCTGGTTCTGTTACTAGGGTATTTTCTCGGAATCAAAAACAGTTTTCTTCTAGCATATTTTTTTCCAAAACAACATCTGGACAGACGACAATGTTTTGGCTCAATTGATTTTAATTGTATATTGCATTATTTTTTAATGGCAGATGGTTTGTTTTCAGTCCTTCAGAAATCTTTTAAACGATTCCGAAAAATCTCAATACCTTGTGAAAATTGATCCAAATCGTGTCAAAATTTCACAGCACATAGTATAAATAAAATACTATAAAACGTATTTATCCAAATAAGGTTGTTATATAAATATTTCAATTCATGTAGCTTAGTGTATACAACAGTGACATGGGGAGACTTGATCCCTCGAGGATTACACACACATTATACATGTGAAAAATAAAATTCTATTTGGAAGCCTCTATTTATTCGGAATTCTAGTATTTTCAATGATAAAACGTGTCAGATAATTATTATTTTATTACGCACCACTAAAAGGGGGATCAAGTCTCCCCATTTTCAAAATACGGCATATCCTTAACAATTTAAGGAAATCTTATAATTTCAAATACACCATATTCATAAAAAATGTAAGAAAATTTGAAAAGAAAATAAACAGGAAGCTTCTGGAGTTATTTTCCCTTTAAATTAAACATGTGCTCAAAAGGGGATCAATTGTGACCCATTTTTGAAAAATACATCATAAGACATGCCTCCATAAAAACATAGTTTTGAAAACTTTAACAATAATTTAAAGTCCTTCTGTTGTGTATAAAATTGCAATAGATGTTAAGCTGCCATTCTGTAGGAAAACTGGATCTAGTTTTGTGTTTTTTTTTAATGTTACAGGCAAATTAAAAAAAAGGAAAATACTAAACATTTTCCAATTTTCTTCAAGCTGTTCTAATCATAGTTAAGATTGCGAAAATTTCATAGAAGAACCTTTGAATGTTTATAGTTAATTTCCGATACAGTCCTTATGAGTTCTTTTTTGTTAAAGCCTCGAAATCTAGAAAAATACCGTCAATTGTACCTGAATGGCTTCAATTTTTAACAAACACATTATTCACAGTTACTATTTAGAGTAACCAAATGGAACAGTTCAGACTGACCAATAGATTATAAACTAAGGATGTGTGTATTGACAGTTTTTTGTTTACCTAAAAATTCTTAAATATTGAAATGTATTATATGCAAGCATCATAAGATGGCCCAATGTGTAAGCTGTGTATTCAATACTGGTATTTCTACCCTGGAGCATCGCTGATAGGTCATATTTTAGATGTTGAGATATTTTAGCAGCCATGCGTCATCTTCATTAATACTTGCTTTTAGTGACTTGAGTTAGTGACAGTATGGTTTACATAATATATGAAACAAGTGAGCATATTCCACATTTCCAAAAAGCTGTCACGTTTTAACGCCAATAATTGATAATATTGAAATAAGAAAATAGATGGAAAATCTATTTTGAAGAATACGTCTTCGTTAAAAACATAACATAGCACCTAAAGAATACAAACTTCTGTAAAGAGAGGACTACAGCGGCATTGAGTATAAACATTTGATCAATTTTATAATTATATGTATCGCAGAGAATTGAAAAATCGTTGCACCATTTTTAAGTAACTTTCTTTAGCCCTTCCTTTGACAATCCCCCCCAACGTATGTTCGAAAAATCACTTTTTTCGCTATTTTTTTTTGTTTTTCAATATGTGTCAACCAAATGTTGACACAAGAAGCGCATATCCTTCTAGTTTAGGGATTTGCTAAAGATTATTGGAATGGCCTCCTGGTTCCGGAGTTTTCCGGAATCAAAATGGGTCATTGCAATTGGCCATATTGGAAAAAGTGTTTTTGCCTTTCTCGTACACTAAGTGTACTGGAAAGGCTATATGTTCACTCCAAAAATGACTTTTTGATAGAAGGCCCGGAGGGTTGAGTCACATATACTAATCAACTCAGCTCGACGAATTGAGGTGATGTTTGTGTGTGTGTGTTTTTTTTTCCTTCTAAACCATAGGGGGATAAATCTGCTCATCAGACACCCTAACAGGAAGGTTAGGGTAGTGTGGGGATGAGGCCGTCTTCTACAATGCCGGTAGAAGCCAGGACTACTCTCTCCTCGACCCACTAAAACACATTCCTATGGTCGCCAAACCCTACGTCTCTCCGGAACCACCAAGAAGGTATTGCTTCAGAGAGGGGCTAGTGCATATCGCACCCTCAAGGTTAGCTGCCGTAGCCTAGCAGCAACGAACATCGATGACTCGCTCTGGAGAGTCCATCACGATAGCATGCTGGCGCTTAGCCAGTTTCCCGAGTGGTCCTCGCCACTCCCTTTGTCCACGGAAGGCGGGCAGGGTCAACCCCGCCCGCGCCCTACTGCTGAGCGGACATCAAAAACTGATGCCCACATGCAACCCGATCTGACCTGCTGAAGGCAAGGGTATCACTACCCTTCAGGCCTTATAAGCTGCATCCGTAGGTTGCAGACAGCAGGGTCTCACCTACCCCGACCCTTGCCGGGGACCCCTTTCCAACCACGGGCTCAGATCCAACCCAGTAGACTGACGCCACGACAGCACCGCTACCGGGACTTCCTCTCCGCGGCCACTTAATCGCTGTAAGGGTCGATCTCGACCGCAGGGCACCGGTATGACCTACGAAGCCGACTTCGAACCCCTGGACCACCTCTTGTACTGCATCTGGACTAGCCATTCTCCGAGTCCACGCGCCACCTCCTTTGTAGCTCCCAGACGATATGGGTGATAGCCGTTGAAACGGCATTCCAGCTAATCTCATCCCTACACATTCTCTGGACCAAGTTGTCCGGAGTTGTGTCCTCCCCGCATGTGGCAAGCATGCGGTCACGCATTGTGCGAAAACGCGGGCACACGAACAAAACGTGTTCCGCCGTTTCCTCTAAACCATTGCACACTGGGCATTCGGGAGAATCCGCATGCCCGAAACGGTGTAGATACTGTCGGAAGCAACCATGACCTGTAAGGACCTGTGTCAGGTGGAATGAAACTTCCCCATGGCGCCTATTAATCCAACTATCTACCCTCGGTATCAACCTATGGGTCCACCTTCCTTTGGTGGAACTGTCTCACGCGCGCTGCCATTTGACCATAGAGGCCATCCTGACAGTCTTGCGTATGCCTCTTGTGCCGCGCATTTCGAAGCACTCCATATCCTCACTGATAAGAATGCTGATGGGCACCATACCAGTAATGACACAGAGAGCGTCGTGTGACACGGTACGGTACGCGCTTGCAACCCTCAGACACATAAGCCTGTAAGTACTTTCCAGCTTCCGTCGGTAGCATTCAGTACTTAGCGCGGTACCCCACGCCGGGCCGCCATACCTAAGTATGGACGTAGCAACACTAGCCAGAAGCTTGCGCTTACTGGCGTACACCGCTGAGCTATTGGACATCATCCGGGACAGTGCCGCAATAGCTGTGGAGGCTCTTTTACAGGCATAATCGACGTGGCTACCGAAGGTAAGCTTATCGTCGATCATCACGCCCAAGTGCTTGACAGAGCGCTTCGACAGGATAGTGCACTCTCCTACACTGATCTCCGTCTGCTGCGCCGACTGCATGTTGTTAACAACCGTCACCTCTGTCTTGTGGTGAGCCAGCTCCAGTTTTCTGGACCGCATCCACGCCTCCACAACCTTGATCGAGTGGTCGGTAGTCAACTTCACCTCCTCGATCGTTTCACCGTAGACTTCGAGCGTAATATCATCGGCAAATCCGACAATCACCACTCCCACTGGGTACTCTAACCTCAACACCTCGTCGTACATGACATTCCATAACACCGGACCCAGGATGGAACCTTGCGGGACTCCTGAGGTTATGTGAAAGCACTTCCGACCCACCTCCGTGTCGTAAACCAGTACGCGATTCTGGAAGTAACTTCCGAGAATCTTGTACAAGTACTCCGGTATCCCCAGACGCAAGAGCGCATCGGCAATAGCAGCCCAACTGGCGCTATTAAATGCATTCCTTACATCCAGAGTCACTACCCCGCAGAAGCGAATTCCCCTCCTCTTAGGCTCGAGTGCTTTCTCGGCGGTTTTTGTAACCGACAAGATAGCGTCTACGGTGGACCTCCCCTTCCGGAAGCCATACTGGTTGCTCGAGAGACCATTTACGCCCTCAGTGAACTTCAACATTCTATTGAGGATGATCTTTTCGAGCACCTTCCCCGCCGTGTCAATCAAGCATATTGGTCTATATGCCGACGGGTCTCCGGGTGGTTTCCCCGCCTTTGGCAATAGTACCAGGCTCTGCCTCTTCCAAGCTTCTGGGAAAACTCCCTCGTCCAGGCATTTCTGCATAGCAGACCTGAACAACTCGGGAGCTTCTGCAATAGCTACTTTTAAGGCCAGGTTCGGAACTCCGTCCGGACCTGGGGCCTTACCTACGCTAAGGGACTTAGCTATCCCCGCAAGTTCCACATCGGTGACCCTTTCCTCATCGCCAGCCCCAGTCCCCGGCTGTCCTACGAAAGGAGGCCAAGGACTAGGATCATGACGCGGAAAAAGTCCTCCAATGATCCCCTCCAACATCTCTGGAGATTGCTCTGTAGGAGCCATCACACCTCTCGTCTTGGCCATAACGATCCTGTAGGCATCACCCCACGGGTTCGTATTGGCACTCTGACAGAGACCCTCAAAGCAGGCCTTCTTGCTTGCTCTTATCTCGGTCTTGAGCGCGGCTTTTGCAGCGGCGAACACCACCCGCCGTTCATTTCGCTCTTCCTCTGATCGTGCTCGTTGCATCCGCCGCCTAGCCCGTAGGCAGGCGCGGCGCAGGTCCGCAATCGCGTCGGTCCACCAGTAAGCCGGTGGCCTCCCATTTCTAGGGTGGACTCGCCTAGGCATGGTCGCATCACACGCACGTGAGAGCACCGCTACCAGCTCGTCGCCGTCTAAACCGAGTAAGTTTCGCTCACGGCGGAGCGCTTCCCTAAATACCTCTTCGTCGAAGTATGATGTCTTCCACCTACGAGGGCTTGGCCTTGGCCTAGCCGCCTCTTCTTCTATCCGCTGTCTGCTGTTGTTATAGTCGATACTGTAGCGAACCGCCAGGTGGTCGCTGTGAGTGTAGCCATCATCTACTCTCCAGTTCGAACTACTTGTTAGGCCAGGACTACAAAAGGTCACGTCAATAATTGACTCCGCTCCATTTCGACTATAGGTACTCTTGGTACCGACGTTAGCCAAGTCGACATCTAAGATGGCCAGTGTTTCTAGCAGGATCTGACCCCGCTGGTTCGTGAAACGGCTTCCCCATTCCACAGCCCAGGCATTAAAGTCACCCGCTATTACCACCGGCCTTCGCCCTGTTAGCACGGTCGTTTAGCGGTCCAGCATTTGCGTGAACCGCTCGATCGGCCACCGCGGAGGCGCATAACAGCTACAGAAGAAGACCCCGTTTACTTTGGCGACCACGAAGCCCTCATAGGTAGTAGACACCAACTCCTGCACGGGGTATTTACCCGTCGTCCATATCGCCGCCATTTTCCTGGTCCCATCCGAGGCCCAGTTGCCGTTGCCGGCGGGTACTCGGTATGGGTCCGAAATGATGGCAATATCCGTCTCCCACTCAGAAACCGCCTGACAAAGCAGTTGCTGAGCCGCATCACAGTGGTTCAGGTTCAGCTGCGTTACCTGCACTGTGATTTGTTGCTCACTGCGGCTTTCTTAAAGGCCGGGCACCCTGGACCACCCATCGCATGTCTGTTTTTCGAGGTTTTCCCGGTACAGATCATGCAGATGGGCGGACTCGTGCAGCTTTGGGCCTTATGACCTTCAGCGCCGCATCGCCTACACAGTTTGCGCCTGTCGGGGCCTTTGCAGTCCCACGACTTGTGTCCTGGTTCCAGACACCTGAAGCAAACCTCAGGTGGCTCGTGGAATGTCAGGTGACATACACACCAGCCCACCTTAATACTCCCTACTTTAACGTCCGCCACAGGTAGCTGAACCAGAGCTATCTGTGTCCCTGCAGGCCCCTTCCGCAGCCTGACGGCTGTGGCGGCCACCTGAACATCGCACTGTTGCCGCAGTGCCGTGACGAGCTCTTCCGCTTCGGTGATCCCGTCTAGGTCTTTGACCTTCAGAGTCGCCTCATGCGTAAGAGCCCTCACCTCCACTCCATCACCAAGGACCTCTTCTGCCAGCCTCTTGTAGGCGGCGCCCTTGTGATCCTTCTCGCGCTTAAGCTCCAGGATCATTTCGCCCGTACGAGTACGTCTGATACTGCGTACGTCGGCTCCAAGACCCTCGAGCTTGGCGTCGCACCTCATCGCCTTCAAGACGTCCGAGTATTTCGACTGTTCGGTCTTGATGACGATAGCGTCACCTTTTTCGCGCCTGGCACCTGCCTTCCTACGCCTTGGCTTGGCGACCTGCACTTCTGCCTGCGGATTCCCCTTCTTCTTCCTCTTCCGCTCTACCTTTGTCCAAGGAGGGTCCTCTCCTTGGATCGCCCTGCTCTGTGGCTGCTGAGGGCCCACCATTGGTCGCAACCCCTTGTTCCCATCATTCCGGGACGGGCCGGCCTTTTCAGGCCCACCCTTCCCAGCTTTCCGGGAACCCTGGCTGGGGTCCGACTTTCCAGCGTTACCACCGGCTTTCGGGGTTATTATACGCCTGGCCTTGCGGGCGCCGCCAGACAGCTCCTCACCTGACGGCTGCCTCGCCCGCTTCTGCGAATGCTTGTCGCTTTTGTCGCGAGCATTCGCTTCCACTTTCTTCGGACTACCCGCGAAGGAGAAGGCCTCCGTTTGTGTAAACTTAGACGCTTTCTCCTTTGCGGGTTCCGCCGCTGCTGCAGCCAGCAACGCGACCGCGTGCTCCTGCTTGGCCTCGTCGACAGTCGCTCTAAGCCGAAGCAAGGCCGTTTTCAGGTCCTTGCTTATATTCGACTTAGTTGTCGCGAAGTCGATAATTTTGCCAAGCTGCTGCTCAGCTACCTCCAATGCGGGCCGTCCTTTTCCTGATACTTGGCTGATGGCCCTCAGCAACCATGCTCCGTCCATGACCTCCGCCGGCTGGCTTGCCGTGGAGTGGACAGAAGCTCCCACGCTCGAGCTGCGTAAGCAGCTTCCAGCACCTGACTCCTCGCTTCTCCTTGTTGGAGACCGCATCAACCCGCTTCTTGCGAAGGGGTTGATCGCACCACTACTACCTGCTACACCTTGTTTTTGAATTTGTTTGTTAGTACTCATATTTAATTCCCACGAGTCGCACGAGAAAGAATGTCCACCACGCCAGAGCTCTGCATTAACGCGGTAAGGGACAGCTTACTGTGGGGGGTGCCCAGGTGCCCCACAGGCTCCGTTAAAGATCGAGCATCTTTTTCACCCCCTCGATCACTCATTCCTCGGCACGGGTCGCTTGACACCTTGAATTGGGGTTAGTAGTCCTATTCTTAGCCGGCAACTACGCGGCTGACTCGCAAGCGGGGGGGTGCGTCAGGCCCCAGGACATCCGTCCCTGCTGCCCTAAGATGTATGTGTGTGTGTGTGTGTGTGTGTGTGTGTGTGTGTGTGTGTGTGTGTGTGTGTGTGTGTGTGTGTGTGTGTGTGTGTGTGTGTGTGTGTGTGTGTGTGTATGTGTGTGTGTATGTGTGTATGTGTGTGTACAAATAAACTTACCAATGTGAATCCAGATCAAGGTATGTAACTTTCTATCCCTTCCCTTCCCACTAACAAACTTCCTTCCTGTGACAACCGTGGGGATGCGGAGGTACACACGGTCTCTAGTAGCAACGGATGTCACACCAACATTCCTTCCCTTCCCCGATGACCGTAAGGACGTGGCCGGCGCCGGTACTGACAATATAAAGTTTTGAACCTTCAAAATTGCACTTTGAGGATGGAAAGCTACACCCAGGACCCATCCTTTTGGTTCCCTGTGCAATGTTGACTGTTCTGGTCAGTAACGGAGTAGCAACTACGAAATGTACGGTCATCTCATGCTCATGCTCATGCTCAATCTAATACTCGTTTTTAAAGATCTATATTATATTAGTTGAATTTATCATCCATAGCAACTGTTGGGACGCTTATGACCCAAAATGAAATCCGTAATATGTCATTCAGAAGAGTTACTGTTATACAATGAATCAATTGCCTCAAAACTTCGTGATACAAATAAAAAAGTTATATGAATAATTTAATCCCCTAACACCCCCCAGTTTATGAAACTAGACTTTTTTTTATCAAAAATTGTCGGTGTTCGAAAACCACCTAACACAGAAAAAAATATTCATGTAAAATTCAGCGAAAAATCATGCACATAAAGGGAATGCTAGAGTTAGTGCATATTTACACGAGATATCATGTAAAATTACGTTACGATCGTGTAAATTTCCGCTAATAGTTGCGTAACCGGTTGGTGTCCATGATGGTTTACGCGATGGTTGGCGGAAATTTACACGATGGTAGTGTAATTTTACATTATATCTCATTTAAAGGTGCACTAACTGTAGCATTCCCTTTATGTGCATGATTTCTCGCTGAATTTTAATTACATATTTTTTCTGTGTAGTAACATCAAATATTTTACCCAAGTTTCGTTAGAAATTAGTTGTAGAACACCTTACGATTACTCACATATTTTTCCAAATAATATTTCTGACCTTACAAATGGATTGATTGATTTTTCTTTATTTAAGAGACTTTCAGCCCTTGGCCTTCCCACAAATGGATGTTTCAATGAAAGCGAAATTGAGAAAAAGCAATGCCGTTCTATTTTTGATGTTTAGTGTCCAGTTAAAGGCGTATTTTTATGAGTACCGTCGATGGGGGTAAAAATGGGTCTGGGGGGTGAGATTGGGTCAAAACGGAGAAACATAAAATTGGAAATAGATCATCAACTATCGGTAATTTATATTGAAAAATTTATATTATTTCAAAGAGAAGATGTTTTTACACGTCATGATGCAGAATAAGATGTTCAGCAATAATCGTTTTTTGTAAAATTTGTGGCTAAACTTATATGATGTAACTACTAGTAAATCACTCTGAAAAAAATTCTCCTTCGTAATGTTTCACACAAGTACCCAACCATAAATTTTCTTATAAGTGGTTAGCTGTAGGTATTACCTGGTTGATGCAACGAAAAAAGCGGGCTGTCAACGCACTTTTTATTTAAAAATTCAATATTTTCGACCCTATGTCTTAATATTAAGAATGGGGGTGAGATTGGGTCAAGCAAGTTATCGAATGCACATAACCCGAACTAAAAAATCAACTTGTTATCCAGTCCCCATTTGACGTTAGAGTAGTGCCATGTTTACCGTATCTTCATAAACGCACGCTTTTTTTTCAAAAATATGTCGAAGAAGTGTCAAGCGAGTGTGTTCATACGTTTAGTGCCTAAAATCATTTATAACAATAAACCCATGCGTTTGGACAGCTTCTCTGATCATCAGCTGATCTTTAGTGTACTGCAATATCGTAAATTCACAAAATAGACTTGATAGCGTTTTTCTTCTTCACACATTTTTTTAAATTTTAAGAAAATATCGTGAAACTACCAGACGGTAGTGGCATCCAGGAAATATCGGGGCCGTAAAACCGGGAACATGACAAAATTTCGGAAAACGAACGAACGTCGGAAAACATCATGTTTTTTTCAGTAAAGCTTACTATGTGCCCCTCCCTCATTGTAATAACCCCCTCCTCTCATGGAGATTGAAACTTTAAATGAGGGTGATTATGGTGGCTAAAAATGGCGATACAACATACACACTTTATTTTATCAAATTTCATCCATTTTTTCGATTGTATTAGCCCTTTTAGGTGGATTAATCATCTTATAAAATTATTTAAGTTTTTATTCGTCATGATTACATTGTATTTTAAGTAGGTTTACTAGATATGATCAATAAGATTAACTTGTATTCTCAGATAGGCGAATTCGAATACTTTGACCCATTCTCACCCCCTCTAAGGGGTGAGATTGGGTCAATTTTCAATCATTTGTAGTTTGGTAGACAATTCATATAATGTGATACTTTCTTGCTAAACTATCACTACCATATAGAAGAGTATACATACCAAATAAAAAATTATTCCGACTTCAACTGCATTTGTTATTTAACAAACAATCTGTGAGTATCCTTTTTTGACTCATTCTCACCCCCAACGACGGTAGTAATCTTTATAGTATGCTTTTATGCCCAGCACACATTTGAAGTGAATTTGAAATTAGTAAAACAATTTTTATATGGTTCAGCGATTTTTCAAAGTAATGTGTGAAGATGAATTCCTTAACACCCCATTTTACAGTATTCTGAAAAGTTTGTAATTATTTTTTTTCGAGATTTACAGCACTTTTTTTTTTAATGAAAGTTAGAATCTTGTGAAAATGCTCATTTTATCAGTTTCAGTGATCTCTCTGTCTTGAGAATCGGGAATTTTCTCGGTGTCCAATACAAATATAACCATTCCGTCGCCATACAATAATGCGGGCTAAATAAGGGACAGCGCCAACCTCAATCTAACTACACATGCAAAATGCAAGAAACAATGTAAACTCATCTCGTACAGAGCAAGTGTGAAAATAATAATAAAAACCAGAATCTTGAACCTTTTCTACTGGCCTCATAGTTTTAGAATCTATTTCAAAACATTTTGGCTGTTGAATATAATCAGGACTACGATTACTAATCCGAAAGTTTTGGCAGAAATAAGGAGAAACCCTATTTCTAGCAATAATTCCAGTTAAAAAGAGTATTTATAGGCTGTGAGAATGGCCACCTGAATAATTTGGTTAGTTCAGTATGGTATTTATTACAATATCATTTAACCTTTCGCGACGCACCAAAAATCATCCCGCGACCCAACAGTGGGTCACGACCCATAGTTTGAGAAACACTGACGTACAGGTTCCAGTGAAAAACTGTGCATATTTATTTCTACATATAATCATATCTAAGTTACAGCGAATTAAAAAAAGAATAATGTATTTGACCTTGTGAAATGTTATTCTAGATTTTTATACTGTTTTAAAGATTTTATCAAAGAAAGATCAATTATTTCTAACATTGATTCGTGATGAATATTACTCTCAGTATATCTTATTTTTTCTAAAAGTCCTTCAAATATCCTCAAACATCTTCGAAGACATCATTTCAATACAACAAACCATTTTCAAGTTATAATTTTTTGAAGAAGAAAATTATGGTATTTTCGAACGCCCTTTTCAAAAGTAAAACAGCAAATTGTATTCAGTACTTTGTGTTGCATTTTCAATGTTGCAACCCGGTAACTATAGCTGCAAATTGCACCACGGCGCAGTCATCATCAAGATAAAACGGAAATTGAATACCCAAAGGGGTGCACCGCCAAACCGTTGTCATTTTTGTGCGACAGGATTTTAAAGATGTGAGGCAGATACAATTTGTTCAAATTTGTACGTTGCTGCTTTTTTGAATAGCTGCGAAGTGATTTCACATAGTTATTTTAAATTTTCACCATCCTATTCATGCTGTTTCACCTTTAATGTGCATTTTATCGGAGTGATATTGGCTTTATAATCAATACATATGTTATGTTCGGATTTTGGCAGCAAATATGGGAGAAACGTGTGTCGTGTACAACATGAACGTGTAAGCAAACAAAACAAACCGTAGCTTAACGAAGCTATCGAGATAATTCTTCACTAAACTGTGGAGGTATTGTGCTGAAGCTTGGGGATTGCTTTTCAATCAATGTTGATTGATGATTGAGACATTTTTGCTAGTGCCAAACAGATGTTTTCTTCTAGAGTTTATTCCTTGAAAAATATTTGACCCTGTGTACGCATAGCTTTTGTAAAGGTCAGAACTTGTTAAATGAAAACGGTACATTCGATTTCCGGTGAAGTCGGGAATATAATAGGGCGACGTCCACAAATTACGTAACGCTCTAGGGGGAGGGGGGAGTAGAGCCGAGCGTTACGGTCCATACAAAAGTTTTAGGATTTTCATACAAAAAAGCGTTACGGTGGGAGGAGGGGGGGGGGGTTCGAAAAATCTCGATTTTAGCGTTACGTAATAAATGGATGCTGCCTATTCGCGTGGGCAATTTTCTCGACTTCCTTACATTGTGTATCGTTGTGTGCTGATCGTACAACTTATAAATTGAAGGAACGGTAGGTACATGATGCCATTCAATTAGAAGCTGTAGATGTTCATACAAGAGTGCTCAGATACGATAGATTTTATTGTAACAACACATTTTTTTCGAAAATGATTAACTATACAACTTATTTTAAATTACACAGTACACTTACCATCTCCCCTATTGTTAGAAACTTTTCAGTCAATGATAAGTGGTACCGTGATTTCGGGTGAAATTGATCGAAGCGAGTAGGGGAGACTGAGGTGACTTGATCCCTGGGGAGACTTGTTCCCCCCACATTTGCTCGGAATCAAAAACATTTTTCTTCAAGCATAATTTTTCCAAAACTACTCCTGTACAAACGACTCTGTTTTGGCTACAAGTGATTTCGATTGTACATTGCATTATTTTTTAACGGCTGATGGTTTGTTTTCATTCCTTCAGAAATCTTTTAGGCAATTTCGAAAAATCTCAATAACTTTATGAAAATCGTGTCAAAATTTCACAGCACATAGTTTAAATAAAATACTTTCAAACTTTTTTATCCAAATAAGGCTGTTGTTAACATATTTTAATTAATTCAGCTTAGTATACACAACAGTGATATGGGGAGACTTGATCCCTCGAGGATTACACACACATTATACATGTGAAAAATAAAATTCTATTCGGAAGCCTCTATTTACTTGGAATTCTAGTCTATTCAACGATAAAATGTGTAAGGTAATTATAACTTTAGTACAAACCAAGAAAAGGGGGATCAAGTCTCCCCATTTTGAAAATACGGCATATCCTTAAAAATTTAAGGAAATCTTACAATTTCAAACACTCCATATTCATCGAAAATACAAGAAAACTCGAAAAGAAAATGAATACACAGTTAAAAAGAAAATGTAATTTTCAGTTTATTTTCATGCACATATTTGGAGCATGAAAATAAACGCAATATTCCATCGCGTTTTATTTTTACACGACTTGAAAAGGAGTACGATTCGTGTAAATTCCAATGTCGTTGAATTTTAAACGCACCGCAGCACCCGCACCGCCGGCGTGTGGTTTTGTTTCTGTCTTTGTTTTTTTTTTCACATTGAGGATGCTTTTTCCCTCCCCCGGGAAACGATATTGACAGCAGTCAATTGAAAATACACCTTAGAGAACAGTTTTAACTCGAACTTAGAGCATATATTTCATGATGGAAATGCCGTAAATGTATTTGAAAGTGGTAATCTACGAAACACGCACTTTTTCTCCAGCAGCCGTCGAATCCCGTGAGTCCCCAGGTTGCCGCTGCGCAATCAATTATGCGGTCCAACATTTCATCATTATTTCTTGATTCTCCGGCGCGGCTAGAATCCAATGCATAAGAACAAGTGCATATCTATTTGTTTCGTCCTGAAATCGTGCCTGTGGAAGGAATGGAACAATTGATTGGTAATTGCCCTTCGATTTACCTTCGGGTTAATCAAGCTTAAGCTGAATTCTGCTTACCTGAAGTTTTCCTTTTGCACAGTTGATTAGACGATGAATCCAATTGCGCCTTGCTTCTACTTATAGCCCTCCTATGTTGAAATAGCTTTTCACCCATTAAACTAAAGTGCAGAACGCAATAAATGTTAAACTTATGAGTAAAAGACAACAAACCGACCGACGAAGAAAGAGTTCCGCCATGGCTGGTTTCTCAATGTTTATGTGACAGATGTTTACACGTGCATGTAAAATTCAATTTGTTTTCGTTGAAAAATGAGGTATAATCCATTTATTTTTATATGAATTGTTGAATATTATAATGAGAATGAAATCAAATAAATAAACATGTGATTGTAAATGGAAATACATGCACCAAATATGTGCACTTATTTCCATGTAAAATTCAATTGATTGAGAGATTCAACTCGTGTATTTTCAAAGTTTGCTCATTTTACAGCTCGTTTAAATTTAATAAGTTTTTGGTGTGTAGGTAGACTCTGGAATTATTTTCTCTTTAACCCTCTAATACCCAATCCCGCCTTTAGACGGGGTATAGTTTGAGCATTTTTGTAATTTTTGCTTTGTGGAAAATCAAAATTTTTATATTTTTGGCTCATATTTAGGATGGTTTTGTATATCTCAAAATGGTTTTTGGTGTATTTTAAAACGTATTTATATTTTTTAAAAATCATTGAAAAATTGATGTTTTAGTCACTTTTTAGAAGTCATTGTTTATTTTGTATCGAATCGCTACAATTAATATATTTTAATTCCCCCCCCCTATCCTAGTTTAATTGTTTAAGGGAATCGAGGACACTCTAAAATTATTTTCCTTAAAATTACACGGAAAATAAAATTTTCTATGAAAAAAATTTAACCCTCTAATACCCAACCCCGCCTTTAGACGGGGTATAGTTTGAGCTTTTTTGTAATTTTTGTTTCATAGGAAATCAAATTTTTTATATTTTTGGCTGATATTTAGGACTGTTTTGTATATCTCAAAATGGTTTTTGGTGTATTTTAAAGCGTATTTACATTTTTTAAAAATCATTGAAAAATAGATGTTTTGGTCACCTTTTAGAAGTCATTGTTTATTTTGTATTAAATCGCCACAATTACCATATTTAAATTTTTCCCAAACCATTCAATCCTTGTTTAATAGTTTAAGGGGATCGAATACACTCTAAAATTATAAAATAAAATTTTATATGAAAAAAAATTAAAATAAATATATATCAACTATAATCAAAAAATCCCAAAATGTTTTCATCCCAAAAAATCCGTACCCCAAATAGGCTTCCAGGAAAAATATAAAAGTGTGGGGATGTTCAAAAATAAAAATTAGAAAAATCAAAAACTGAAATTCACGAAATCCACAATTAAAAAGAATCATCTTCCAAAACATGTTTAAATCGATTTTAGATGACGAAAAATGATATTTAGATCAAAATCAAAAAATTTGGGTATTAGAGGGTTAAAATACAAATATTTCAACAACAATCAATAAATCTCAAAATGTTTTCATCTCAAAAAATCCGTACCCCAAATTGGCTTCCAGGAAAAATGTAAAAGTGTGGGGATGTTCAAAATAAAAATTAAAAAAATCAAAACTGAAATTCACGAAATCGAGAATTAAAAATAATCATCTTCCAAAACATGTTTAAATCGATTTTAGATGACGAAAAATGATATTTAGATCAAAATCAAAAATTTGGGTATTAGAGGGTTAAATAAATCATGTGCTCAAAGGGGGATCAAGTTTCACCCATTTTTGAAAAATACATCATAAGACATAACTCCATAAAAACACAGTTTTGAAAACTTTAACAATAATTTAAAGGCCTTCGGTTGTGTATTAACTTGCAATAGACGTTAACCTGCCATTTGGTACGGAAATCGGATCTAGTTTTGTGTTTTTTCTTAAAGTTTCAGGTAAATTAGAAAAAGGGATCAAGTCTCCCCAGTCTCCCCTACCACTTTTATTTGTTAAAAATAACGCTTTAAACAATTTGAAGAAAATGACCATCATCTGACTCAAAAGCTATTGAATGATGAGTTTACATATTTCGCAACCAATGTGTCACATATTTCTGTATTAAATTCAATATTTTCTGAAACTGCGTGTTTAGGCGATCTTTAGAGCAGATCGTTCATGATTACAAAAAAAATATCATGATTAATCATTGATGATTAAAATTCCTATTTCTCTGATTAATGTTTAAAATAATGATTAATTTGTTTTTTAAGATGACTAATGATTATGATTAACGATTTAATTTCGCTTTATCTGTTTGTTAGTATATGTACAAGAAGGCTTAAAACCTCTATAATAAAAAAATATGTATAAGTACCCTACACTATACTCTACTATACTCTATACTCTTCAGTCACAAAAAACTGAATATGATTAAGTTTCCTGTTCCCAGGGCGCATAAAGAACTTGAAGTTTGTATGGGAAACTTAGCCAAAATTTTAAGTTTTCAATTTTGCCGCTAGGTGGTGCTGTAAGCGTTCAATTAATAAAACCAGTGATATTTTTAGCTGTCTATATTGTATTATATACTTGACCATTACTTGTCCTATCTTTTTGTACAGTACGTACGAAGTGGAAATAAGCCATAAAAACTTTACTTTGTATAAGAGGTTTTTGAAAAAAGGTATCATAAATTATATTACACTGGAACCTCTTTTTATGACATTGCATTGTCTGGGGTTCACAAATTCAATCGTGCATAAAAAGTGGGAAATTTGTGCATAAATTAAGTTTGGGCTTTACTGAAGGGGGGAAATCCAGTTCGTGAACAGCTTTGCTCCTGGACATTTAGATGGGGCCAAGAGGATTTCCAGGAACTTCCCAGGAGCCCAACGAAAGGAGATTCCAAGGATCTTCAGCTAGTTTCAGGAGCATTTTAAGGGCGTTCCATCAGGTTTCATTGGTGTTTTAATTTTTGGATCCCCTGACATGCCTCTAAGGCCTCCTAAAATGCCACTTAGACCCCCTGAATCGCCTCTGAAAGCCCCTAGAATTCACCTAAATGCTCCTGAGTCCTCAAGGTATCCCTTCTGAAACCCCCTGAATCCCTTGAAAAGGCCCTGAGACCCCCTGGTACTCCTTGAGACCTCTTTAAACGCCCCTAAGACCTCCTGGTATTATCTAGTACTCCATGGAATGTCCCTGTCCCTGAAACGCTCCTGAGATTCGTTAGAACTCTCTTGGAACCCCCCAAGGCCCTCTGAAATTCCGCTGAGACTTCCTGAAACGCACATGAGACCCTCTGAAGTATTCCTGCGACCTAGAATCCTTGAAACCTCATGAGAGGACCCTGAAACACTCCTGAGATCTTCTGATACCCCCTTGAACCACCCCTGCAATCTCCTGGTACCCCGTTGAACCTCTTTTTGATGTCCTGCAATCTCCTTTTGCTCGTCCCTATAAACGCCCCCCGGCCGTCGTTGCCGGTAAATGTCACGGCCGACCTTCGAAAAATGCCAATTGATATTCATAGTGAATATCAATTGGCATTTTTCGGAGGTAGGCCGTGACATTTACCCTAATTATTCGAAAAAGAGCGGGTTTTCCGTGAACTGGTCTAACCGCATAGTTTTTCATATACCATATTCTCCGCTTCTAAAATGAGCTGGAGGTGGCTGAGTTTAGATATGACGAAATGACATTTTCATCACTGCTTAATACATTTCTTGTCACACTTTCACAACCCCCCCCCCCCCCTCTTCCATAGGACCGTGACGTATGTTATGGATGACCCCTAGAGTTTCAAAATGTGTTTCCAATGAAACATTAACATCTAAATGGCTATTGATGTATGTTTTATATGTATCCCAGCCAGCTCTAGGATAATTGGAAGTAGAGCTGATGGGATTACAAATCGCTTCATTGGAAATTGAAATTTTACAATGTGTCAATCAATTAGCTACAATGCTGGCTTGAGTTTAAATTTTTAGTCGTGAAGTTATTTTCATCAAAAAACATTGTTAACTTCAAAAGTAAATGTTAGCTTCAATTTACAAAAAAAAAATAAAAACAATAATTATCCATTATAATGGAAACTTTTTAAAAGCAAGCAGGTTGCTCAACACATTGTTAGACTGTTAACCCCTATTATTTACGCTAGATGAATTTTCTCAGTTGTTAAAAAAATAAACAAACCGTGCAGTTCAGTCAACCTAACTTTAGGAAAATTTCCATTAATGCTAATTAGTAGTCTGATTCTCCTGTGCCGAAATCAGACTAGTTATTTTATTCAACCTATTAGTAGCGCTGCATCATGATCAACGAACCATAAATCAGCCTTTCACTAATTTCGTCAGACATCTGAAAGGCCGAATGGTATCGCATCATTATTATTTAATTACCATTTTTTGTCTTGCCAAAAATGCTGAATCATGTTCGGGCTAATCTGTAGAAAGTCACCGTGGGGGCTTCATTCTAAAACAGTTTCCTTCCTTCCATATCTTCGTCATCATCAGTTTGATATACACACACTTATTTTGACCCCAAAATCTTCCATCGAACGAGTGAGTGTGATTCTCGTTCACAACAGATTTGCATCGACACATATGCTGACATGCAAGTTCCTACTAGGAAGCGACACCCGCTCCCCATACGACGACTGAAGTGCGATTACTGCATTCTCTGTGTCAAGCGGAAGACAACAAATGCACATCACACCCCCTTTTGGGTGCCGTTGGCATTCATCTTCATGTCGGCAGGCAACATCCTTACCGTTTGCTGGTAGGTGTAATTATGCATGCTTGTCATCCAGCTTGTCGAAATAGAGTGTGTGTGTGGTATGGTGAGCAACTGACACGAGCTGATATGTAGTGTCATTTGAAATTCAAATTCGGTGTTCTGATTTTTACCGGGTCAGGAAGGGTTTTGAGATTGTTTGCGTGTGATCGGTTTGGATGGAGTTTGGCTAAGTTAGTGTCGATAAATTGGAAAACTTGCTCTGATTACTCTGATGGAACATGGATGGTAGGGATCAGGGATTATCAGTTATGGTTAGAGATAGAGTTCAACCAAATAAACTCATACCGGAAGCTGGGGACGTACCGCTCTCAAGGGGTAAAGCGCTATTTCACTCTACATATTTCAGAGGTTTTCTCCAGATGCAAGCAATCTCAACATGAAATTGAGCAGACGACACTAGAAAACGAATGGTGTTATATCACCATTTTCAAAATTAAAATTGAAAGAAATCTAAGGAAAAATATCGGCACCTACATTTCAAAAGGGCGTAACTGCTTTTGCAACCAATGCCTTCTCACAGAGCTGTGGGTCGTATTTCATTCATCTCACGCAATTCACATCCATTAATCGAACGAGGAGGATTTTATCTTTCTATTTGTGCTAGTGGATTGCTCGAGAGGGATGGGATACTAGCCTGGTACACGGTTTATATGGGAAAATACAAAAAATGGAAAAACTCTAACTCCTGTATACTTTTTGAGTTCCTCTTTGGTCCCATATCAACTGTGCAACATTTCAGATCGATCGGAAAAACTATATTTCAGCGCCCGCCATTCTTAGTTTCTCATACGATTTACTATGGGGAAATTTTACATCTGCAAAGAAAAATCGCTAGGAGTCACCCCTAGATCCCAAAAAATAAGTCGATGAATGATTTCTGTAGAAAACTTCACGAGGAATCAGACCTCCGAAGACCGCAAACCGATGCGACGTTCATGGAAAAAGTTATTAAGCCTCACCCGATTGATAAAATGACGAGATTTTATTATTTATTGTTATTCCTTACATGTTAAACAGCATTGGCATGCCATTCAGTTTTCAGTTAATAACTTTTTCCACATGCCTTAGATCGCTTTGCGGTCTTCGGAGAGTTGGTTCCTCGTAAAATTTCAAACAGAAATCATTCATCGATTTATTTTTAGGGGATAAGGGGCAACCTGTGGCGATTTTTCTTTGAAAAAGTGATTTTCCCCATAGTAAATCGTATGAAAACTTAAAATGGCTGGCGCTAAAATATAGTTTCTCCGATCGAGCTGAAATTTTGCACAGTTGATATGGGACCAAAAAGGAACTCAAAAAGTGTACAGGAGTAAAATGTCTTTCGGTGTCCCACTCTAATGGGATACTCTCCACAGCTTTGAGAAGGCATTGGTTGTAAATGCAGTTACGCCCTTTTGAAATGTAGGTGGCGATATGATGCTCCACATCTAGAAAGATCATTTGATTTGAATCGCACGGAATTAACCAATAAAATACCATGCGCCTCCATCTCCTTCCTTAGGGTAAGAAATCAAACTTTGAACTAGTCAAATTGTAATCTTAATTTGAACCATTTCAAAATTCATTAAAACGACGTACTTTTAAGGTAAATATTGTCCCGAAAAAGATGTTAAACAGCTTTCCGTAATATAACCTGATAACATGGACTTTAAAAGCATTGAAAAAAGCGTTTTTGTCATGGAAAACAGGCAATTGAAAAATCACTGTGATTTCACCCATTTCCTCCCCAGAGAAAGCACATTTTTGGTGCACTCGTACAGCTCATGCATTGTATCACACGCAATATGCGAACACGTCAAATGAAAGCTTATTTATCGTAGAATCGACCAATTGAATAATATTCCGCATTATTTGTCATAAAATTATCAAATTTAAGTGATTCTTACTTGGAGAATGTTATCTTAAGCTGAACCATTTGTAATCTAAATAAATTTGAACTAGTAAACGGGTGTGAGCTTCTAGTGTTGGCCTGTAGATTGCGCTAGTGGTTGCTTTGTTTACTCTTGGGGGATGAAAAAATCCAAATTTAGTTTCCAAATTCCCAAAGAATTTCGAACATTCTGAGTTGAGATTCCACTGCCTAATGAAAAATAGGTATGAGAATTAGCAGATTCATGTGATTTTTCATTGTTTAGCATGGAATTGGCTTTTTGTGAGTTGCTCGAGCTGCTGCCGGCAGTAGTTCAAATTAAGATTAAAATTGGTTCAAATTATGATAACGATGGTTAAAATTAAGATTAAAATCATTGTTGATGAAAAATCAAATATTTCAATGAAATTCGGTGCAAATACAAACTTTTTACCATTTAACAGAAAGCTTATACCCGTGGCTTTCATGTACATATGATTTCGCCGTAGTAAATTATTTCCATCGGGAGAAAAAATCACTTAAAATTTGCACTGCTTCAGAAAGCCACAATTTGGTTCAAATTTTGATTACCTACCCTATACTGCTGCTGGGAAGTGTTTGATGGACCTTCGGGTATTTTGTTACAAGCCAAAGCGGAAAATGAAGGCAAAAGAATCACTCGCTGGCCACTATTCTCCACCTAAATCGTAATACTTTTTGGAATGGTTGAAATTGATGGAGAAATTTTGATTTCACGCAAACCAAAAGTAGGTGTCTTTTAGTTAAAGTGGTAAACCATTCTTCAATATGATAGATACTTACAAAATCAGTCAAATTTAAGATTACATATTCGACCACGTTTACCTAAACGGGAAGTTACGCCCCTGTGCTCCCTACCTTAGCTTAGCTTAGCTTGGACTGACTGCACATATCTATGGTTGCTACTCCGTGAGTGACCCGAACCAATGACAGTTGCACAATGAATCAACCGAATAGGTTACGCCCCTGTGCTCCCTACCAGAAGTAAACTGAGGGTGGAATAACAGATGGATAGAGAACATCAAAACTTTTCTAAGCTTCGTTTTTAAGCTTCGGGTTAACCGTGCAGTGCTTTTGCATTATTAAGAGTATCACTAAAACCACGTGATGACGAATACACCAATGCAAGGATTGCCTCAGGTTATCGGAAAATAAGTGCTCGAACATATTGGTTTGACACTGATGTTCGTAATTGAATGAATAGTCGTTGACACTAAGTTACATTCATTCTGATGATGCTTCAAGTTCTGATTAAACAACAAAATTGGTAAACATATTAGAATAAAACTAGCCATAGAAATTACATGTCGCAGCTGTTCGTGTGACTAACATCACCGTCCTTACAGCATCAGTAGTGGTCCTAGAAGTGTCAAATAAATTTTGTTTACCAAAAGAAAAGATCCTCTACAAGATGGAAACACATAAATAATCAATCATTACAACTAAAGTTATTAAAATAATGAAATAGGTAATGTGACTACAGTGTCATTGGAGTTCTAGTGTATTTCTATTGTAAACATTGAATTAAACAGGATAGTTTGATTTGGAAATCCCCACCTAGGTAACACTTGACTTTCTGTTCAGCAGAACTTGCTCTGTGGCTTAGTTGGTTGAAGCACTTGACTAGCGATACGGAGTCGTGGGTTCGAATCCCATGAAAACAAGTGGTATGTTTTTTTTACAAATTTGTCAATTAAACGTAATTTGCTTTCAAATACTTCAAGTTTTTACGTCTTTTTAAAACATACTGGCCGACTGGTATAGCCGAAAAATGGCAATAAAATCGTTGTATTAGTGACAAGTCATTTTAATTTACCATAAGGGCCTGTCTTTGTAAATTCAGTTTTTTTATATTATTTCTGCTTTTGGCAACACTGCATACTGTCAAACATCAATCAAAAGCTCACTGCATTGCTCTAATTTTGTATGGGATTTTGACGTTTCGTGGCCTTGTTGTTTACAATTTGGACCGTATGTGTGCATGGTTCGCGCGCACCTGGTAAATGTACTAGGTTCTTAACTTTTGTGCTGGTTTCTGAGTGAAATCTGAATTGTGAGATACAATAAAGATCTGGAGCGTTTCAGATGGAATACTACTAACGTATGATAGTGGAGTTGTAAGAATTAGTGTGAGACCGTGGTAAAATTATGGTTCGTACTATGCGGTTGGCAAAATTTTACTGAATCAAGATAATTTGATGGGATTCTCCTAGGAGCTGCTTCTAGAACACCTCCAGTATCTACTTCCGGGAAATCCTTCCCTTCAGAAATGCTTTCTGGAACCTTTGGCATTCTCCAGGATTGATCCAAGAATTCATTTTGCGGTTTCTACATCAGTTTCTACCGGGATCCCTCAGAGAGCTCACTACTAGAGGGGTTCATTTAGGATTCCATTGAAGGTCCCCGTTAGGAACCTACCAAAAGTTTTTTTTTCTGAGATTCCTAAAAACAATCCATTTGGGATTCGGCAACTCTTTCCAGGATTCTCTACGGGATTTCTCCAGGAATTCATTCTGAGATTCCCCCAAAAATTCTATATTAGATTACTTCAGGAGTTACTTCTAGGATTCTTCCAGAGGATTCTTTCAGAATTTCTTCAGAAATACTCTCTGGGGATCTTCCAAAGTTCCTCCAGGAACTGCCTACGCGAGTTCTTCCATTTTCTTTTGAGATTCGTCCTCTGTTCCTTTACACCAAACGCATTCAGCAATATTTTGCTGAATTTTGCCAAGCTGAAGGGTTTAGCGAAATTTTATGCAAAACGTTGCTGGTGATCAGCAGTGTTTACTGAGCTAATAAGCAAATTTTGCTGAATTTCAGCATTTTTTTACTAAAACCTTGAACTCGAAAAAAATCAGCAAAATAATTTAGGGTGTTTGGAATCCCCTCTGATTTTTTTTTTCAGATTCCTAGAAATTTAGTGTTAGGATGAACTATTGTAGAATATCTAAGTGAAACTTTTGGAGAAATATATTAACTGCAGTAGGTATGCCTTAAAAATAGTTGAAGAAATTTTTCAAGGAAGCTCTGTGAAATCTTAAGGTGAAGGTTGCTTGAGATCATAACAATTAGCTTGGATCTCGCTCAAATCACCTTCTCAACCACCCACTCAAAACAAACAAATCAGATGGCGCACAGTGAAGTGTAACTTGGTCAAACAAGCAAAAACAAATCTAATAAAATTAATCACATAAAAATAGCAGTTATATAACTGATTTTTTCCATTGATTTACTGAATCCGCTTACCAACACATTTTTTCTTATAGATTTTTAAAAGGTGAAAAATTGCCAAAACCAAAACCATTTTTTGACTTGAGACACCTTTACCAATTTGGATAAAAATTTGATTTGAAGTTTCGTTTAACATTAGAGCTAAGATAAGATGGTGACTGGTTAAATTCCAGAGCTAACAGACCTAAAATCTTTCCCTAGAAAATCGAAATAGTGTATCTTCGAATGCCGCGATACTTGGTAAGTTTGAAGATCATCTAAACTAATTTAACCCTTAATTCTTTTCGTCTTTACGGTCGTTTTAAGAATAAATGGTAAAAAAACATTTTTTTAACTTAAAATTAATAAAACCGTAGTTTTTTAATTGGATTGTTGATTTCAATTTTCTTTTTTTTTGTTCGAAATATATGGATTACTTCACGAATTTATACTGGCCTGCTAACTTCCAAACGAAATTTGACATTTGAGAGATGTCGGCACCGCTCAAACGTCAAATTTTCTGGTAGAGTAAGTAGGTCAGCATAAATTCGTGTAGTGGACCATTGAATAGTAGTTTTAAAAATACAGTGAAAGGGCCAAATGGTGTTAAAATGCAAAAAAAATATACATACTTATAATATATATAAGTAAATGTATTATTTTCACTTTTATGGTATCAGGAACAAAGGAATATCTGGTTTGTTATTTTTATTAGTAAATTAAAAAAAAAATGGTGTAACATATCAAACAATTACACAGCGCAACATTTTTTTGTCTCAAGAGCAAACTTATGTGTCTCCGAAGGATTTTGGGCCGCTGAATCCGAATCCGGGCTTAGATTTGCTCTAACACGTCACAATTTTGAGCTATACCTCAATTTATAGGGCAAAATATGCGATTTTGGGCTTTTTTGACTGCAAACCATTAAGCAAGGAAATATTTTTTTTAGGCAATCAAAAGGTTAATTGGTCAATTAACATCTAAATTAACGACTCATGCAAAATATTTCGTTTTACCTAATCAAATTTGATAGATTTAAGCATTTTATGTTAGTATGAAAACTTGCATGCAACTTTTGGAGGGTGACTTGTATGGGAAATATCATACCTAACATAAATCGCTTAAAACTATCAAATTCGATTTGGTAAAACGAAATATTTTGCATGAGTCGTTGATTAAGATGTTAATTGACCAATTAACCTTTTGATTGCCTAAAAAAAATATTTCCTTGCTTAATGGTTTGCAGTCAAAAAAGCCCAAAATCGCATATTTTGCCCTATAAATTGAGGTATAGCTCAAAATTGTGACGTGTTAGAGCAAATCTGAGCCCGGATTCGGATTCAGCGGCCCAAAATCCTCCGGAGACACATAAGTTTGCTCTTGAGACAGACAAAAAGTTAATTTTTGTTACGCTGTGATAGAAATGTATGTTTTTCAGTTTTTAAGCTATGATTTTTTTTTTGAAAATAGAAAGTCGTATACTTTCTTACCAGCTACTTTAAAATTGTATTATCAAAGATAACGTACGTTTATGCTAATAAACGAAATGTTTGTAAACACTTTCAACCGCCATTTCAATAAGGATACTTAACTGGCAAACTTTTGGAGATGGCGCAACGATCGCATTAATAACGCATGAGTGCAAACGACAATCGCAAATAATCCCTATCAGATAACACTAGTTTACAGCATTTTTGAACTCGGTAAGCTGATGATCATTTTTGGTGTAGAATCATGCCCTGAGTTCAAAAACGCGAAAGAAAAAAATCACAGTAGAGCGGAAATTTTTTCGACTTTCCATACAAGGTTAATGATTTGAAATCGATTTTTGTTCTATTTTTAAGCAAAGTCGCTCACTTCAAACATCTCATTCTCCGTAATCAATACTCCGATTGAGCTGAAATTTTTACTGTAACTCGCCTACATATGATATGTCAAATAAACGTCGAGAAAGAATTTTTAAGTTAGTTTTTTCTTATTGAAAAAAATACATTTCTTCAAAAAAATTTGGAAATTTGGCTAAAATTTAAGAAGATCGTCCCTAAAACTCGCCAATATCTTGAATTTCATCAATCTGACGCAAAACCTGCATTCAGATGATCGAATAGTATTGTATTCAGCTTTTAATTTATGGAAAAAGATTTAAAATTGGTTAAACAAAACGCAATATATTTGAATTTTAGTAAATTACATATTTTGAAAAGTTGCAAAACTCGATATTGAGCTAAAACTCAAAAACTGTTCTACTTAAAATTTTTTGAAGGTCGGTTTCGAAATCAGCACTAAATTGTGCTTCAAAAATTCTGGTCGTTGACAGAAGTTCACGACTTTCGTTTTATTTTGTAAACTTGTGTAACAATTACTGCAGCAATTCGTTTAGCCTCGGATGGTGAAGTTTTTAAATGTTTGCAAATTAAAGTTGATTAACTTAGTTCAATTTGAAAACTTGAGGTCATCAAGACACCAGTAGCAAGGACTAAATATAATGATTCGCTCAATTACCAGAACGCACATTCAAAAAATGAAAAATAGGAAGACACTAGATTTCGGTTTGGTAAATCTAAAAGATGATCTACGTTCTCTCTTAACGATCGATCATCTTTTAAACCCCTTCTACCACGAGTCGCCTGACACCATGGATTGAGGTTCTCTGTTCGTTGGACTTTTACCCCCGGAACAGGCGATTTTGAGTGATACCTGATGCTTTTCGTATCCATAGTTTTATAAGGACTCCAAATATAACCAAATACATATAATAAAATTACGAAGTGTTTTGACTACCATCTTCATTTGTTTTTTCGTGTTTTTTGAAATTTTTCACATATTCTTTTTAACATTCTCACTTGGAAATGTCTTATACAATTACTTTCAAAGTATTTTAAAATGATTTTTTTTCGATAATGCTTCTTTAGTTGATGAATATGTTTCTTTGTGCCGGCATTGACTATCACATATAATCTTCATGGCATTTAGCACGCTGAAAAAACTAAGTTAAAATCAAGAATATTTGAGGTAAATTCAAATAAATTATCAATTTGTTCCGGCCACAAAAATAAAACTGTTTGGAACAAATCGAACGTCACATTTGATTGATTGATTGATTTGTCTTTATTAGAGACGTCACATTTGAAGCAAATACAATCCATGTTTGAAACAAAAATGCATCTACTGACAGATTATGTTAGAAATAAATGTAAATATTTTTGTTTTTTGTGGCAGGTCGGCCCTACAGAAATATTTGTTCTCCCATTAAACTTATAAAGTCATTTACTTCACTGCGAAAACCAACCTCCCGTGTTGTACTTTCAATGCCAACGTCATGTATACATCTATTAGATAACATATGCTCCCGAAAACAACGGGGTAAGAGCGAGCAGGGGCTCTCGTAGTGCCTGAAGTATTCGTCCTCGGTGATCTTGAGTATTTCTGGTTTGACATTCTTAACTATGACCAGCGGATGGGAGGAAGTAGGTACAAACGGATGGCTGAAACTTGGAAAGATTTTTGAAGCAGAAGAATAGCTTTCAAACAGAAAAGAAGAAGTTTAAAATCGGTTGACTGGTTCAAAAGTTATGATTTTTTGAAAAAAAATAGTTTTTAAGAACCTTGAACCACTTTATCTAAAAATTGGTCACCCTAATGACGAATTAAAAAAAATACGGGTCTAATTATTTTCGAAGAACTACGAACTCACCAAGGCTGATATATTAGCTCAAACGAGCATATTGATTGCCATACTCAATATTTTTCAGGGAATTTGGTTAAAAATTTTCGTTCCAGACGTTGGTAGCTAGCTGTGTAAAAATCATGTCCTGTGAGATATTAGAACTTTTTGAGGCAGTATCTTTCATCATCCATTCCATTTTGTGAGAAGTTGTTTATAAAGAATACGGATTTTCCAAGCCTTTGTACAAGATAGTTTTTCTGCGTGCTAACTCAGATGCGCCATCCTGAATACTAAAGACGATTTTGATAACAATGTATTTTATTTATGTATACAGTCAGGTCTTTTTTTTACGCGGTTTTCATTTACGCGACCGCGATACAAAAAAAAAGTTCATCGTCTTATTTTTGCATGATTCGTCGAGAAATGGTGAGACTTTTTTTACGCGGTTTTTTGAACTGGGTTTTTTTCTACGCGGTACGTATCCCCCGCGTAAAAAAAACCTGACTGTAATGTATTAGTCTTGAGCCAAGAAAGTTTCATCACTTTTCGTGGTAATTTTACTAAGAAACAGGATCAATACTTTGTTCAGACTTTGGTATGAATGGCCTTTATAGTAATTTGATTTTCTTATACCTATATACAGGTGTTCCGTTACCATGTCCGCTATCTAAGTTAACGGGGCACGTTCGGTGTAGTACTAGATTTGTAGTAATGAGCTGAATTTGAGTATGGTGAGAAGGACAATTCTCTGTTTCAGCAATGAAATGGTGCAAAAAGTGTGGGTATTATGATTCCTTGCCTAAATTGATGCTGTTTGGGCAAAACTTTGGATAACTATGTTGTTTATGATGAAAGAAATGGAGAAAACAACAACACGGTTGCCTAAAGTTTTGCTCAAACAGCATCAAATTAGGCAAGGAATCATAATACCCACGCTTTTTGCACCATTGCATTGCAGAAAAGGAGAATTGACCTTCTCACCATACTAAAATTCAGCTCATTACTACAAATCTAGTACTTCACCGATCTGTCCTATTATCAATAAAAATAATAAATAGAACAAACAGCGATTCAAATCCTCATTTTGAGAAGAATCAAATTGAAAGCATCGTGCTAAACAGATATAACGATCTCCCTGTTTTTATTTTTTGCAAACATTGTTGCATGATGATTATAAATGTTTGCACAAATCAGTAGTGTTAGATGGACTTATTTACAAACACCAATTAATAAAACATCTGTGTGGTAAACAAAAACAATTTCACTCAGATTAAAGATCGCTTGTATTAACCATAACATAGTCACGTTCCTTAATTGATTGGACGCTATCCATGACAGTATACGTGGATTGATCTTGTACCGACTTTTTCGTAATGAGTTTTTGTAGCTCTCAATTTCGCCTTCTACACACTTAAAAACGATTCTCGAGCTCGGCAGAAAAAAAAGCTGATCCAAAACGGCAAAATGCATTTTTGCTGATATCTCGGCAATCAAAAAACTTTTTCCGAGATTAACTAAAATTATTTACCGAAATTTCAGCAAACCGTCTTTATTTACCGAAAATGGCCTAAGTAGTTTGCTGAACCCACCAGCAAATGAAGATAATGCCGAAACCAGCAAATGTGTTTGCCGAGATCTCGGTATTCATCATATGGATTGCCGAGATTCAGCAATACATCTGTCACTTTTTCACCCGCCATTTTTATCCGAACAGAGTCAAACAAAAGCTGTGCCCCGGTAGTGTGCGCTCGTGCAAGTAAACGCAATTACTCGTGAAAAAAGGGTGAAAATGGACCAAATTCTGGCAGACCTGCAGCAGGAGGACGTAAGGATTTACGATATTTTCAGTAAGTATAGTTTTCATTGAGTTTTTGTGTTTATTTTATAGAAAACCCCAACTTGTATTACCTGCTTCTTCTGCCGCCAACCAGTTTTTGGTTATGTTCAAGAACTTCAGCGGCATATACAGGTGCATATCCGGATGACGGATTTCAACCCTAATGCTGTGTTCTATGATTGTACGTTTCCCAAATGTAAATCTCGCTACGATCACTTCAAGTCATTAAAGCGGCATATAATGAATCAGCATCCTCCTCAAACTTTTGCCGCGACGGGTTCTTCAGACTATGACAACCATGGTTTTCAAAACGTCCCGTTGCTAGATTTGGAGGACGACTCAATAGAGGAACCACGAAATAAAAAACCAAGATCCGAAAATGCAAATGATTCTTCGAGCACTTTCCAGTACATCCCAGAGATTCCCGATATCGATGGTGTTTCACTGGACGAAATCATGAAATTTATATCGTTGGGAATTTGCCGTCTCTCGAAGGATGTTTCTCTTCCCCAATCTAAAGTTACTGAGATGGTTAAGCTCTGTGAAACATTGGTTCGGATGATGAGTGAATATTTCCAGAAAATAACCAAAACTTTTCTGGTACAAACCGGTTTTGATCTGGCGTCACAGGAAACAACATCCTTGTTGAACAGTTTCCATTTGCCAGACATATTTTCGCAAGTGTCAACCATCGCTAAACAAACTCAGTTCTTAAAAAAACTTGCTGTGTCCATGCCAAATCCAGTTGAGAAAATGCTTCAAATTCGCGAGGACGTTCGACATGTTGATGGACTATCGACAAGAGTTCGTGTAAACGAAACCTTCATGTATGTCCCCATAATAGAAACGCTTAAATTGATATTCAGGAACCCTGAAACAAGAAAACTCCTGAATGATAGTGAACCGGAAACTCCTGGTATGAAGGAATATAGCACATACAGATCAGGAGAAACCTATAAGCAAAGTGAGTTTTTCAAAAAGTTCCCTAACGCTATCCGGCTTGATTTGTATCAGGATGAGGTCGAATTAGGGAATGCACTAAGCTCCAGGGCTGGAATTAATAAAGTATCGGTATTTGATTTCAAAATTCAAAACTTCCCACAAAAATGGAATAGTTCTCCACGTTCAGTATTTCCCATTTTATATGCCACAGCAGTTGATGCGAAAAAGCATGGTTATAATAAAATTCTACAGCCTTTGGTACACGACCTAAAGAAATTAGAGAAAGGGGTTACCGTATACTACGGTACCGAGAAGTTTGAACTGAGAGCGGTCGTAACGATTTTTTGTGGGGATACATTAGCTCTCCATGAAGTATTTGGTCTACTTAGCCCCAGCGCGAGGTACTTTTGCAGAATATGTACCATACCAAGACCAGCTTTTCACCAAAACCCCTTCCAAGCGTTTCCAATTCGTACCAAAGAGTGGTATGAAACCAACTTGGGTAAACTTGAAGCTGGAGAAATTACTCCTTCGGAATGTGGCTTGAAACACGGAGGATCAATTCTAAACGAGCTGGACCATTTCCATGTAACCGAAAACTTCGCACTTGACACCATGCACGATATTGCCGAAGGAATTGTGCCATTGACTGTTCAACTCGTACTCAGTCACTACTACAAACAGAAGGAGCTTGGAATGACGACGGATTATATAAACCAGCGTATTCATCTTTTTGCCTATGGTTATGTCGACAAAAAGAATCGCCCCAGTGCCAATTTTACTGATGAAATGCTTTCTAAGCCAGCAGCATATCGTTTGAAGCAAACGGCATCGCAAAATCTTTTACTGTTGAGAGCTTTCCCTTTCCTTTTTGGCCATAAGGTACCCGCTGATTGTGAATACATGTGTATGATTGGGCATTTAATCAACATTTCTCGAATTTTGATGTCCACAATCGTTTCGGACCATATGCTCGGATCTTTGGAAGAACACGTAAAGCTGTATGAAGGTTTGTTCTACAAAACTTTTAAACGACGAATTAATAAAAATCACCACTTGGATCACTATGTGTATTGTATCCAACAGAGCGGCAACATGAAGCAGTTTAATTGTCTCGTTTACGAACAGAAAAACAAACCACTGAAGAGCCAATCATCAACGTGCAAAAACTTTAAAAATATATGTAAAAGTTTGGCTAAACGACAGACCTTCAAGATGGTAACAGACATACTTGACAACCCATTTACCGATAAAATTGTCTATGGTCCAGGAAGTATTGTGGCTCGTAACAATTGCCGAGCTGAGAAGTTTTTACATGAAAATGTTTCTCATGTCTTCGTGCCTAAAAGGGTATCGGTAAATGGAGTAGAGTTTCGTCGAAATTTGATTGTGTGCCTCAAAAACATAAATGATGAATATTACCCGTCGTATGCCATCATAATTGAAATTATTGTGATAGACAGCAAGTTGCACTTTCTCGTAAAAATATGTAACACGGAATCGTACGACGATTTTCTACAAGCCTACGAGGTATCAGTTGACTCATCTGAGCGCTTGTTCAATACAGAAAATGTACATCTACACTCAACGTTCTCCTTTTGGAGCGCATATGGAAGCGCACGAAAATATATTTCCAGGAGAAATTACAATAGAGATTATTAAAACAGTGTAATGTACACAGGAGAATACAAAAAGAACTATTTCATTATCTTTAACATTTTTGCAGTTCGCGAAGAGATAACAGATCTCGAAACATTTTTGGATCTCAACAACATCGATTTTGCCAGACTGGATCTTACAACAAAAATGATTAAGACGATCCTAAGAATGCAGAGCAAGTGCGCGGACAAAATAATACACGAAGAAGAAAAACGAGACGAGGAAAACAATCCGGAAGCTGCAATCGACGAAGTTGATGAGGACGCGGTTGAGATTGAGCTGTCTACGAACCCAGCTGATATCTACAAGTCCATCACGCTTGAGAAGGTATGTATACAATTTGATCTGTCTGGATCCACCCACGCAAACGATGAATATTGAATATAAAAGTGTCATGCGCTCACTTGCTACTTAGTACGTGATTGTATTCAGTCCAGTGAAGAGAATTGTCAGACAAAATAAGCACAACACAAGCAACAAAGAAGGCGCGACGATTACTCTTTATCCCTACTGGTAACAGATAATGACATGATCTCGAAAATTTTTGTTGCAGACAAAACAGAAGCTGAATTTGTTGCGTACCTTTCATCTCGTGAATAATCAATTATTACAAACCCAAAGTTGAAACTTTTTGATGATAGATCTTCAGCAGAGTTGCAGTGTTTACCTACTCGAAGTTACCGTTCGAAAATCACAATGCAAGGCTGAAAAATCTCTAAACTCGTGGTAAACGATGTATATCCTATTATTTTCAAGTTGGGACAATATTATGTCGCATTGGTTGGATTGTCGCAACAAATACAGGTTGCGACATTGTCATTATTGTTGCGCGATGGTTGAATTTTGATTCACTGATTCAGTCTCTACAGGAATCGAATACTTAAGAATCAAACACCGATTGTTTTCAAAAAGCATAGTTAGTAAACCCTTTTCAAATGTCTCAGAAACTACACTGCGAACCATAAAACCAGTTCGTATATGTTTTTAAAACCATCTCTTAGTATTACACAAAACCGTACATAAATAATCAAATCATTAACACACATTTATCACAAACTCACTTTTTCACCACAGGAAATCAACATCAACACCGTCCTATCGAAAACCTCAACCGGGAGGGGTTTGATTGAACTTCTTCTGGAAGGCAACAATCCGACCGACAAGATGATCTCGCAGATTACCCATATCTTGTGTGATTGCTTGCTGGCCGTATATGGAGAGTAAGTTTCGTGAAACAAAAAAAAAACAAAACTTTAATAGCCATCCACCGCTCGTTTTATACGATTTGAATAGTAAACGTATGAAACAAATGGTGAATGGAGCATGAGCGGTGAATTACGACCTCATGGATCAACCAAATCACGAAAGATATTTTACTTACCTGTGTTTATGAAACCTACTATCTTTTTTTAGAAGACCTTCGACGTTCCACAAAGATATTATTGCTCGATCTCTGGTGAAGACGTACCCAATCCTGGCTTCTTCAGCATCTGAAGTTCCACACGTAAGTTAATAAATTCTTTTATTTTTATTTAATTTAACTCTTCGGAACGCGAGAAAACTAAAACGACAGATTGAAGGCCTCGAACTGATGTTTATGTTTTCAATCATCACCCAGTTGATGATTGTTAATGACTATATGACTGCGCGCAATCCTAGCGTAGCTTTTCAAACTGGCTAAAACACGTATGGGAAATTTTTACTTGATTTTTGATAAAATTCTTTTTAGCGATGGTCAATCGCAACGAAAAATAAAAATACCTTATAACATTGATGAGTTTTGAATTCAGGCCAAACATTTCAATAGGTCCTATCTGCATTTGAGAGGCTCTCTTTTTTCGCTTTCTCTTTCAATTATTGCAATGTCATGGTACATGCTTCAACTATTTTTGCAGTGCAAATCAAAAGACGATTGTTTTGACCATCGCTCAATGCAAGGAGACAATCATAATACAAATAAACAGCTGTGATATTAACGAAAGAGAGGAAAACCAAAGAGAGCCTCTTTTCTGCAGATAGGACCTTTAGACATGTTTGGCCAGAATTGATTCATCCGTTGGGGAACGTTCAAAAATTACGTCCAACATTCTGGGGGGAGGGGGAGTCTAAGAAAGTGTGACAGTACGTGTATTAGGTATAGGAAAATAGCGTGACAGAGGGGGGAGGGGGGGTCTAGAAATCCCGAAAAACGATGGACGTAATAAATGAATCTTCCCTTGCTTTTGAGTCGCTGAGCACATCTTTACTTGCGCCAATTATTTTCAGTGTGCCACCAGGTGTTGGATTGTGCCTCAGTGTGCCCCGAAGTGCCACTGCTTGATGATTCAGATTTTGCTTGGCAACTACCAAGACAACCAACTGTTTGTTTTCATTTTGCAGGTCAAATGCAAATGGTTGCCTAGTTTTTTCACCCAAACTCAAGTGTCAAAATTGTGCCTCAGAGTGCCTCGGTGTGCCACACAGCGTAGACGGTGTGCTTGGCACCTCTTGGCACAATGTTCCAAGCGACTAGCCCCTTGTGACAGAAGTTCACGCACGTGTTTTGCTGGAATCTCGTGTAATTTTCGAAAAGGTACTAGTTCGCCAAATTTGAGATGAGAGAAATTTGCAAAAAAAAAAGCTCAAAAGCAGTCGAAGAAGCAATACAAAACTCAATAATTTACCAGGTACTTTTTTCGTTGCGATTGACTCGTTTAGAGCTGAAAAGAATTAAAAAAGAAAAACATTTTTCATTTTTGTATTAACCAGTTCGAAAAACTACGCTTGGTTTGCGCGCAGTCATTAACCATCATCAACCATCAAAACATCAGAGCGCGGACTTCTGTCGTTTGACCTAGGATCGTTTGACTAGCCTCATAAACTATGGAAACGAGTTCAATTTTGGTACACACCGTTCCCTTCAAATTTAAAATTTGTAAACTCGTGCAGTGGTGGCAGCTTTCATATTGATTTTTATTTTATTTTAGGCCTTGTGGTTCCACTGGAATGGTCGCGGAGAAGGACGTCATGCCGGAAAAATTCACTACCGAATGGAATACTTCGCTAAAAAGTCTACGAAAAGGGTATTCCACCGTCATCGCAACCAGCCGGAATCTGCAGACGAAGTAGCATTACCAGGGGAACTAGATGTAGCGGAAGTGATTGAAGATCTGGAAAGCTTGGTAAAGTTCAACTGACCGTTTGTTATGAATAAGCATTTAGGTATTATATTTTGTTTATCAATTACAGATTGCGGAGTTGAAGTTCATTGTACCTACGGATCAAGCCAAAACCCATATCCTTGATCTTTGGAAGAAAACTATTAAAATTCGAAACGAACACAGGATTGAAGAAACGTTTTTGACGTTCATGAACGATTTTCCGGTTGCATCAGCATTCAGTGGCATGCTTGTGAGTGCTGTATTTAGTTTTAAAATTTCACAGTTTACATTACGATATTTCTTTTAGCTTGCTTACGATTACACCACAATTTACCCTAAGGCATTCGAGTTCAAGGATTCGTGGAAAGACATACAACCAAAAATTTTGGATCGTTACCGTGACATGTTCCGTTTCATCAAAAGCGATGTAGTCAGGGCTCTGGCTGTCGTGCGGCAGAAAAACCCAACACGTGGATCAAAACGATCCAGAGAGGAAGATCAGAATCTGCGAAAGATGAATCCGCTCCATGGCGTAATCCAGTGGATTAATGTAAGATAACAATATATGCGATCTTTCGATGAAATTTACCTTTTAAATTTACTTTCAGCACGAAAAGGCCATACCCACGCCGTCTATTCCTCAAATGATCATTCGTGGAGAAGAGTTCGAAGACGGGGAATGTTTTATTGTTTGGAATAATGTGACCGTTAAGACAGAATCAAATGTCCTTGAAGCGTTCATTATCTTATGTAAGGTGTTTGCTGTTTTCAACGTAGCTTGCTCCCCTTCGGACAAGCTCTTTTATTCATTTTTCGGCGCAGTCTGTCATAAGGTGGAGAAGATGAGCACGACAGCCACCAAATTTCTTGATTTGCTCTAAGTACTAAGTATTTGAAGATTCGTAATAAGATGAAAAATGAAAACAATAAACACATAGAATTAAACGTAGTTTTTTTTAATTCAAGAAGATTTTATTGGGGAAGGCACCCGAATGCCAGCCAATCCATCTATAGTACCACTAGTTATTTCGGAATTTTCTAGTCTGGTTAAAGTTGATATATACCATCCTTGTCTGCTGTTCTCCACATTTCATGCATGAAATGCATCCTTAAGAAAACTCACTAATATTCACCTTTCAAACTTCAGCAAGAGTGGGGCAAAATGCAGTTAACAAATTATATTACCATGTTTAATATTACCAATGGCAGCAAAAAAGAGGGATTGCCGAAATTCGGCATTTTTTGCTTTTGCCGAGCACTCAGTAATATTTTTTACTGAGAATCTCGGCAAAAATTGGCAACAACATTTTTTGGGTGGTTGCCGAGAGCCCCGGCAAATTTGATTTTTGCCGAGGTGATTGCCGAGCACTCAGCGGTGCCAATCTCGGCAATCGGTTTGCCGAGATTCGGCAAAAAAAACTTAGTGTGTAAAGCTTAGGCGCCATCCACAAATTACGTAACGCTCTAGGGGGAGGGGGGAGTACGGCCGAGCGTTACGGCCCATACAAAAATTTTCAGGTTTTCATACAAAAAAGCGTTACGGAGGGGGGAGGGGGGGTCAAAAATGGTCGATTTTAGCGTTACGTAATAAATGGATGCTGCCTTACCCTTTGACAGTACGTGATTTTCAGTCTTGCAGTCTTCTTCTGTGTCAGTTATGTGAAATACTAATTTTACTCAGTACGTAGCATTTCAGGCTGTAGACTTTGAATCTAAATTTCTGTTAGAGTCTAGGAAGTAGGACCATAATAGCTGTAGTGGTAAACACGCGAATATTCATAAAGGCCATGCTGAGGATGATGGATTCCATTCCTGATTGTTTAGTCCACTTTCCTGGAATTATTCGTATTGGTAATTTCCTCGATTTCCTTGGGCATAGAATATCTGCGATATACACATGCAAAACGATCATTGGCAGATGAAGCTCTCAGTTAATAACAGTGGAAGTGCTCAAAGGAAACTAAACGGAGAAGCCGACGCTATTCCAGTGAGGACGTTACGCCACCCCACAAGAGTTTGAAAATTTCCAGAGTTCAATCAGAAAACGTGGCATATTTTTCCATTGAAGTTGGTAAGTCTTCCAACAATCAATCATAACAATTCTCTGATTTCAATTTCCTGCCTTCACCGACAGACCAAGAAAGTGAAAGCAAAGTACAAGTCAGCCCACGTTGGTCGGCTCCTAACAAGCGTCTCGTTAAAGTTATATCCCTAAGCTTTATCGGAAGCTTTGCCAAACGCAATAACGCCGAAAAATCATCTTGCTCGTTACCATTGGTGCGTCGCGTAATTGGTATTCTGGTCGAGCAAAGGACTCTGTGTGACTCTTTCCCACCCAAGCGCGTCTCACCACACCATGGATGGCGAAGGCGCGATGAATGCTGGTGAAATGTTGATATTTGTGCCATTTGTTTTTATTCCCGGTTGGAAGGCTACCGAAAAACGTATGATGAGTTATTCTCAAGCTTCCGCTTGGGTTTTTCTACCCCAAGTTTCATCCATGCTAGCTGGGTTGGTTGAAACAGCGTTACTCAATTGGTTGTTTCAAGAAAAAATATAACTTTTAATCGCTTCTACTTTTTCTTTCTTCCTCTTGTTCCTCTATAGAGCGTAATCCAAACTAAAAGAACTTTCACAGTTATTTCCTAACCAATTGCCATTTTTGCAAGTGTAAATAAGGTGTATACTCTATTCCCTAGCAAATCCTAGACATTTCCATTACAAAAAGTTTTTGGATCGAATTGAACTTTGACACTTTCAGCATGAGCTGGCACGTTTGCCACTTTGGCTATTTTGGTGTTTTAAATCTTATTATATTCAACTATAATGATTGCTTTTAGTAGTTTAAAAACGTATTGAAAAACATTACGACGTGATTTCGAAAATCTTCAAAATTCTTAAATACAAGACAAATTAAAAACAATAGGTAACGAAAGCTTGCACACCACTGGCATTTCGCTTTCATTTCTTTCGCTTCAACGGCTCCAAGCTTTTCGGTTTCCGACAGATGAATCTTTGTCTCGTAAACCATTTAATGTTGTTCCGCCCTGTCGTCGTCGCCGTCAACGACGACGTCCTCCATCGCCGTTGTTGGCATCGTTCTTTCCTTACATAAAACAAACATCCTCCCCAGCAAAAAGTGAAAAAAAAACGCAGAAAGCAAACTACACTACACATATTGGAGATCCGTTTTACCAGCGTGTAGTTTAACAGGGACCTTTTCCCAGGCGGAGAATCAAAACATACGAAATATACTTGTGATGGATGCTCTTCTCCTGAGATAGATCGACACTAAACGTAAACATTTACTTGTTTGTTTACCAAGTGTCATACGTTGACTACTGGACTTGAACATTGGAATTCAATATGCTCAGTTTTTACGTGTATACATTCAGTAGGAACCCATGCTTATTTGTGCTGTGGGATTTTCTTCGACCAATGAATCTGGAACCAACAATCCTGTAATTATTTTTAAATTCTGTAACACTTTTATTCTTTTCATAAATGGAACTAACGTAGGTTTGTTGACAGTTCAAAGTATAGTTGTTCAAAAGATAGTGTTTTACGACAACGGTTCTATAAGTTGACAAACATTCAAAATTTATGGCACAAATTTCCCAAATGGACGGCCTACCGATACCTGATGGAGATTGACATGACAGCTATTTTGTCTATGATTTTTATTGGTTTCTCATTCAATTATTACATTCACAGGCACTTCGTGTGTATTCTGTGTATTACACTAGTCGACAAAATGGAAACTTTTTTCACGCACTTTGACCATTTGTTCCATTTCTAAAGGAATTTGGCCCGCTGATTCCGAATCTGACTTCAGAATTTCTGTAACACGTACAGTTTTGAGCATGAGCATGAGCATAGATGACCGCACAATTCGTAGTTGCTACTCCGTGATTGACCAGAGCAATCGAAATTGCACAAGGAACCAATGAATAGGGCTTGGGACTAGCTTACTATTCTCAATGTACACAGGTCGAGAGCTCTCAACTTTAATAAGGTCAATAACGGCGCCGGCCACGTCCTTACGGTCATTGAGGATGGAAGGGAATGTTAGTAAGACAAACGTTGTTTAAAAGACCGCGAATCGCTGCATCTCCACGTTTGTCTCAGGAAGGAATTTTTTGTTAGTAGGGTAGGGTACATTGTCAGTCCGGGAGTCACCTATGGTTGGTGATATGATTTGACAATGGATCAATATACACAAACCGCCGTTAACAACCGACCACTTTTCGACGCAAGAACTAGCCAAAAAGAAAATTCTATCGCGCGTCTCCACTCCACTAGGGAGCAGAAACCTTTAGTCTATTCCACACAGAAATACACTGAACGCGACTCACTTGTCGGCGCCCGGATTTTTTTCTCGACCGGCGAACCCGAACTAACATTTTTCACTCTTTTGTGTAAATGCAAAAAAATGAAAGAAAATATTTATCATCAACTAAAAGTGTATTGGAAACTAGCGCCGAAGGGAAGCGAAACATTCGGAACCGACTCGAACCACGGCGCGCGCACACTCGTCCCGTCGTCGGAGCCCCGCAGAGAAAAAAAAATCGCAAAAATCTAGCAAAGTGAGCGCGCGAAACTTTGCTGCTGTCGAACTACCGCACACTACTGACTGCTTGGCGTCCCGTCGTCGGAGCTCCGCAGAGAGAAGAGAAAAAAAAAATCGCAAAAATCTAGCAAAGCGAGCGCGCGAAACTTTGCTGCTGCCGAACTACCGCACACTACTGACTGCTTGGCGTCCCGTCGTCGGAGCCCCGCAGAGAGAAGGGGAAAGAAAATCGCAAAAATCTAGCAAAGCGAGCGCGCGAAACTTTGCTGCTGCCGAACTACCGCACACTACTGACTGCTTGGCGTCCCGTCGTCGGAGCCCCGCAGAGGGAAGAGGAAAAAAATCGCAAAAATCTAGCAAAGCGAGCGCGCGAAACTTTGCTGCTGCCGAACTACCGCACACTACTCAATTTCTGTAACACGTACAGTTTTTGAGAAAAATATGATTTTATTCACAAAATTTAATTTGTCATAGAAAATAAAATATTGGTATTTTAATTTTAAGTTTTTCATCTGCTTATTATAACTAATATTATGATCTACAGATAAAATAAAATAAAGTTATAAAGACAATATTTTATTTCCCATGAAAACATGAAATATGATGAATAAAACCCTATTTTCTCAAAAATTTTACGTGTTACTTTTAAGGTCAGATTTTGAATCAGTTGATCAAAATCTATTGAATACATATAACTATTGGTTATTATGAGCAGGTGAAAAATTCAAAATTATGATTTTTTAAATAAAACCCTATTTTTCTCAAAAACTTTACGTGTTACAGAAATTCTTAGGTCGGATCCCGAGTCAGTATATAAAAATCTAATTAATATAAATATTGGTTAAGAAGAGCAGATGAAAACATTAAAATTATAAAGACAATAGTTTATTTTCTATTAATATATGAAATTCTGTGAAAAAAGCTAATTTTTCTCAAAAAAGTTACGTGTTACTGAAATTCTCCGGTTTGATTTTGAATTAGTGGATCAAAATTAATTGAATATAAATATTGGTTATGATTGACAGATAAATGTAATGACAATAGTTTACTTTCTATGAAAATATGAACTTTTGTGAATAAAACCCTATTTTTCTCAACAATTTTACGTGTTACAGAAAGTCTTAGCTAAGATTGCATTCTAAAACAAATTATTTACAACACTAATAAAAAGCTGTAATATTTACAACACTAATAAAAAGCTGTATAAAACTGCAATTTTAACTCATTTCAATCAAAGTTGGTTTGACAAAATGTGAAAATTCAAGCTTTAAATGGAATTCCGTTCGCAACTTCATATAAGTTTGAGAAAATTCCTAGCATAAGCAAATCCAAAGATGTTCGTCACAATAGACCATTAGAATCACTTAAACGGCTGTTACGAAATGATCAATGATCAATTTCTACCATGCAAATACCGATAGCACGTATGTCATAACAATAATAATGCTCAAGATTGAAAATGCTACTCATTGCTTGCTCGCTCGAGGAAACTATTGAGTGCCATTTCAGGCTTCATGCGTTCCATTTCATGTGGCTCCATTTCATCTTCACTAGTTAGTTGAGGCGTTGAGGGGATATCTTCACACTGCTCTACAATGCAGCATAAATACAGTCTAGGATGACTACTTCATGATCTTTATTAACGGTTGCCTAATTTTTTTTTTCAAAATACTGCCTGAAATTTTCCATTTCCATTGCGTGGTTTGAAGTTTCGTTCGTTTTTCATTTGCTTTTTTGTATTTTGTGTATTTTGAGTAATAAAAACACTCGCAAAAAAGTATATCCAGTATATCACGCGATAATTTTCATTCGTGATATGTATAATCGAAAAAGTACTGTAATTGTAGGGAAATCATTACCCTATAAATTTAACGAACATCACATTGTAGCACTGGCGTAGTCACGGGGGGGGGGGGGGGGGGGGGGTGTTTAGGGTGTAGCACCAGCAACCCCGAACCCCTCCCCCCCTTGAGGCCAAAAACAATTTCGGCTGCACCGATATTTCAACTAAAATTGAATGTTATACATTTCTGTTTGTGGGGTCTCCAGTTAGCCTAGTGGTTAAGGCTATGGATCGTCAATCCGAAGACGGCGGGTTCGATTCCCGTTCTGGTCGGGAACTTTTCTCGACTTCCCTGGGCATAGTGTATCATTGTCCTTGCCTCACAATATACAAAATATACAAATTCATGCAATGGCAGGCAAAGAAAGCCCTTCAATTAATAACTGTGGAAGTGTTCAAAGAACACTAAGTTGAAGCCAGGTAAGCCAAGTCCCAGTGGGGACGTAGAGCCATAAAGAAGAAGAAGACATTTCTGTTTACAAAATGTGATGGTCAAATAACAAAAAAAAGGTATCATTAATCGTCAAAAAAAGCCCTCCCAGAGTAAATTTCTGGTTACGCCACTGTGTAGTAACAAGCTTCTGAAGTGATTGCCAGGTGAGTGAAAGCATCCTTACTTTGAAGATACCGAATACTTAGGATGGATATCTCGTGGTTTTGACCATCCATAATTGCTCCAGAGAGTATTGTATGGAATGTCGAACAAATTTAAATATGTTCTACTGTTTTTTTTTTCCATCGCGTTTTTGGAATTATGGGTTGATTTTGCAACGAGTTGAAAGAAATAAACGCTTTGACGAGTACATGGGAAGTCTGGAAAATGATCCATTGAAATTGACTCTATTTTCCACAGCGGATAATCTCCGCTAATCCGCAGAACGCTTCACCGGAATAGAAATTTCCATCCGGCGACGGCTAACGTCAATCAGCTTATATTGAGTGACGATAGATTGCGTTCTGTGATGATTTTCGCATTTCACGGAAACAATCATCCCATTTTGTCGCCACCATCAGCCCCGGATTAAACCGTTCGGATACCGTTTAATTGGCAATTAATCACTTTGTGCGAGGGCCAAACATTCAACTGAAAACTGAAATAGAAACTTGAAAAAGCACTTACTTCTTGCTTTCCGCTTGGTTTCCTCCAGTATCCGCAAGTATCCCTTGTAATCGGTTTCGGTTTCGTCGAAACTGTGCGAAAAGTACTCCGTCGTGTTGAGAACCCGAAAGATGGACAGTATTGCCATCGAGCAGTCCGAGTGGCCCATGCCGCGCTTCTCGTCGTTGTCATGGTAGATGAAGGCCTGGATGGTCCAGTTGAAGTGACGGTACATTTCCCGCAGCGCCAGGCCCGGATCGCTGTAGCTGCCCATCATCCGAGTCAGCGTCGGGTAGTTCTGCGACTTGATGGTGAATGCATCCGCCAGGCCTCCGGTGGTCAGTATCGGGATGCCCCAGACCGCGTTGTACCGCGCGATCGGGGCAATCACGTAATCGCAAATCGGCCCGAGGAAGACGTCTAATAATAGAAGTGGAGTGGAGGTTATGGGTGCGGCTTTCGGAGGGCGGTGGAAAGAGACCGAAACACAATTCTGGCACTCTTCGGCTCAAGTTACTTGCCGGGGTTGTTGTTTACAGACAGTTTGTCTTTGGAGCGTATCCAATCGCGGCGAAATCGAATGAAATTATTATTTGCTAATAGCCGGATCGAATTAAGATCTGTGATTGGCACCGGGAAAGTGTTTGACTGTTATGTGACGGTAAGTGCTGCTAGGCAGTGGGTTTTTTGTTTTGATTGAAAAATCACTTCATTAAACGTACCATAGCCCGTGGTATCAATCCAAATCCGGTCTGTTTTATTCCGGCTCAACTATTGTGTGTGGATTACCAGGATAATCCAGAACAATCAATGTGAATGTTACCTTTTATGTTTTATTTGAATCTGTTTTCTACCCACTCAAACTGTTAACTGTTGACTGATACATTACTCAGACTGTTGACCAACATAGACAGCATAGGTTAAATCGATGGAGGCGCATGGTAATCTAGGCGCATATGCGCTGTCCATAAACTACGCAGACACATATTTGACCATCTCAGACCCCTCCCCCTTCTCTCCTCGTAAACTTTCGTCCATACAAAATTTTCAAAGTTTATAGAGCGAAAAACCATAACTTGATAACTTAAAAATAACAACAACTCAAATTTTTTTTCTGTAGAGTGACCAGGTGGAGCTGCAGGACAGCTAATAGCAAAGCCTGGACCCTTTCCCAACTTGCCCCTTACTAGGTCCAATACTCACGATGGACTAGACGATGTTGTCAACTTGAGCAAAATGTGTAGTAATTAGTATTGAGTCGTAGTAGATTTTGAAAATACTGTGATTTAACTATTCCCATCGCACTAGTGTTTTGACCGAATGGAAGCTTCAAAGATGATTGATAATAGAACAATATTTCAATAATAGAAAATCTCCGAGGTCACTGGACAATATTCAGAGAGAAAAAAAAAGGCTGTCCATGTTAACGCTTTCAAAGTACTATTCCTGAGAAATATTACAAAGAAGAGCAAATAAAAAGTCATAGCTAATTTGTAAAAAAAATGATATTTCAGAAAATTATTCGGAGACAGCTACCAGAGCTAGTGTTTTTAGCCGATATGGGTAACTAGTATTTCTGACAGCTTCTCCAAACAATAATCAAATAATATCCTAAGTTATTTTATAATACATTCTGAAAATTATTTCAAGCTGATTACCAACAGTGTCAATAACCGATGTTGGTCATTGACAGCACCAGCATCATCCCCAAATAACTCTCATATTAGTGTTAGATAACACTTTTTGAGCTTCCATTCGATGTTGTAATGATATTAGTCAAACCCTTCATGTCAATATATAGTCTGTAATGTATCAAATGTGTTCTTAATTTCGCTAGTCGTCTTCTGCATATCTGTGATCCTCTTAGTCCGAAGTATTATTATATTCACCGTAACCCTTTATATTGTCGACCGTCCTAAGTCCTAAAGAAACATGTCACTAAATTCCTGCTTTGTTGGTCAGTGTTATAATACTATAAAAACAAAAAAGTTCAGTCAACTGATTTTTGGGTAAAAAATAAACAATGATTAAGATTATTTGTCAACTTTTATATATTTATCCTTACAAAACCTATAAAAATAAGAAATACAAATATAAACTCATTTCTAAAATCAACAGTTTTATCTTTAATTAATCAGTCCATAATTTTCTAATGGTAATGAGTTTAATTGTTAACGAGACCTAATCTGTAAGGTTGTAAGTCAACTTATCCTAGCGTCTCCTGTCCTGTGTACTTTCGATTTCAAGTGAGTGTAACGCAGAGACCTCCCCTACCCACTCTTGCGTTACGTTAAATTTAACAATTATTGTTAAATTTGAGAAAATTCAAAGAATGCAAAGATTAGGTTTATGCCAGCTGAATTAAAACTTGTTATAAATGCACAACGAATACTCCTTTGGTTCCCATTAGCACTTACGGCCGATCCCTTCACTTGCGCTCAACTCGTAAACCAGATATATCTACCTCAAAGTCCAAACGGTGGTGAATAAACTGGCGCTAACGTGCTAATGGGTTAAGCCCTCCCATCGCGTCAAGATTGAATATTCAGGGGGAGGGCACAACTCAAAAATTATGTGTACATTATTATATTTACCTGTCTGATTTGTTTACAAGTTATGTATAAAGGGCTGTTTGCAGATCAGAAGGAATTTCTCAGCCTATCTTAATGTATGGTACGCAGTTGCGAAGAAATGACAGTTTGAATGGCAGTCACCGTAGAAAGTTCCTGCTAGCTAGTTTCTTGAGCGATTTCTTTCAAACACAAAACTGGGCTTTAAGGCGAAACTGGAAGCATTTCCTCACTTCTTGGTTTTTGATTTTTTATTAAATAACGAAGCAATATTTTCAAAATCGGTTTTCGTACACATGTAGAGTATGGATCAAGGTATCTTCTGAATTTTTTTGTGGTGGAAAATGTTTTTCGTTTTTGCGGAAACCATTTTTGAATAAAATCTCACAAAAAAATGGTTTCTGAAATAATGGAAAACATTATCCACCACAAAAAAATTCAGAAGATACCTTGATCCATACTCTACATGTTTACGAAAACCGACTTTGAAAATATTGCTTCGTTATTTAATAAAACAAACAAAAACCAAAAAAATGAGGAAATGCTTCCAGTTTCGCCTTAACCCCAGTCAAAAAATTCAAGGATAAACATAATAGGGGTATTCACTAAACATATTAAATAACTGCGCAAGCCATCATTATCTGATTATTGAAATGTTCCAAGAAATTGTGGAAGAAATAATCAAAGATTGTCTTGGCGATTGCGACGTTTAATCTGTTTACGCTGTTAAGTGAATTCCCTAAATAACATAGAGGGCATTTCCAGTTCAACGTACGAATGGCGTAGACGCGCGACCTTTTTCAACTCAAATGAAATTTTTCTCATGTACCTATGAGCTTCTTTCTGAAAATGTTTTCCACGTTATTTCTTTTGCAATATTCTTTGTCTTACTTTTGAAAAGGGCGTATGAAATATTAAAAATAATTTTCTCCTTCAAAGAATGTCACCTCGAAAACGGTTTGTTGTATTGAAATGAAGTCTTCGAAGAAGTTTTAGACTATTTGAAGGAATTTTAGAAAAAAAAATACACTGAGGGTTATATTCATCGCCAATCTATGTTAGAAGTAATATAATTTAAATTTTCCCAAAACTTTACTCTTAGATTTATTTTTATTTTTCTGCAGAAAGTTGACTTCTAACCAATTTGCCAAATAGCCAAAGATAGTCAAATAGTTTTAACTATTTTTTCTCGAATTTTCATTCTTCATTGATTTTTAAAACAAGCAAATGGGAAACAATCTTTGGAATTTTTTATAACAAAATAGCGTATACGTATAAGTTACAATAAAAAAAAATGTTTCATAAGTATAATCACGTATTCAAGAGTGTAATCACTTCGAAGTAGGGTATTCGGCTTAGAGAGTTCGAAAAGTCGGTTCAAGGCCAACGCATTTTTTCCTACATTAAAACATACTTAAGTTACATCAAATTCAAAAAATCTGAAAATTTGAGAAAAGAAACTGGATCTGGTTAAATGTTATGAATGAGAAAAAATGGTTATGTGTTGATGCATAAGTAAATGATTCGTGAAATCCTGCACATGAACAAAATCTCATTCAAATAAAAAAATCGAGTTAAAAATGGCAAGTTTTTTCGTATTTAGGGCTGAAAATGTTCTTTAGCACCCTCTGCCCCCAAACTATGAAAACTGTAGGCGAGCAAGCCATGACTTTGGTATGCTAACAGCAAGCCTAGATTTAGGATTGATTCTGTATCCAAACTTCAAATAATAAAGACAGAACGTAACAGTTGGCGACATAGTCGACAAAGTCGAGTCAAGTACATGACACTGAAGGCGATCTTACAGTTGAGGTCGAAATACGCATCTGTCAAAGGATGCAAATTCTTAGTGGAATTAAAAGGAACAGTTCTTAACCAGATTTTCTTTTAATTTGTAGGTATTCCACTAAAAAGCCCAGGTTCATCATCACTGTTGAACTTTTTTTTGACACAGAAAAAAAAAGTTGCCTATCTCAAACATTTTGGCCCCTATTTCACTTTTGAGAAGGGTGTAAGCAAAAAAATCATTGAAAATTTTCAAAAAATATATCTCGGTAACGGTTTGCCCGATTGATGTGCTGTCTTGTGCAATATTTTGGACAATTCATAGGACTACGTATACACAGTGAAATTTTGTGTTTTTCATCAAATAAAAAAAAATTTAAAAAAAAACAATTATCTCAGTATTTTTGTTTTTTTTTCACGTTTGAACATATAATGGAATTCATTGCACTGTGGGCCAATATAGAGAAATGACGGACAAAAAGTTAGCGAAGTAAATAGAAATGCGAATCCCAAGTAACACAGAAAACATCTTTGATATTAAAGTTTATAAAAGATGTTGTAATGCAGTACTATAACCGTATCTGCACACATCTTGTGTTGAAATCATGTTTTAACAATGTTCGTCAATAACAAACTGCTGAAAAATCTCTCTGCAAGTTTCAGTAACGTAAATTTAACGTTGATTACACAAGAATGTTTAATCATCATCTTCTTTCAATTAAAGATGATATGTAAAACATCATCAGCACATAGTTATAACTTTTGGGCTCGAATATGTTCGGAACACGCTATTTTTACGTATTAAATACGTCAATGGGCAAGAGTATCAGTTCACTGTTTGTTATCACTATAAGTTCAACATTATTTATGAAATATCTCTAGCACTTCAAAATACATCACAATTCAACTATGACAGCATCCATATATTTAATACTTTGCGATTGGGGCTTGATATTTCATAATTGTTCAGGGTACGAATTGGCTAAGTAGGTGAACAAATAGGTATGTTCTCTAAAACGCTTGCCGATTGTAGAACACCTTTTTAAACCTGAATGGCTCGAAAGAAGAAAGCCATAATTGAATTTCACTGAAATATCAAGCCTCCCGTTATCTTATAATCACTTGAGGTACTTACGTGGCAGCTAAATCAATCTTTAACACTGTTTTTCAATCTCCGAAATATTAAAAAGCAACTTTTCCTCTCCAAGTTTGTTATTGTTATACTTATGTTCAAAACAAGTATCCAAAGACATCGTTGGGAGCGATTTGGGAATGAATGTTTAAAATACGTTACTATGATGTTTTTTCAATGTATTTTAATCAATTCGATAAACATGTTATTTATATGTTCAAAAGATGTGATTTAAACGTATTTTTAATATTTTGTTTTTTTTTTGCTATCATGGCAGATAAACTACAGTGCCTGATAAAAAGTTTTACACTAACACTTTTATTTACAGTTGTTTGTTCATCTACAAGTGTTTCTCTCAATTAATGTCTGGGCCAGTTTAAACTTTTTTTTTTGAACAATATAAATTCCTTATTCTTAACGAATACAAATTCTATCGTCCATAACACGTAATCAATACAACACAATTGAAAATTGCATTCACAAATATCCAAACGGTACTGTATCAAGAAGGCACCATGTTGCTTATTTAAAAATTTGCACCAAAATCTTACAAAAACTAGAGAGATGATAAAAACCTCTCTTCTTGTTTCCAATCCGACGAAAAGCGAATTAATTTATGCGGAATGAAAATGTTTATTTCACCATAAATTTTGGATGGCACAAGAAATATAGTCATAGGGACCAGACATCAAGTTGGTAAATTAATAATGAAATATAAGGCTTGAACATTATTTTGTGTCATTACCAAATTTCTTATGATGGGGTTCCCATTTGCACAGCGTGCATTTGAAAAATTTAGACATTCCTGCTAGCAACAAGTATGCACGATGTTGCTGAGAACATACTCAATACTTTATATGATGTTATAAGAATGTATTGAAAAACATCTTTAGAAACATCAAAGATGTTTTTTGCAATTTGGCACTATAAAATTCATTTTATACTTGCCGTTTCAATATCCTAACGGCCTACTTTTCCGTACTATCCAAACAAATGCATTATGGTTCATAATGCATCTCATTTGGGTATCAATATGAATCATAATGCATTTGTTTGATTGACAACCTGTGTTACCACAGTAAGAGCTTGAAAAACTGTGACGATTATAGCACGGCTTGCTTGATTCAGATTTCGTGATGGAGCACGTGGTCGTTCCCATTCAACCACCGAGAAGCACAATGATACTGATGGAAATGATCATATTCTAGTGAATAATTTTGGGCATTGCAAAAAATGTTGTATGCAACTCGTTGCAAAACTCGATTTTTACAGCACTCTTCGTATTTATCCAACTCGGCAAGCCTCGTTGAATAAATGTACGACTCGTGCTGTAAAAATCATCATTTTGCAACTCGTTGCATAAATAACTATTATAAGCCGCCATTTTTTGCGCTTTTTCGGTGATATAAGTGTACGAAAGTACGTTTTCTGTATTCGGAATAAAACATTGACATTTGTTTGAAACATGTATTATATACATTATTGTAACAAGTTGTGTTGCTTGGGAATCGATTTTAAGGTATTTTTTTATTTTATTTTTTTTTTTTCAAATTTCTGAACATGTTTGGGCGGAAAAGACCTCGATTTCCATTAAAATTTGACCATGGGTAGACGTCTTGGTTATATGAACTTTTTTTTCGGAAAATTTTACATGAGTTTTCATGATTTTACAAGATACCCTACGTAGCGTAGCATAACCGACTTGGTGGTGGCACCCCTCCAAGAATTCCTTCCATGGTTTCTCAGCAAACTTTTTCCCGGACTCCTACAGGACTTTCTACTGGGATTCCAGGGAGGTTCTCATGAGACTATTCTGGGGGATTATTTAGCATTCCTTCAGAAGTTCCTGTGGGACTCTTCCAACATTTTCTTCTAAGATTCCCCAAAAGTTTCCATCTGGGATTCTTGCAGGAGGTGCTCCAGAGATTCCTCCCAGAATTATTTGAGGATTTTTTTTCTGGGATCCCTCCAGTCGTCCCTCCTAAGGTTCACTAATGTGTTCTATTACGGGTACCTTCTATTGGACTGTTTGGTATTCCTTAAGGATTTTTTTAGATTATACTAAGAGTGAAATAAAATTAATTTCACCACGAGTGAATTGAAATGAATTTCAATAGAGATTTCTTCCGGAATTCTTCCAGAAGTTTTTTTTCCTGAATTTCTGTCTTATTTATTCATTCCAGATTGACAACACCTTGCAAAACTTCCGCAGGAGGTTTCTTTTGAGATTTCTTCAAGAATTTCTTTGGGAATTGTGAAAATTATCTAGGAAAACCTTCCGGGAATAAATATCTTACGAAAGAAAACGAATTATTCCGGGATTTTTCCAGGAATGCGATTCTTTCGGAAACTCTTTCTGAGACTCCTCTGGAATTTTTTTCCTGAATACGTGTGGAAATTGTTATCGATTTTTTTTTCAAGAACTCTTTTCTGGAATTCCTCCTGAAGTCTATTCTGGAACTTGCCCAGATGTTCCTGGGATGTAAATCCTGCATGACGGAATTCCCCCGAAGTTTTTTTTGTGACATTCTTAACGGAATTACACAAGCAGTTTCTCATGAAATTGCGATCGGAGCTTCTTGAGAATTTCCTCCAACATCTCATTAAGAAATTCCTTCATTAGTTTTTTGAGAATTTTCCTCTGGATTTCCTTCTTAGATTTCATTATTTTAGAATTTTTTTCTGAGAATCCAGAAAAAAAACATTAGGAAATTTTCGGAAACAGTTTCAAGGAATTCCTTGAAGTCCCATAAGGAACCTCTGAAGGAATTCTGGAAGAATCCTGGAGGCAACTTCTAAAGGAATCCCAAGAATAATTCCAGATGGGGCTCCGTGAGAAATCACAAGGTGAATTTCTAGAGGGTACTGGATTAATTTTTTGGAGAAAGCACCTAGGAATTCTTGAAAGAATCCTAGGAAATATTGCCGTTGAAATCTTAAAAGGAATTTTTGAGGAAGAATACCTATTGATATTTCGGGAGGAATTTCTGGAGAAACTCAGAAAATCTTGTAGGAATCTCACAACCACGAAGAAATTCTTGGAAAAATCTCGGAATGAATAGGATCGATATCTCTTCGTCGATTCTCTTTTTCGCTAACCTAGGTAACCAATAAGCAGTAAAAATGGTACTAATTCGGCACTATATGCGCCTTTACAGCAGGTCATTAAATGCTAATCTGCCGTATATGCGCCATTAGAGCAAATTAAATGTAGGTTTTGGCCTGATATACGGCTGATAAAATGCTTGTCCCTCCTATCCCTCGATTGTCAAAAATAAAAACAAATATTTTTCCCTGCCCATTTTACGGCTTCCCTTTCTCGTTTTTTTTCTCACTCTCCTGTGGAAATTTTGAGGCTTGGGGCACGTCCTGAACTGCTGTTGCTGTTTTTTTTTTGCTGCTTTCGGCCAAATTGGGGTTTGATTACTCGATCCTCGGGTTGACGATGGTGCTGAACCGCGCTACAGGATAAGCTATAGATGATCAGATAAAGCACGTTGGAGTTTTGATCTATTTAAGGCATGAGTATTACAGTTCGGCAGTTTCTTCGTTATGCTATGAGCTCGACAGGTGCTGATAATAAAATCGATCATAGGAAACCAACCATGGAATTAATTTGCCAAAGCATGTTTTCCCATTGGTTCTATTCGTTGTTACCTATGATTGACTGAACATGCGAATGATGATGGCTTCTACAGCCATGGCACGTAAATTAGAAAGTGGAAATGTGTTGTGGGTTTAGCATCACTCATCTCTCTTAGCAGTTTTATGGCAATAAAGTAGCAGTTTTGATGCCTGTTGACCAAAACATACCGTGCATTTGAAATGCTACGATAGGGCAGTTTAGCAGTCGATCTGCTATGATACGGCAGTAAGCAGGCCGAATGCAGATATAAAACAGAAATACTGCTTATTCAAATGCTTATTGGTTACCTGGGTAGACTAAACCATACTTGTTCATATAGCAAGATAGATTCTTTCGTATTTTAACAGCTTTGTTGAAGACCGCAAAGTGATCCAACGACTGTGAAAAAAGTTATACCCTAGGTAAAGTGAGGATAAACTTTATTGTTGTTTTTCTAATACATGTAAAGGAATAATATCAATAATGAAATCTAAATATGTACTTTACCTCACTTTGCCTAGGGTATAACTTTTTTCACAGGCGTCGGATCACTTCGCGGTCTTCGACAAAGTTCTTTGGCATATAGTCACCTACAATTATACCCACCGGTTTAATTATTGAACGATTACAGCGCCACCTAGCGGCAAATTTCGAAAACTTAAAATTTCTGCCTACATTTGGCCAAGTTTTCCCATACAAACTTCAAGCGTTTTGAGCGCCCCCTTAGGCTCAACCGATTTTGCTCAAATTTTGAACGTAGCTTCTGGGAGTCATAAACAACTGATTTAGGAGGTAAGACTTGGCATTTTTCGAAATTTTTGTGTTTCATATAAGTGTGGGCCACCCTACTCCGAATCGTAAAAAAAGGCCTCGAAACTTCAAAGATATAGAGTACACTTTCCTTAGAACCACGGCGTGCAGTGCAGTACCCCATATTTAGCTGTGATTTTTTTTTGTTGAGATATGCTATATGAGCCGTTTTCTTTGAAAAATCATAACTTAAAAACAAAGCATCGTAGACACAATGTGTTTTTTTTGAGAAATTGTAAGCAAATTTTCTCAGCAATTAAAAAAAAATGAAAATTGTTTTCCACAAAATTATCCATTGTTGAGGAAAATCGGTTGGAAAAGTCAGAAAAACTATTGAGGAAGTCCGGAAAAAATCTTTGAAAAATATTTTTGGAAGGGAATTACATAAGCTATATTCTTTGAAATTTTTAAAATGTGGGTTTTCTCCGTTCGTGAGTTATGACCAATTTTGTGCAAATTTATAATAGAGACGGCCAAAAATCAACCAACATCTGGACAATTTCGTTCAAAATTTCATCCAATTCGGTTCACTGGTTTCGGGATATGCTAGGTCAAAAATAAGGTGTCTAAAAATTGTGTTTTACGAGAACGGTTCTAGGTTCACGAAAAAATGACCAATCGGGCTGTATTAAAAATGGTTCGGATCGGTCGAGGCGTTCCGGAGTTGTGGCCATTGTAGTGATCCAAACCAGCACCGGTGGAACTGGCCGTATATAAAACCGAACCAAGCCGCATCGCAACACATCAAACTGCGGCGATTTTTGTAATCTTTAGCATGGTTGACGAACAATACTCGGCTGTAAACTGGAGGACGGCATCTGACGGCGTCGTATGAACTACGAATTGTACCAGGTATATAAAGAGAAACGAATACAACACGGCAGGCTGCGGTGGGCTGGACACGTAGCTCGTGTGCCGGAGGAACGAGAAGCTAACATTATATTCAGCAGAGAACCAGGAAGGGGTCATTGGCTTCGTGGAAGGCCGCGCACACGTTGGTTTTTTGCAGTTGAGGAGGACCTAAGGACGCTGAACGTTCCAGGCGACTGGAAGCGATTGGCCCAGGACCGAGGCCAGTGGAGGCGGATACTTCATTCGGCGTAGACTCACCGCTACGAGTTGTAGCCCATCAAGTATCAAGTAAGCATGTTTGACGAATTTTATGCGAAAATGAACACTGGAGACCAGAAATTCCACGACTTTGGCCCAAAGTTCAAGATGGCAGCCTAATATTCAAGATGGCGGCTCCAAATTCAATACGGCGGTTGTAACGTTTTTTCCCGGTGGGACCACAGAAACCTCCAGCAAAAATAACGAATGCCCGAATTGCAGCAAAATCTCGTTGGAAAAATTCCAGCTTAAGCGCCAATCCAAAAGTTGGATTGCCGGAACCTCAATTTAGATTGCCCGCTAGCTGTCGGCCAGTCGTAGGTCCGACCACACTTGATTCTATGGAGAAGCTGTTCAAAACACCGTAGCACAAAATAATAAAACAAAATCAATAATCAGAAAAAATCTACTATATTAATCAAAGTGTTCTCACCCACATTAAACCACTGCGTATATTGGCCAATTTTTAAAGAACTAATTCACATTTAGAGCTTAAAATTCTAGGTGATACTCTAACTACGCGCAAACCATTTGCCAGAAACTAAAAGTTCGTGCACGATTACTGGCTTTTCACTATTTTTCATGCATGCATGCCACTTATCTGGTTTTCCGCGACGACCTATTCACGCGAGGCAGGAACAGACAGCAACAACGATCTGCACTGGTCCGCCGGTCAGTCGGGGCTTCCAGGATACAATAAAAACCGACTGCGTTTCAGGGCAGTCGGTTTGTAGTCACGTGCACAAATCTTCTCCCTTCACATGCAAAGTAGGTAGCTTAGGAAATCAGCAGCTTGCGAATCAAAATCGATGCAACCAAAAGCACACACGTATCGGTGGACACCGGTGGGATGGCAACTAGTTGGGAAAAATAACCTGATATAACTCTTCTTCTGGTTTCATGCAATGAAAATTACAATTTGAGAAACCAGGCCCTCAGCGAGTTGAACTCCACCTCGGTGCCGCCGGCTTCGTTGGGGTTGCAGGAAGGCTGGTTGCTGCTCGACTGGACTGGGTCCCTCGTCGGCTTCAGCACGGTTGCTGGACACACAACCACTGTGCTCCTCTGCAGGTAGGATCTGCTCTGCTAGCTGCTCTGGAGGCTGGACTGTTCTTCGTCACAGGTTTGCACACAATCATCTCGGTTTGCGTTATGAGGCCTCTATTTATATCATTTGCGCGGAGGCTTTTCTACCTACTTTGAGACGCAAAAGTTTGTGGTTGGCGGGAACACTTATATTTTAATAACCAATCAAAGGCAAGCAGATTTTGCGCACAGTGCTTGGAACAATTATCGTTACACGGTTGTTCAATATAGTTTTATGCTCTAAAATCATGCAATATGGATATATTTAGTATGAGGAAGCTGTCCGGAGTCCTGAAATGGCAACCAGAATATCCAACACGGCTATCTAAAATCCAAGCTCAACATTCAAGATAGCGATTGTTTAATGTAGTTTTAGGACCTGAAACCATGAAATATGGGTTTATTTGGTATGGGAAAGATGTCCAGAGTCTAAAAATGGCGACCATTCAAGACGGCGACTGTTCAAAGGAGTTTTAGGACCTGAAACCATGAAATATGGGTATAATGGAAGAGGGCGCGACGCGTGCTAAGGACGATCTTCGGTGGTGTGCAGGAGAACGGTGTGTGGCGGAGAAGAATGAACCACAAGTTCGCTGCACTTTACAGCGAACCCAGCATCCAGAAGGTGGCCAAAGCCGGAAGGATACGGTGGGCAGGGCATGTTGCAAGAATGCTGGACAACAACCCTGCAAAGTTGGTGTTTGCAACTGATCCGGTTGGCACAAGAAGGCGTGGAGCGCAGAGAGCACGATGGGCGGATCAGGTGGAGCGTGACCTGGCGAGCATTATTTGGCGCGACCGAGCATGGAGAGCGGCAGCCACAAACCGAGTATTGTGGCGTACTATTGTTGATTATGTCTTGTCTTAATGATGCTGCACAAATAAATGTATGTACATATGTATGTCTGGGCTCCAAAAATGGCGACCAAAATATCCAAGATGTCAACATTCAAGTTGGCGGCTGTTCAATGACGTTTTAGGCTCTAAAAGTTGGTATTGGAAAGATGTCTGAAGTCCAAAAATGACATTTAAAATATCAAATATAACAACCAGAATATCCAAGATGGCGTCCCAAAATTTAAGATGGCGACTGTTTAATAGAGTTTTAGAACCTGAAATCATGCAATATGGGTATATTTGATATGGAGAAGAAATCTGGACTCCAAAAATGTCAACCAGAATATCCAAGATGGCGGCTTAAAATCCAAGATAGCAGCTCAATATTCGAAATGGCTTCTGTTTAACGGAGTTTTTGGCTCTTAAACTATGCAATATTGGTTCATATACCTGGTAATGGGAAGAAGTCTGGAATCCGGAAATGACGATTAAAATATCCAAAATGACGACCAAAATATCCAAGATGGCATCTCAATATTCAAGATGGCGACATAAACTTCAAGATGGTGGCTGTTTAATAGAGGTATGTAGAAGAAGTCTGGAGTCCAAAAATGGCGACCAGAATTTCCAAACTGCCGAACTTAAATCCAAAATGGCGGCTCAAAATTCATGGTTGTTTTTCAAGAGTTTAAGGCCCAAAAATCAAAAGTGCGTATTAAAGTGCGTTATTCATCAACATGTCACTTGATTTGTGTTGAAATGTGTTTTCGAAGGCACGAGAGAAAGGCGCCATCACCGGTAGGTGAATTAATTAGGTTCTATATGTTCAGTTCACCCCAAGGTTCACCCTAAACAACAGCTCAAATTTGAAGAACAACTTTTCAACTTTGACCATTCGAATGAATTTCCAAACTATTATTATCATCGTCAAATTAGTCTAGTCAGCTTGGGCGGAAAACCTCCAAAAGAAAAAGAAAGTCGTCATCAATTTATCGATGCTGCTGTAGCCATTTCCCAGCCACTAACGAAGTGAGTGTCGAACTGGACGCTTTCTTTTTTATAGGCCCATTTTGTTTTATTCCTTTGGATTGGCGAAAATTTTCTCCCATCCGGGGCTGTGGCGGAAATGCCCGTGGGAGTTTCCATTCCGAAAATTTCGTGTCCCATTTTAAATGGGTTGCCGGTGCCGCCAGAGCCGCCGAAGATTTCGAGAGTGAACTTGACACTAGGGCAACGAAGCACTAGCGGCTGCAAGATCAACAGAAAATATGATTGAAATGGGAAATGATGGGGATAAGTCTGGTTGGTTTCGGAAGGACAGAACGCTCTGTGACTATGGCGATAATGGGATGGAAGGGGACGCCTGATGACAATAATGCTGTCGGTTCGGCGAAGAGCCATTTCTGGATTGTTTGTTCGTGGCTGAGGGGATAATGGATTCCGTACTTCGACTAATCCGCCACTGACGTTGTTTACATTGAGTGGGATAGGACTGTTGATTGGAAGCATATTTTGAGTAATGTGAATTTTGCAAACTTGTTCAATTGTTACTGTGAGCCTACTTTTTCCATCTATATGAATTTCAATCTACTTTATCGCTGAACCAAAACTTAAATTAAATAATGCCAATTTGAAAAAAAAGCTTTTACATGAAGGAATATTTAGAAAATATGCAGAAAACCAACAAATTAACCTAATTTTAGGGTGGAGGATTGCTCCGCTGTAGTATGTACAACTTCACAGGCTCCAGTAGCGGTTAGGTTTTTAGTTGACCCCCTAACCATTAATTCCTAGGCGCATTAGCATGAGGCTGCTATCAAACCATGAATTTGTGATCATCTGTTTAGCGAACTCTTACCACCGATGCATGTGATCGGCAGTGCTACTCTTAAGGCCGATTTCTTCACCCTGGTTTAAGCGTTAAACCAGGTTTAACTACATGGGTAAGCCTGGCTTACCAGTTAAGCCAAAGTGAGGAAATCGGCTCTTAGTCAATTGAGACAACCACTACCGTTACTACCCAGCAATCTGAGCTGATCGCTACAAGAGGTTGATATTGTTGATCAACTCCATTCTGGCTCAAGTAGCCGCTGCGTGAAAGTTACTCGTGTACCGACATTGATTTTTCCGTCTGGTGAAAGTTCTTTTTGGACGTACATACGTATGATGTAGGTGAATCCCCTTTCCAACTTCTGACTTAATCGGTCGAGAACCAGTTAACGGCGGTGTTGGAGACATTTCTTCAGTGCCGAATGTTTATCGCTATCAAAGCAACGGTTAACGCAGGAACAGGTTAGTCAAGACAATATACTGATGCAGAAATGCGTCAGAACAGGTAATAAAACTTCACGATTTGATAAAATACTTGAAGAGAGGCCCATTTTCTGCACAGGAGTTGCAGAGCTGGAAAATGACTAGAAATTTGCCATGAGCTGTGGAAACACAAGTTTTTCTTGATGGCGTAACATCCCAAGTGGGACAGAGAATCAAAACATTTATCATATTTTTTCTCGATTTATAATAGAGAAGATTATGGCTTTGGTAAGCTTTTCACTGTTTTTTCGTCCAGGGGTGAACTTAATGGTTGAGGTCTAGAGTGTCCATCTCAAGTAGTCAGGTGGCAAAACTTTCCAGCATTTAGGAAATTTCGGGATTTTCTGAATTCCGGGATTTAACTTTAGAAGCTCCCGGGATACCCGGAATGGATGATTTTATGTCAGTTTTTCTATTCAATTTCAAGGAAAAGGGTTTGATTGAGCTTGCAAAAGCAATAATTAAGTTTTGTAAACAAATCATTCTTATGAAGAGTTCTAATACTCTCCCACGAAGTCATTGGTCATTGATCAAGTTAAGTAAAGTTTTCTTGATTTGATGATTATTAATCCTCCTGTGACAAGATTTTATTTTCAAAGGCTTGTTCGTCCTTTTACAAGCTAAATTTAAATATTAGCAAAAGTTTATTGAGTTTCATATATTAAAATTTACCCTATTTGAATGGATATAAACCTACCAACCACTTTGATTCCACAATAATTCCATCCGGGATTCCTCTAATCTAAGAGATCCTTCGCGGTTTGCCCACAAATTTGGTCCAGATCTTACTTCTGGGATTCCCAGTAAGATCATAAAGAAACCCTTCCGGATGTTTTTAGATTCCTTCAGAAGTTTCTTCAGGGATTTCTTCCAGGAGTTTCTTCTGAGATTCCTAAAGAGTGTCCATCTTGGACACCTTCAAAAGCTCTTGCCAGGATTCTCACAGAAAGTATTCCCGGGATTTTTTTATCTGTATTAACGAGATTTTTAGCCCTTAGGTTAGTCCATCTCGGTACCCACGCTTTACTTCCCTTCCGAAGGAAGAACACACATTTTACGAGTATGTCGGGGTCGGGAGTGGGATTCGATCCCAGGTCCTCGGCGTGATAGTCAATTGTTCTAACCATCACACCATCCTAGAAGGAACTGTTGGAAACCGGAAGGAACTTGTTCCTCAAGGAAACAAGTTCGTTTTTGCAGAAACCATTTTTAAACAAAATTGCACAAAAAAATGGTTTCTGCAAAAACGAAAAACTTTTTCCACCAGGGAAAAATTCAGGAGATACCTTGATTCATACTCTACATGTGTACGAAAACCGATTTTGAAAATATTGCTTGGTTATTTATTAAAAATCAAAAATCTAAAAATGAGGAAATGCTTCCAGTTTCGCCTTAATGAGGAATTCCATAAACAAAACTGCTGGAGGAATTTCTCAAGGTACTCATAAAAATCTCTAATAAACTCCAGGATGATTTCCATGAGAAACATCTGAAAGAACTCAGGAATGAACTTCCGGAGGAACTCCAAAAGGATCTGCAGAAATTCCAGACGAAATGTTTGATGGAAATCAGAAAAGAGTCCCTAGATAGATCCTGGGCAGAGTTCTTGAAGAAATTCAGGAAGCAGTTTCTGAAAGAATTCCTGGGCGAGCTCTAAGAGGAATCCCGGAAAGAGTTTCCAAAGCAATCCTGGAAAAGTTTCAAGAGGAAATCCCAGAAATGGTTCCTAAAGAAAATCCGGAAGAAATTCCTGAAAAAATCCAGAAGCATTTCCTTACAGAAGCTTAAAAGCAGTTCCCGCAGGAATCCCTGAAGGAGTTCCGGTGGAATTCCGGAAAGAGTTTCTGAAAGAATCATGGAAGTAGTTCCTGGAAATAATCCCGGAAGGAGTTGCTGGTGAAATTACCGTAGGAATCCCGGAAGGAATTCTTGATGCAATCCCAGAAATAGTTCCGGAAAGAATGCCGGAAGGAGTTCCTGGAGGGATCTCGGTGAAGCTTTTAGAGGAATACTGAAAGAAGTTCTTGTCAGGGATTCCTGGAAGGATGTAAGAGAGAATTCTTTAAAAAATCCCAGAAGGAATGCCGAGAAGAATCTCGAATGGAATTCCTGGAAGGAATCCCTGACGGAATATTGGAAGGAGTTTTTGAAGGGATCTCGGAAGGAATTTCTGAAGCAATCGCCGAAAGATTCCTGACAGGAATATCGAGTGAAATGGCTAGAAATTCCGGAAATAACATAAAATATTTCAAAATATACAATTAGGAGAATCTTGGATGGAATTCCTGGGGTATTCCGGATACTCCTTGATGAATTTCGGAAGAAATCTCTTGAAGCCCCTGAAAGAATCTCTGAAGGAATCCTGGACATGTCAGAAGGGGGTCCGGAGAGAACTTCTGAAGAAACCCCTAAAGGAATCTCAGATGAAGCTCCATGAGGAATCGCACAAGAAAATCATGGAGAGATTCTAGAATAAATTTGTGGAGAAACCACGCAACAAATTCCTGAAAGAATCTGAGGAAAATTGCTGGTATAATTCAAGAGGAAATTCCTGGAAGAATCTCGGAAATGATTTTTAGATAAATTTTCGAAGGCATGTTGAAGTAATCCAGGAACTCCTGAAGTAATTTCAGAAGGTATTCCTTAAGAAATCCCAGAAAGAATCTGTGGAAGAATCCGGTAAGTACTCTCTGGAACAAACCCGGCAATTGCTCTTGGAGGAACCCCAGACGGAACCTCTTAAGGAATCTCAGAAGTAACTCCTGGAAAACCCCTGAGGGAACTTCTGAAGGAATCCTAAATGAATCGCTGGAAGAATCTCATCAAGTACTGCCTGGGAATACCAGAAAAAAAAACACCTACTTAGAAAAGTTCTGGAACAAATTTGAGGATAAACCGCGCGCGAAGGATTTCTTGGAGGCATTCCGGATGGAATTCCTGTGGACTCCAGAAGGATCTCCTGGAGGTGTAGAAACCCAAATGACTAATCCAGGAGTTCCGGAATAGTTATCCGGAAGAAGTCTTTCAGGAAACCCGAGAGAAAGAGCTTCTGAGAGAATCCTGAAGAAATCCCAAAATAAATCTGGAAAGGAATTCCGAGAGGAATCCATGAAGGAAACCGGAAAGAATTCCTAAAGAAATCATTTAAAGAAGATAGAATCTCGGGAAAAATCCCGAAAGTAAATCTTAAATTAATCTTGGGAATACCTTAACTAATGCCAGAAGGAACCTTGAGAGACTTTAGGGATTTCTGTTGGAGTCTTTAAAAAGAATCCCAGAAAGAATCAATTAAGATATCCCGAAAGGACTCAAAAAAAGGCACCTGGGAAGAATTTGGGTTTCCGGTTCAGGAAGAATTATGAATAAAAATAACTGAAGAAACCCCAAAAAAATCTTGGGGTAGTTCCCGAAAGAATATCAAAGGAGTCTTGTAGAATATACTGGTTGAATCCCTCAAAGAATCCCGAAACAGACCTCTGACTCTAATCCCGGAAGAATCTCAAGAGAAATATCGAAATCATTGAAAAAATGCCAAGAACCCTTAAGAAATCAGTGGAGGAGTTTCAGAAGAAATCCCGGGAGAAATGCCTGAAGGATTCTCGGGAAGAATCCTTGGAAAACAACACTTTGAAAATCTCGGGTAGAATCACTACGAAAAAGTGGGGAAAATTAATGAAGAAATTCCGGAAGGAATCCATGAAGCAATCAATGAATAAATTCTTGAAGAAATTCCTGAAGGAATGCCGACACAAATCCAAGGAATCGTGGAGAAATTCCTGATTTCTTTTGGGAATAATTCGTTGAAAAAAATCGTGGACCACTGGGTGTTTCGTGTGTTGTCCATTGTCTCATATTAGTATTCGTTCAGTCTGTGCAACTTCTGGTTGAAGCCGGTGTGGTGTCTTTTAAAATCCCACAAGGTATCCCAGAGGAAAAAGTAAAGGAAACCCGGAATCACTGATATATGTTGCCCTTTACTTACTGGCATTTGTGAAAGAAATCGCATTCTGGTGGGATTCGAACCCACGACTCCGTATTCGCTAGACCGGTGTTCTAACCAACTATGCCACAGAACAGGTAATGATACTGCGGAAGTCACACCATGAACATTCCTCTTTTCACGAACCATATCTCTTTCGGTTTAGGTAGATGCCAATCCACAACACACCCGCGTTTGTGCCCGATGAACCTCGGAAAGAGTTCTTCCCGCTCGTAGAACTTTCTATCATAATTTCAGAAAAAAAATATGCTAGAGGAGTAAAGGAAAGACCCGAAGAAATTCTAGAAGAAAACACTTAAGTAAGCCAGGGAAGCATCGATGAAGGAATCCAGGAAAGAATCTTGAAAAAAATTAGAGAAAAAACGCCAAGAGAAATTCATAATAGAATCTCGGGAGAAATCTAGATTTCATAGCTAAGGACTGTTCAATTTATAAAACGGACAACTTTACAAGGCAAGACGCGTAGTTCAAATTTAACCACCCTTGCTTCGTTGTTTTGTACATCATCTCTCATTATAGTAATCATTTTTGAATCGAATAAAAATAGTTTTATCTAATAGAAAATCGGCCAGGTGTTAAATGAGATGAATTTTTCGATTTCTGAAAATTGAAAATATATATAAAATTACCGTTCACAAATGGTATATCGTTTCTTATACCAGAAAAGTGTGTGCCATGCTGCAGCACCATGTGTAATGGACATTCTGACAAACTTTAAACGCAATTGGAAAATTAACTGTTGAGATATTAAAGTCTCAAGTGAAATGCGATTTTTTTGAATAAAATTCATTTGTAAACCAAAAAGAGCATTAAAATATTAAATTATATTTTTTTATGCGTCCAGTCGAAAGTGGGAATAATGAGGTTTCAAATGCAGAAAACTGCTTCTTAATAGCATTGCTGGTATGGTTACTGTGCGTCATTACAGACACAGTAATCAAAACAGTTTCGTTCTTTGAAGGTTCTTCCAAATAACAATGCCACCTAATGCAAATTTTGCATAACAATGATGTGGGAAATAAAAACTTTGCATCCGATTATTATTAAATAAGGTGTACAATAACATAGGACCAACTTTGTTGAAAATAAATAATAACAAGATTCGCTAGAGTCAAAAATCTGCATCAATGGAGCAAAAAGTATGACATTTTTTAATATGACCATCTTTATGGATTATTTTTTTGATGAAAAAGGCAATTAAAAGTAAATTTTTCTTCTGTATCATTCAAAGAGCAATATTCTTCAACTCTGAATAAATTTTTAGCCCAATCCGTGATGCTATTGCAACACAGGACTTAAATGAACATTTTTTAATAATTTCTTTGAAAACAAGGCAACTCACTATATCAAGCTGGAGACTGCTTGGTGCATTATTACTGATCAACTTTTGAGCTGTACCTTTAGTAGAATAGTATAAGATTCCAATTCATTAAAAACTTCAAGAATATGTGCATGATAAGTATGTGGAAAGTTATGTCGAATTTTGAGAAATGGGTTTTAATGATGTTTTACGAAAACCGCTTCAGTTATACAATAAAGAAAATTTTGCTTAATGTAATATTTTTCCTATATTTGAGAATAGCTATAGAAAGTTATGCAAAAAACTAATAATGATTTTATTGAAAAATAAAAAAGATATCGCACAAGCAAGTTGTCCGTTTTATAAATTGAACAGTCCTTATGAAGCATTCCCGGGAAGAATCTCCGAAGAAATCGTGGGAGGAACCCTTAATGGATACTTTCTTAAGACATTCCGGGAATCTAGAGACGAATGTTGTAAGAAATCCCAGCAAAAACCTCGGGAATAGAGCTTGAAAGAATTTCAAAAATCAATAAAGAAATCCCGTGAGGTAGGTTTGATTAAGGCTTTCTTAGAGGAGTCCTAAAAGAGTCACAGAAGGAAACCTTGAAGAAAAGAAACATCTGATGGAATCCTGGAAGAAAACCCAAGAAGAACTCTTGGGAATTATTAAGATTTTTTTAATCTTTATTAGCGAGATTTTCAGTCAGGGACTAGTTTATCTCAGAACCCACGGTTTACTTTCCTTCCGGAGGAAGAACTTACATTTGCTTAGAGTAGAATTTAATCTTAAATTTTCGGCATGATAGTTACAAGCTTTAAACATCACACCAGGTCCGCTCCACACATCGAGAATTCCCCCCGAAAGAACCCGGATTGAATCTCTAAAGAAAAAAAAAACCTAATGGAATTCTGGGAGCAATCAATGCAAGATTGCCGAGAGGAATTCCTAACGGAATTCCACAATTTTTGAATGAATTCTAGAGGAATCCCTGAAGAAACCCCAGGAGAAATTCATAACAGAGTACAGTACAGAGTACAGAGTATAGTTTCATAGATTTTATTGGTTTTCAAAATGATTGAACGATTGGAGCTTATGCCAATCTTTTAAAATAAAAGCATGGATCATTATATTTTTGCTGACCTTGCACATTAAAAATCAAATAAACCTCTTCAAAATGACAAAAACTAAAAAAAAACGTGATAAATCGAAAACGACGTAATCATTACTAAGGTTTTCTCGTAAGTTATTTTGAGTTTTCACAATTTTTTAAGCCTATACCAATGATGAACACATAGATGAAAATATTTGACCTTAAAAAAAGTTTTGTTTACAAAAAAGTTTGGAAAACAAATTTAAAATAAGCGGTTCTTTTTTTATTACCGTACGGGTTCGGGCCGAAGGGTCTCAGATTTTCATGAAACTTTTTCGGGCATAGGGTTCATAGATACATAAACAAAAAAGAAAAAGAAAAAAATTTGGGTCGCCTATTTTTGTTTGTTTTCCTTTAATACTACTTACTTTGAAAAATCACAACTGAGGAACGAAGCATCGTAGATACAAAGTTTTTTAGGAAATGAAAGCAAATTTTCTCAGAAATCCAAAAATTTGAACTGGACAAAGTTTTCCACAGAATTTTCCACAGTTGAGAAAATTCGTAATGAAAAGCCGGGAAAACTATGCCCAAACTCGTGGAAAATTTTCAAAAAAACATTTTTGAGAAGGTTATTTCTTCATTTTTGAGTTACGGGCAATTTTGTTGAAAAATGTCCATATGTGCCATATAAGCCTTTTTTTTGAAAAATCATAACTCAAGGACGAAGCATCGTAGAAACAAAGTTTTTTTTTAATGAAAATGAAAGCAAATTTTCTTAGGAATCCAAAGAAAATATAAAGTGGAAAAAGTTTTCCACAAAATTGTCCACCACCGTTGAGAAAATTCATGAAGAAAAGCCCAACCTGCGGAAAATTATCAAAAAAATATTTTTGAGAAGGTAATTTTGTAAGCTTTGATCGCTGAAATTTTTAGAATGCACTTTTTTCCGTTCCTGAGTTATGGCCAATTTTGTGAGAAATGACCATAGGCTTACATGGTGAAAACAAAAAGTGCATTCCAAAAATTTCGGCGATTCGGCACAAAATTGTTCATAACTCAGGATAGAAAGAAAGTGCATTCCAAAAATTTCGGCGCCAAAGCTTATAAAATCACCTACTCAAAAATATTTTTTTGAAAATTTTCCACGAATTCGGGCATAGTTTTTCCTTTATGAATTTTCTCAACGGTGGAACATTTTGTCCACTTTATATATTTTTTTTTGATTTCTGAAAAAAATTGCTTTCATTTTAACTAAAAAACTTTGTTTCTACGATGCTTCGTTCTTGAGTTATGATTAAAAAAAGGCTTTTATGGCACATTTGAACATTTGTCAGCAAAATTGGCCATAATTCAAAAACTAAGAAAAAGTGCAAAAATTTCAGCAATTAAAGTTTTCGAAAAAACCTTCTTAAAAATGTTTTTTAGTGAAAATTTTCCACGAGTACGAGCATAGTATTTCCGGCTTTTCTTTACAAATTTTGTCAACTATGGAACATTCATTTCCTAAAAAACTTTGTTGCTACGATGCTTCGTTCTTGAGTTATGATTTTTCAAAATAAGTAGTGTCAGGGAAAAACAAAAAAAACATCCACCTGAGTTTTCTGGGATAATAGACATTTGAATTTTTCTAAATTTTTTTTATTCATTTATCCATGAGCCCTATCTGTGGAAAACTTTTATAGAAATCTGAGACCCTTTGGCCCAATTTGTACGATAACAAAAAAATGCACATAATCGTTATCGTTTACAATAAAACAACAAATTACAAATTACAAATTACTTGAGGACAAAATAGACAGTTGGTTCGAATTGCACCAAAATTTCAAGAAATTCTGTGCGAACTCGAGATCATCAACTGAAATATGTAACGTGAGATTACTGAAGTAAAAAGTTATAAAAACATATTTTATTTCAACAAAATATGATTTTCATCAAAAACAGTTCTTGTTTTACACATTATTTTTACAATAATCATATAAGTATGTTTTAAAGTTTGAAATAAAAGTTAGAAAACAACAAATTCAAGATTTCGTATGATATTCGACAGTATGTAATTAAAAATATAGAAACTATATACCCATCGATTCTCTGTTTTACCCCCAACCATTTTTTTCATGCACGTTTTGATGAAGAAAATAAACAAAAAAAATCAATATTTTTCAAATGCAATCACTTACGAGATTTCTAGTGTATATCACTGCCTTCCATGTTACTCAGTAAAGCAAATGGATTTTCACTGGAAATGAGGAAAATTCTTAGGTTGTCCACTTTATCCTCACAACCCATAGTGTACAAATTCGAGCGAAAAAACGGACGCAATTCAGTTCCAGTCGCTAAGAAATCGACTGATACCAATTCCTAAGCAAAAAACTCCGGGGAATCGAATGGTGCCAACCCCTTTCCAGAAAAACGTCGCCAAGTGTCTTATTTTGGCCATTTTCCCCTAAATTTGTCAAAAATACTTGAACATATCAAACTTAAATCCAAAAAAGGTGGGCGAAAATCTTACTATTTCAAAAAACTTCATGTACAAATGACAGACAACTTGGTTCAGTAAATGTTTTTCACTTTTGATCACAATAAGCATCTCATTTTGTCCAATATCCCCTATAAAATGAGAATATTTGAGAATTTTGGATCAATTTGAACAAAAAACCATGCAAAGTCGTTAAAAAGACTTGCTACTGCATGGAGAAACGCCAAACGGGTCTTGTCTTGCCAATCACATTTAGAGATGGTGTTCTATTTTGTCCAATATCCCCTAAAAATAAAGAATATTTGAGAATTTCGGATGAATTTCAATAAAAACCATGCAAAGTCGTTTAAAAGTCATGCTACTTAATGGCAAAACCCCACACGAATCGTGTCTTGTCCATCACTACTTTGCATGGTTTTTTATTGAAATTCATCTGACATTCTTGAATATTCCTAATTTATAGGGAATATTGGACAAAATGAGACAACATCACTGAATGCGATGGACAAGAGGTGATCTGTTTAGGATTTCTCCATTCAGTATTACGACTTTTGAATGGCTTTGCATGGGTTTTTGTTGAAATTCATTCGAAATTCTCAAATATTCCTGATTTATAGGGGATATTGGACAAAATGGCACATCATCTCTGAATGTGATGGACAAGGCACTACCCGTTTGGTGTTTCTCCATGCAGTAGCAAGTCTTTTTAACGACTTTGCATGGTTTTTTGTTCAAATTGATTCAAGATTCTCAAATATTCTCATTTTATAGGGGATATTGGACAAAATGAGACACTTATTGTGATCAAAAGTAAAAAAACATTTACTGAACCAAGTTGTGTAACATTGCTACATGAAGTTTTTTGAAATATTCAGGGTTCCTCTCGACTTTTTTGGATTTGAGTTTGATATATTCAAATATTTCTGACAAATTTAGGGGAAAATGGCCAAAATGAGACACTTGGTGATGTTTTTCAGGAAAGGGGTTGGCACCATTCGATTCCCCGGAGTTTTTTGCTTAGGAATGAGTATCTGTCGTTTGATTGGCGGCCGGAACTGAATTGCGTCCGTTTTTTTGCTCGAATTTGTACACTGTGACCCCTTGGAAGACACCAAATTCGACGCCTCCACTCAAAAAGTTCGATTCTAGGTTCTCCTATTTCTTCCAGTATTTCCATCATGAAGCGCCTGACTTCCGAAGTTGGGTATCATTTTCTAACGTTCTGATGGAACCAAACGAATATCCTAAAGAATACTAAAAAATTTCCATAAAGAAATATCTAAAAAAAAGCATCAGAAAACTTGCAATAAAATTCCTGGAAGAATTTCTAGAGCGTCTATGCTAAATCCACAATTAAAGTTTAATGAACAATATTTATTCAGTCAAGAATAGATCAGAAGAATAGATCTTTCATAATAGTGACAGGCTCGTTTTCAAAAACTAATGCTAATCAAATCAGCACAAAGTGGCTTCGCACATGTTCTGTGTAGCGTGAACGGCTTTTAGGCGCCCCTCAACCATGCGGCTCTGCTTTTAGGTTATATGCATTTTTTATAGAACGACCCCCCGTGACAAGTGATTTCAGATTTACATCGTTGTTTTGAATCTAAATAAGATTTCAACATTGTAAACGATCTACTGCTCGTTTATTTAAACACTGATTTTGATTTATGACTTCATTAAAACTTACTTAACAATTTCCTTGCATGAAGCTACAAAATAGTGCACACAATCCTCTGACAATCACTCAACTGGCAAAGTTAGTTTGACTGACTGCTTTTCGGATCAGTAGCTATGACCAGCAGTAGCGAGTGCACCTACGAAGCAACCCCCAGGTCACCCACTTCCCCCCATTCCCCGTCCTATGCACAATGGACAATGGCTATATCGTGTATTTTATGATACCGGCAGAAGATGTATGCGAGAGTGGATAATAAATTTCATTCGATTTCGATTTCGGGGTGACGCATTCGGTAGTGTTATATGGAGAAACAGACGTGTCAATTTATGTACCAACCTGATGAACAACAACCCGACGACAGACAGACAGTAGGAAATATTTCGGTTTGAGACCGATTTGACCCTGCCTTGTTGTACCTGGTTTTCGTTTTAGCAAAATGTCGAACGCCCCGAGTGCCCCGTAGGTCGACGAACATTGCGTGTCCCGGTAGTCGATTTCGATTTTCAAGTTGTGCAGAACGCCATCCGGACCGGTGACCAGGTTGGTGGCCATCTCGATGACGGGTCGCACCGTCGACAGGATGCGAGAATCTCGGCTTCGGCCGTGCTCGGGCAGAAGAATTGCGAATTTAAGGTGCGGTTGCTGGTGATTGGGCTCGGTGGATACAGACCGCACAGCAGTCTTCTTATGATATGATGATAGTCTGGTGTCGGGTCGAGAACCTTCCGGAGCTCCACCGTTGAAGACGGAGTTTGCCACGTTGGGGCCATGCTCGACTGACAATGGGGTACTGAAGTGTGGATGGGACGCAATGGTGGGCGCTTCGCTGGAATCGTTGTCATTTATTGCGTACTGGTAGGCAGTCTTATCGTTGGATGAATCCGAAACTGGAGGATTTCTGCTGTGGAGGTCATTTGTCGCAATGGGATTATTATGCTCGATGGCATTGCTGCCACTGTTGCCACTTCGGCTGATGTTATTGAAGATTGAAGAATGGTTGTACTTGTAATGACTGCTGTCCGCATTGTTGGAGCTTCTTGTAGTTGAGGTACGGTTTTCGCTTTGAACTGAACAGATCAACGAGCTGAGCAATGATATCACTGATAGCACCAACGCACGTTTCGACTTGAGCATGATTTGATTTTTAATTAGGACTTAGCACACTACACTTTTCGGTATCAGGGATTCACACTTATTGCTACTATGGGACAACACGTAATGCATGGTTGGCTTCTTTTTGTACCACTTTGTATCACAATTAACACTGTTTGTAACATTTCAAACTTCTTCACAGCAACGCTTTACAGCCTAATTGATGAGCATTTCTTCTGAAAAGTAGGGGTTTCTTAAAATCTGGAAGTACGTTTTGAACACCTACTTGAGATATAACAGATAGGTAAAAGTGAAACAAGAAATTCAAGATATATTCTCAAAATTATGAACTCAGAATCAAATAAGGCTTAGGGCACATTTGGTCGAGACGCACGGGTATTGTGCAAAATTCCGTGACTGCCTACATGACATTAAAATGCATTAATGGCAGATTACTAAGCAAGTTCTCAGTTAATAACTGTGGAGTGCTCATAGAACACATCACTGAGGAGCATGTTCAGTTGGCTCTACCCACCAAAAATAAGCAGAAGAAGAAGATTTGATAGATTTCAGCAATTGAAGAAGACTAATAAAATGGGCATTGCCGACAACCTGGAAAGAGCGTCGAACATAGCTCTGATCCTCACAAGTTCCCATATCATGCTTCAATGGGGCAGTCGATGGCAAAGATCGCCAACTAAGAGTTTTGTGCAGCCTTGACACTGTTGTACTTCTGAATTCGACTAGATATAGGTGGTACTGCGAGCTGCGAGCAAAGTGACAAAGAGAACCCTATTTCCTTCCCGGCTAGCACGGTGGGAGAGGTCACGGATAAAGCGGGATTAACGAGGCTGATGAATAAAAATAGAGAAGAGCTTTCTACCATAGAGGTGGCTGCTGACGCCATCATCTACTTTGCGTCCTCTTAGTCGTATATTAGCATGGACTTCAAGTGTGCTTTGTTGAGACTTCGTAAATCAATGATAGCGGCCGAGTAGAACCATGATAAACTGACGACAACTGCGAAAGTAGCAGAGCCCATGAAGCTGAAAGTGGCCGAAGTATATCCATGATAAGGCCTTCGCATTCGCGGGTAGTCCGCAGAGCACTCAAGACGCGATCGCTTATGAGAAGCAATCGCAGAAGTGCGCGAGGCAGCCATCAGCGGAAGAGGCATTCACAAGGCCAGAAGGTTATTAACCCCAATGGTGAAGGGTGGCAATGCCAGAATGTCGGGCCCGGCCAGGCTTTCCTGGAAGCAGGGATGGGTGGTCCTGAAAAGGCCGAGCCATCTTAGGTTAAAGGCTGCAGGAGGTTGCGCAGGCCCTCAGCCACCAAAGGTCAGGACGAATCAGGGGGAGAACGCCTTCTGGCTCCTAGAAAAACAGAACCAGGGTTTTAGACGCTGAGCCAAGAAGATATACAAGGACAAGTGCCAAGCAGAAGGGAGACGCCCTCGTCATCAAGACGGACGAGGCTAAGTACTCAAAAGTTTTGAAGGCGATGAAAAGTGATGCCAAGCTTACGGATCTTGAAGCCGACGTAGTATTTCATGTACTCGTACAGACGAAATAATCCTCGAGTTCAAGCATAACAAAACCTGCGAGGACGCCGTCTGTAACTGTTTGGCGTAAGAAGTCCTTGGTGAGGGTGTCGCGGTGAGAGTTCACACTGCGGATGCGACTCTAAAGGTCAAAAACCTGGACGAGATCATGGACGCGGAAGAGCTTCTGTGGGCACTATGAGAACAGTGCGAGGTGCCGGTGGCCACGGAGCCGTTTGGATACGGAAAATGCCAGATGGGGACATATTGGGCCTTCGTTGTGTTACTTGTGGCAAATGCAAGGGCGAATGCTAATAGGTCCGTTAAGCTAGAGAAGCTCATGGAGGGCTGGTCGGTTTGTCTGCTGAACTGCATGACGGCTTAGCCAAAGGGTAGTCGGTTATTACAGGATTACAGTCCCGGGGCCTGATGAACACTCTCGCGTTGTCGGCGGCTAAAAATAGGACTACTAACCCCAATTTAAGGTGTCAAGCGAATCGTGCCGAGGAATGAGTGATCGAGGGGGTGAAGAAGATGCTCGATTGTTAAAGGAGCCTGTGGGGTACCTGGGTACCCCACACATATTTTGTCTCTTACCTCGCTAATGCAGAGTACTGGCGTGATGGACCAGTTTTCTCGTGCTACTCGTGGGATTAAGCATGAAAACCCATTTAATCAAAAATCAATACCAAACAGGAGGTAGTGGTAGTGGCGAGGCTAACCCCTTCGCAAGAAGTGGGTTTCCGAGGTTTCCGTTAATGAGAAGCGAGGAGGTAGAAGCGGAAAGCTGCGCACGCAGCACCAGCGTAGGAGCTCCGATCCACTCCTTGGCAAGCCAGCCGGTGGAGATACTTGATGGAGCGTGGCCATCAAACAAAAAATGACTGCCCGTAATCGATGTGGACCTGAAAACGACCCTGTTGCGACTTCGTAATTCGATGGACGATGCCAAGCAGGATTTCGTGAGACTCCTGAAGACTGAAACAGCGGCGTAACATGTGAATGAAAAGGATACGAAATCTACGCAGACCTTCGCTTTCGCCGGTAGTCAAAAAGTTGTGGGGGACGCAACTGCTCGTGATAGGCACTCGCAGAAGCGGGCGAGGCAGCCGTCAAGTGAGGAGCTGTCTGGCGATGCCCGCAAGACTAGGAAGATACTAACCCCGAGGGTCGATAGTAATGCCGACAAATCGGACCTCAGCCAGGTGTCCCGGAAAGCTTGGATGGGTGGGTCTGGAAAGGCTGGTCCGTCCCGGAAGGATGGGAACATGAAGTTACAACCGTGGTTAGGCCCTCAGCAATCACAGAGTGGGGCAAACCAAGGGGAGGATCCCCCTTGAACGACAGTCGTGTGGAAGAGGAAGAAGAAAAAGCCGCAAGTCGAGGAAAACAGGGACACCAAACCAACAAGGCGTTTAAGAGTAGGTGCCAAGTGCGAGAAAGGCGACGCGCTCGTCATCAAATACTCGAACGCGTTGAAGGCGGTGCGAAGCAACGCCAGGCTCGTGGATTTAGGAGCCGCCGTGCGCAGTACCAGACGAACTCGTACAGGCGAAATGATCCTCGAGCTTAAGCGCGACAAAGAGTGCAAGGGCGCTGCCTACAAAAGGTTGGTGGAAGAGGTCCATGGTGAAGGTTTCAAGGTAAGGGGCTGTCCATAAACCACGTGGTCATTTTTTTGGGAATTCTCAAACCAAACCCCCCCCCCCCGCGTGGTCATTAGTCCATACAAAATTTTTTATTCGTCCATACAAAATGTTCATTGGGATGCGGATTGGTCCAGAATAATGGCGTCGATATGGACGACGGGTGAATATCCCGTCCAGGAGTTGGTGTCTACTACCTATGAGGGCTTCGTGGTCGCCAACGTAAACGGGACGGGTTCTTCTTCAGTAGCTGTTATGCGCCTCCGCGGTAGCCAATTGAGCAGTTCAGGCAGATGCTGAACTATATGACGACCGTGCTAACATGGCGAAGGCCGGCGGTAATAGCGGGTAACTTTAATGTTTCACGAACCAGCGGGATCAGAGACACACCTGACGATTCGCTACAGCATCGACTACAACAACAGCAGGAAGCGGGTAGAGAAGGAGGCTGCTAGGCCAAGACCAAGCTGTCGCAGGTAGATGATATCATACTTCGATGAAGGGGTATTTCGTGAGGCAGTCCGCCGTGAGCATTGGCGTAGCTAGCTTTTTATTTTTTCATACTCATTCCTTGATAAATAAAAGAAGAAGCGGGATGAAAGAGGGGGTCTGTGCTCTTTCTGGCATCTTTCTCGTGTTTGTTTAGGAGAGCGAAGTAACGTGAAAGAAAAAGCTAGCTGCGCCAATGGCCGTGAGCGAAACCTACTTGGTTTAGACGGCGATGAGCTGGTAGCGGTGCTCTCGCGTGCGTGCGATGTGACCATGCCTAGGCGAGTGCACCCTAGAAATGGGAGACCACCGGCGTACTGGTGGACTCAAGCGATTGCGGATCTGCGCCGCGCCTACCTACGAGCTAGACGGCGGATGCAGCGAGCACGATCTGAAGAAGAGCAAAACGAACGGCGGGTGGTGTTCGCCGCTGAAAAAGCCGCGCTGAAAGGCATGCTTCGAGGGCTTGGTCGAAGGTCTCTTTTAGAGTGCTAATGCGAATCCGTAGGGTGTAACCTACAGGAACGTGATGCTCAAGACGAGAAGTGTAATGGCTCCCACAGAGCAATCTCCAGAGATTTTGAAGGGATCATCGAGGGGCTTTTTCCGCGTCATGATCCTAGTCCTTGGCATCCTTTCGTAGAAGAGCTAGGGACTGGGAATTCACAAGTATTGCAAAGTCCGTCAGCGTAAGTAAGGCCCCTAGTCTGGACGGAGTTCCGAACCTGGCCTTAAAAGTAGCTATTGCAGAGACTCCCGAGATGTTCCGGTCTGCTATGCAGAAATGCCTGGACGAGGCAGTTTCCCCAGAAGTATCGAAGAGGCAGTGCCTGGTCCTATTGCCAAAGGCGGGGAAACCATTCGGAGACCCGTCGGCATATAGACCAATATGCTTGACCGACACGACGGCGAAGTTCATCCTCAATAGAATGTTGAAGCACACCGAAGGTGTCAATGGTCTCTCGAGTAGTCACTACAGCTTCCGGAAGGGGAGGTCGACCGTAGATGCTATCTTGTCGGATACAGAAGCTCCCATGATAATGCTCCAGCGTATTAAGAGAAGGGGGATTTGCTACTGTGCAGTAGTGACTCTGGATATAAGGAACGCATTAAATAGCGCCAGTTGGCCGACTATTGCCGATGCGCTCTTGCGCCTGAGGATACCCGAGTACCTGTTCAAGATTCTCGAAAGTTACTTCCAGAATCGAGTAACAGTTTACGACACAGAGATGGGTCGGAAATACTTTCAGGCGACAATAAGGCCGCTGGAAAGACGAGCTCTCGACCGTACTTATCAAACCCGGTAGTGAACAGCTGCACAAAATACTTCACAGTAGTCTATCGAAGATATGGAAAGAGGAAGAATTAGCTGCTAACTGGTTGTCAGAACTTCAAATCTTGTCATGTCTGCATACGTTTGGCCCAGTTTTCCCATACTGACTTCATACTTGTTCAGAGCACCCTTAGATTCAACCGTTTTGGCTCAAATTTAATTCACTAGGTAAGACTTTTTTTTCGAATGTAACGTTCTTCATGTAGATGTGGACATCCTAATCGATACACATATCAAGTTTTACTCAAAAAGCGTACTTCCAGATTTTAACCGTGTCACTTTTCATATTTCACTATTTCCCAGTTTTCTTCACTATTATTTCCCCCAAGATTCTTCTTCACTCGCACGTGTAATCGGTTGCGAATAACTGCCCAACTTTGGCAACTTCACCGCACAACTGCGCTGCCGTTCCAGTCAATGAATCGCCACCAACTTTTCCTCCTTGCGGAAACCTGCCTCGTTGCTGTTGTTGGTGACGACGGTGTGAACTGCAGCAGCATAAGCGGTCACAAACTGGTCGCCGCGGTCCTGATGCGAGAAACCGTTGCCGTTGTTATCAAATGACCGCATTATGATAATTCGCGCGCTTCGCTCCACACGCTATGTCTCAACTAGCAGATTATAAAAGTTGAATGTACATCGGGTTTCTTTCCACAGAATGTCAGAATTCATGCTATATTATCATATGCAGAAAGTTTTAAAATATTTCATCGGGGAATTTTTGATTTTTTCACCTTTTTAGCTGTTTTTCATACAAATTTGCATGAAATTCTCATTTTCGGCCAATTTCTCTCCCATACAAAATGTATGGAAAAATTTTCACCGATAGAATATTTTGAAACCTTCTGCAAATGAAAATATAGCTTGAATGCTGATGTTTGGTGGAAAAAAATCCGATGTACATTATTTTTTTATAATCTGCTGGTTCAGACATAGCGTGCTCCAGTCACCACTTTTGTTTGGAGGTTGTCCAACAACCGTTTGTAACCGCACCGCACTGGCATCGGCACCGCCTCAACGCGTTGTCGCTGGGGGTGCGGTGATGCTGAATTTATGGCCGTAGTTTCTCCGGTGGTGTCTTCCGAAAACCGAAGATATTTTAAGCGCGAACATGTAGGAAAACAAACAGACGTGTCTTTCTCGCGGCGCGCCACAAACTGAACGGAGTAGAATCTGCGTGCCGACCAGAAGCTGAAAGTAGATAGTGTATATTTGTAGATGTTGGGGTGGGTGCTCTGTCGGAGGTGATTTTAGATATGCCGCCGGTATGATTGCTAGTTCGTCCAGTTGTTGAGCTGAGAGTTTGTTGCAAATTTTCGGATGTGGAACTTGGAAAGTGTGTTGCGGTTTGTTTTTTATGAATAGATTTGGGGGTGTTCCATATGGATGTGTATTAGATTGGATTCTGTTGCACATTCTCAACCGGAGAGATTGCCAAATCTAATACATTTCTGCATGGAAAGTTTGTGAATCATGTTAATAAATGGCTTGTATGCAGAAATTTGTAAGGCGAACGGGTTGGGCTCCTTTTGAATAGGGAAGTAGCGCCATAGGGAGATGTACGTAAATATACTCTCGATCAAAAGTTTGAAGTCACCTATCAGAAAATATTCAGATCGCGTCGTGTGACACGGTATGGAAGGGTATTGTACCATTTGGGCAGGTGTACCTATTTTGGGCACTTGCCGCTATAACTAAGTCAATTTCAAACCAATTGATTTAAATTTTTGTATAGGATTAGATACTGTGCGTATCTAACCATGTGCCAAAAAATAAGTCATTAGGTATGAAATTGGTTTAGTTATAGCGGCAGGTGCCCAAAATAGGTACACCTGCCCAAATGGTACAAGACCCTAAATGCTCACAATCCTCAGGCACATCAGTCTATAAGTATTTTCAGGTAAACACGGTAGCTTTCGGTACTTAGCGCCGTGCCCCACGCCGGGCCGCCATACACCTTAGTACCTTAGTACCTTAGTATGGACGCAGCGACACTATCCAGAAGCTTGCGCTTACTGGTATGCACACCATAGCTATTGGACATCATCCGAAACAGTGCTACTACAGCTGTGAAGGCTCTTGCAGGCGTAATCAACGTGGCTACCGAAGGTAAGCTTATCGTCGTTCATCTCACCCAGGTGTTTGACGAAGCCTACACTGATCACCGCTTACTGCTCCGACTTTTGGTTGTTCACAACCAACACCTCAGTTTTGTGGGGAGCCAACTCCAGTTTTGTGGTAGTAAGTTCCGAGAATCTTGTACAGGTATGTACCTGGGTATCCCCAGACGCCCAAACGCAGGAGTGCATCGGCAATAGCTGGCCAACTGGCGCTATTTGCTCACGTTCCTTACATTCATAGTCACTACTGCACAGTACCGAATCCCTCATCTCTTACGCTTGAGTGTTTACCCGGCGGTTTTTGTAACCGACAGGATAGCGTCTACGGTCGATCTCCCCTTCAGGAAGCCGTACTGGCTACTCGAGAGACCATTTACACTCTCGGTGTACCTCAACATTCTATTGAGAATGATCTTTGCGAGTACCTTCCCCGCCGTGTCAATCAAGCATATTGGTCTATATGCCGACTCGGATACCAGTGGTTTACCCACCTTCGGCAATAGAGGCTCTGCCTCTTCCAAGCTTCTGGGAAAACTCCCTCGTCCAGGCATTTCTGTATAGCAGACCTGAACATCTCGGAAGCATCTGCAATAGTTATTTTTAAGGCCAGGATCGGAGCTCCGTCCGGACCTGGGGCCTTACTTAGGCTAAGGGACCTTGCTATCCCCGCAGGTTCCACATCGGCGACCTCTCCTCATCGCCAGAACCAATCTCCGGCTGTCCTACGAAAGGAGGCCAAGGACTAGAATTATGACGCGGAAAAAACCCCTCGATGATCCCCTCCAACATCTATGGAGATTGCTCTGTAGGAGCCACTACACCTCTCGTCTTGGCCATCACTATCCTATAGGTATCACTCCACGGATTCGAGCTGGCACTCTTACAGAGACCCTCAAAGCAGGCTTTTTTGCTTGCTTATTGCTCGGTCTTCAACGCGGCTTTTGCAGCGGCGAACACCACCCGTTGCCGGAACCCGTGGCGTAGTAGCTACTCGTTCACTTCATAAGTGGATGGTCATGGGGTCGATCCCAGCCCCGGCAATTTTTCGTCAGTTGCTCTTCCACCCGAGAATGAAAAAAACATCACCCGTCGTTCGTTTTGTTCTTCCTCAGATCGTGCATGCTGCATCCGCTGCCTAGCCAGTAGGTAGGCGCGGCGCAGATTCCAAATAGCTTGAGTCCACCAGTACGCCGGTGGTCTCCTACATTCATTTCTAGGGTGGACTCGCCTAGGCAAGGTCGTATCGCACGCACGCGATAGTACCGCTACCAGTTCGTTGTCGTCGACTAGTAGGTTTCACTCACGGCGGAGCGCCTCCCTAAATACCCTTTCGTCGAAGTACCTTGGCCTAGCCGCCTCTTCCTCTACCCGCTGCCATCGTAGCCATCGTCTACTCTTCAGTTCAAGCTTGTTCGTACTTGTTAGACCAGGACTACAAAAAGTAACGTCAATAACAAGGTCAATAATAATCGATTTCGCACCGTTCCGACATAAACCATGACATAAGACATCTAGTATGGCTAGTGTCTCTAGCAGCATCTGACCCAGCTTATTCGTGAAACGGCTACCCCATTCCACGGCCCATGCATTAAAGTCACCCACTATTACCACCGGCCTTCGCCCCGTCAGCATAGAGGCCAGCATCTGCGTGAACTCCTCGATCGACCACCGCGGAGGCACATAACAGCTACAGAAGAAAACTCCGTTTAGTTTGACGACCACGAAGCCCCCATATGTTGTAGACACCAACTCCTGGACGGGGTATTTACCCGTCGTCCATATCACCGCCACTTTTTTTTGGACCCATCCGAGACCCCATTGCCATTGCCGGGGGTACTCGCTATGATGGCGATATCCGTTCCCCACTCAAAAACCGCCTGACAAAGTAGTTGCTGAGCTGCGTCATATTGGTTTAGGTTCAGTTGCGTTACCTGCACTGTGATTTGTTCACTGCGATTTTCTTGAAGGCCAGGCACCTTGAACCACCCGTTGGGTGCCTGTTGTTCACGGTTTAGCCGTAACAAATCAAACACTCAGGTGGACTCGTGCAGCCTTGTGCCTTATGGCCTCCGGCGCCGCATCGTCTGTGTGTATAGCTTGCTCCTGTTAGGGCCTTTGTAGTCCCATGGCTTGTGTCCTGGTTTTAGACACCTGAAGCAAACATCCGGTGGCTCTTGAAAGGTCAGATGACCTCGCCGAGACCTTAAGAGTCACCTCTAGTTTGAGAGTCCTCACCTCAACCTCTTCGCCAAGGACATCTTCCGCCAAACTTTTGTAGGCGGCGCCTTTACGTTCCTTCAGCTCCAGGATCATATCGCCCGTAAGAGTACGTCTGATACTGTGGACATCAGCTCCCTGATCCACGAGCTTGGCGTCGCTTCAACACATCCGAGTAATTAGACTGTTCGGTCTTGATGACGAGCGCGTCGCATTTACGCTTGCCACCTACTATTTTACGCCTTCTTGATTTGACGTCTCTGACTTCCTCGACCTGCGGCCTTTCTTCTTCCTTTTCCACCTTTTGTCCAAGGGGGGATGGGGGGAAAGGGGACAACCCTTACTCAGTGGTTCACCCAACTCTGTGGTTGCTGAGGGTCCGGGGAGGGTCAGCCTTTTCAGGCCGACCGTTCCCAGCTTTGCGGGACGCACAGAGGTCCAATTTTGAGAAAAGCTGGCAGAAACTCATATAAGTACATGTCTTATATGGGATACAGTATATTGAGCACGCATCCTTAATACCAGGAGCACTAACGGTCATTAAAAAAAAAATGGAAATATTGATTTTGTATCTTGTTACTGCACTGAATAGCTGCTGATGGAAAAAGTGCTGCATTTTTGATAAAGAACACAAACAAGTTCAACCACTACAAAAGTCTATTAATATAAGTAATACAATTGTTTTCAAAAGTTTATTTGTAAGTTCTTGTGTATATCAGACATCTGCAATGGAGCAAGAGATCAAAATAACACTTTTGGCTTCAAAATTGACATTACATGCCATTAGTACGAAAAATTCTTACAGTTCGACTTCAAAGTGTCTTACAAATCGCTCCTCGCTACTCCCCGCGGGGAGATTCCGTTCAAACACTCGTTTATGTATGCAGAATCGATTAAAGAAAAAATGCAACTTCCAAGAGCTGCCAAAACAATAGCGTCATGATGATATGTGTATAGTAAAATAGTATGAAAAACATTAATTTTGTTCGGATTTCGTTCAAAGAAATCGATAAAAAATGAAAATGCCTTTAAAATGAAATTGAGCGCTAAATCATGATCCAATACACTCATATAGGCTAAAACTAGCAGACTACTATGATTTGGCATTTTTTGCCAGGTATTTTTCAAATCTGGACCACTGTGGGACGCCTGGCTGGCATTACTGCCGACCTTCGGGGTTAGTATCTTCTTAGCTTCGCGGGAACCGCCAGAAAACTCACCACCTGACGGCAGCCTCACTCGCTTCTGTGAGTGCTTAGAAAAAGCAGTCGCATCCGCCACACCTTTTGGGCTTCCTGCGAAAGCGAAGGCCTCTGTCTGGGTAGACTTCGCAACCTTTGCTTTCACCGGTTCTGCTTCCGGTACCATTTTAAGGTCCTTGCTTATGTGGACGCAAGTTTCCAAGTTGCTACTATTGCAGACAACCTACATATCTCTTTTTTGGCTGATGGCCTTCATCAACCACGCTCCGTTCTCCACCGGCAGGCTAGCCGGGAATGAATGGAAGCTCTCACGCTGGAACTGCATGCGCAGCTTCCTGCTCATGACTCCTTACTTCTATCTCCTTAACGGAGACTTAGGCATTCCATGCGAAGGAGTTAGACGCACCACTACCACTTGAAGTTTGATGTTTTTTTTATTAATTGGTTGTGTTGAAGAGATTTTGCGTTTTTATGTTCAAAAATGTATAGAATTGGTAGATTTCATGTAAGAAATAGGTATTTCCTCCACATTAGTCCCGCACTCTTTACATACAGCTAGGACAGTAGTAGACAAACCACCTTAAGGTTGAAGGATTCGTCATTGACATAATCGTCATTATTGAAAATACAAAAGCAGTTTTCTCAATCAAACCTGAAATTTCGGCAGTGTAAATGTATTCACTGTATTGCGGATGCAAAATGGAGTACAGTGAATACATTTTCAATTCGAATATTCATGTGTTGAGCGAGGGTCTCCAGTTAGCCTAGTGGTTAAGGCTTTGGATCGCCAATCCGGTCGGGAAAGTTTTCTCGACTCCCTGGGCATAGTGTATCATTGTAGTGGAAGTGCTCAAAGAACACTGAGTTGAAGCGAGGCAGGCCATGTCCCAGTGGGGACGTAGAGCAATAGAGAATAAGAAGTTGTTTTGAGCGAGAAAACTGCTTTCGTATTTTCAATGATGACGATTATGTCAATGACGAATCCTTCATCCTTAAACGCCGAGATTTTACTACTCTCCGCCAGAGGTCGAAAACGAAGCAGTTATGGGCGAGGGGTGGCGTAATGGGGCCGTTACGGAAGATGCACTTCAAAATGGCAATGACCGAGGACCGATGTCATGGACCTTGAAGCCTGGTGAAAACTCTTTTACTTACCCGGTGAACGTAGATTAAAGCAGTTGGAAATCTAACCGACAGAAAGTTTAAAGAAAGAGGATTTGTAGAAGTCGAAGAATTAGAAGAGTGGTGAAGTTGTGTGAGCGTATAAACAGGACATCAGATAACGATGTTATCAGGACTCCGTAGTGGCAAGCTACCCAACTGTTTTTAATAGCCCTACTACGTCTTAGTGCTTCAACCGGGTATATTACGGCAGCATTTTTGGCCGAAGGCCGATCCGTCCAATATCGGCAGCCTAGGACAGGCATACGGGTCCATATTCAGCTGAAGCTGTACCCCGAAGTCACCTCAAGGCCAGAGACGTAGCCAGACGTGGCCTGAAGAACCCACGGTACTCCCTAACTCGTAATAACGGACATCGGCGGCCAACAGTGAGGATAAAGGAGGAAAAAAAAGGTTGCTGCAAAGAAAAGGGGCTCCGAACAGCAAAAAGGTTTGATTAATTGTAAGGAAGTGGGAAGGATTGGATAGATAGAAATGAGTAGACTAATAAAGTGTGCATACACTGTCTAAGAAACCGAAATACAGTTATTTTAAAATAAAGTTAGTGCTAGTTTAGTTACCGTAAGCTTAGGTAAGCGTGCCGACCCTGAGGCAGTTGAGTTGATGAGTCTCTAAGACGCTCCTGATTGGTTGACTCGATACTTACAAAAGAGAAATGTGGTTGTCAAGGTGTCAGAAATGCATATTTGCTTCAAATTTTGAATGATTACAAGAATGCTGGTAATACCCAACATAAAAGTAAATACCTTGGCACCTATCTTAGATTTGCCAGCTAGTATGAATTTTATTAGAAAAAATAACGCTTTTTACTGTGTTCGCAACGCACGTTGGAAAAAATCCCAATTGAAATGATTGATGTCTGATCCATGTACGGGCGATAACCCTGAAGCGAGTTTCAGAGACTGTTTCACCCCAGTAATTCAAGCATATTTTCAATCTATGTCAATGAAGATAGTAGCGAAATCTGAATTGCATATGCTCATCTTTGCAACTCAATACATGATTTCATCATGTTATACATAGTACGTTTGTAGGCTTTTGTAGCATATGTACACCTGCGCCGACGATCCTGTTCATCTTAAAATTGAGCTTTTTTTACTCTCCATTGGTAACGGTGACATCGACTATTACGTTCGCCTCGTACTAACGCGCGTAGGAAAAAGCGCCTACAACAGAAAAAAAACTCAATTTTTGTACCCTCGTCAACTTTTTAATCAATTTGACGTCAATTTCATCAAATGACAATTCCTCAATATTGCTTTCAATTTGCTCCCCCCTGCTAAGACTAGGCCAGGTAGGGGGATCGTGTCAGTGAAGTTCTGCGATATTAAATTAATTCGAAAGTTGACTGACTGCACCTGAGAGCTTCCGGGAGTAGAAGGGAATACGTACCCTTTAAATGGGTGTCAGGTGGAATTGTTTGCCTACAATTAAGTTGCTAATTTGATTGCGAATGTTTTCGTTGCTTTGATTAATTGGTTCCATGAAAGTTTGTAGTTCGATGAAATTCGCACAATCAAACACAATCAAGAGGTGGATTTGGGATCAGATTTGCGTTTTCTTCTGGGAAATTGTTTAACTGAACGAAGATAGAGGTTTTTAACGAGCTGCACTGAATTGAAGCTCCAATCCACCAAGGGAGCTGGAATTATATTGCGCCAAGCAGACAAATTGCTTCTTTGAAGAATTATGACGACGACCAACCCTAACGACCGTCGGAATGGAATTTGTTAGCCGTTTCTTTTGAAGATTTGCAATGAAATTTTCTTAATCCTTCGTGACTCTGTTGAAACTGTGCATGGAAAATCCAGGTTTCGAGTGCGATAAATGTCAGACCCATACAAATTGGTTGATTAGACCACAACTCCGCGAGCAATCAATTCATCACTCAAAAGATCAAAGTTAATTACTCGCCAATCCAAAGTAAACGCTAACTTCTCCAAGCAAAGGACCGCTGATCAATATTCCTCCTACGCATCACGCGCATCAAGTGCATATCGCGTTACCCACAACCGGCGTGGCGGCGGTCGGCAATACACAAGTGTAAACCCAGTCAGTGTATGCAATTAGACAGCTCGCTGCTGTCGCAAGTCACATCCAATGCAATTTATCCACATTGGTGATGGCGATGACGGGTGCCACCGCAGGCAAGCTCGCACGTGCTCCTCCAAGTCTATGCCATTTGTTCATCGATAATCGCAAAGCAGCTCCACTGCAGTGTTGGAGCTGAACCACTCCGATATCCACCCAGTGCTATTATCAAAGTCACGCGAAACTATCGGGAGATTGACAGTTCTCTTACGTATCGATGTCGGCTGTTGAATGTGGGTCAACCCGAAGAATGGATGTGACAACCGAAAATTGGTTTGCAATCGAAGCTAAAATTAAGTATAATCTTGTTCTTCTTGGCGTTATGTCTCTACTGGGACTTGTCCTACTTCTCAGAGTGTTCTATGAGCACTTCCACAGTTCATAACTGAGAGTTTCCTCTGCCAATGACCATATTTGGATGCGCATATCTGTATGGCAAGCATAAAGATACTCTATGCCGAAAAAAGTCAAGGAAATTTCCTTCACGAAAAGCTCCTGAACCGACCGGGAATCGAATGCATCACCCTCAGCATTGTTATGCTGGATACCCTTTACAGATGTAGCTATAGGGAGCTATAGCAGAAGAAAATAACAAGTGAATAACATACCAAGGTATTTATCTTGAATACTACCATACCTTGATATGCCCTTCATTAGGTGGTAATAAGAGGCAATATAACAAAAACGAATACCAAAATTTTGTATAAATAACACCTAGAAAATAACAAGTCTTGATGATGATTAACCTGGGCTTGTTAGGGGAATATCTGTAAATAAAAAGAAAATCGGGTTAAGTACGGTTCTTTTGAATTCCACTAAGAATTTGCATCCTTTGACAGATACGTATTTCGACCTCAACTGTAAGTTCGTCTTCAGTGTCTTGTCGACCAAGTACAAGACACTGAAGACGACCTTACAGTTGAGGTCGAAATACGTATCTGTCAAAGGATGCAAATTCTTAGTGGAATTCAAAGGAACCGTACTTAACCCGATTTTCTTTTTATTAACAAGTCTTGTTATTTCAATAATGAATGCATACCTAAAATTTCAAGTGCTGTATTTGTTATCCCAAAGTTATTGAATAACAAACTAATAACATTTCTTGTTATTAAATGTTTCATTTGTACGATGACTTCATGATATAATAACAAATCTTCTTTTTCGGTAATTTTCGCTGCTGAACCAACAAATACTACTTCAATACCAAACTCTGCTCAAGTACCTCCAACTGTTATTGTGATGTTCTCATAACATTTCGTAGAATAACGCAGCAATAACAATTTCAGGTATTAGAGCACATGTTGCTCTCCATATGGTATTTGTAAGGTATGCCCTTCTGCTCGGGTAACAATTCCATTGCTGATTGGTTTTGTTAGATTTTTATTAGGGTTTAAATACAGCAATAAGGAAAATTCACAGTTTTATGACTACTTTTATGAAAACCATTGATGAAATGTTTTATAGTATACTTGAAGATATCCAAAAAGCCAGATTTAAAGAGTAAACAAAACTCTCCGATATGTAAACCTTCTGGCATTCATTATTACCACAATAAAACTGTTTAAACTCTCAACAGATGGCGATCCGTTCGATAGTAACGACATCTGTTGGTAGAAAAGCAGAAACTACGATACTGTTTGGTTTATTGAGGTAATCATAAAAGTAAACTTGCTTTCGTTTTATTTTCGCTAATTATGGTCGTCGCCATATTGAAGAATTAGCTGACGTGAATCAAAATTAGTCAATTTTGCTCAAATGAGCAATGAATTGATAGTTTGCAGTCATTTGCATAACATGTTCACATAAATAAACTCTATCAGCTGAGTTTTCTTGTGATTCGAGATAGTTTTAGTAAATTAATAAATTGATTTATTTCATCCCAAGATGATAATATTCACCAATTTCGAAGCGCATTAATTTTATGTTTTTGCAAAACCTCTCCCAGAGTGGTCCACTTAGCCGGAAAATGCTCTTAAAGATGTTATCAAGAGGTTTTGATGTATAAATCAGTTTTATTGCAAGTTTTATAAAATTGGTCATAAAAATCTTTTATAGAGCCGAACAAAACTTAAAATGTTACTTGGGTTGCTCTTTTCCAAATTCCATGAATCAAAAAAAATCAAAAAAAAAATTTAAAATGTTAACTTTTAGAAACATAAGCCGTACCTAACATACAAGCCATTTGGAATTACTTTGGGGTATACAGTCGATATGGCGGTTGATGTCTTCTACAAAGCGTTAAACTGTTTACATTGTACATACACATTACACAAATAGTACCTCACTCGACTCAGGAAGCTTGACGAATACCGGATGAATGCATTTCTTACACGCGTCCATGCAAATGATTATTGTTTTCTATTTTGGTATCACGACCCACCGCACGACGATGACGGGTGTGCCCTCCTTGTGTCAGCTCCATACTAGTAGATGTACGTATAGGTACAAATCACTGCTCAATTATTCGCACTGTCATAATCTAATAAACGTGGTGACATCGCACTGACTGTGTGCGCTTGGTGGAGGCAAACCTAACCCGCACGGATGTTATCGGATTGGTTTTACTGATAGGCCGTGGTTGATTGAGTAAATGAAATCATTCCCTCCCTATATTGCTAGTTTTGTCTTAGCGGTAGGCATGAATGGTACAACACTATCAATCAGTATGGGGAAAAGGAAGCGGGGATGATGACTGTCCCAGTGTGGAAGCATTTCTATCAATGGAAGGCAATCAATGAAGGGATACGATGAAGCGTTGATACAATTTTCCGATGTTTCTTTTTTTTTCTTTCTGGTGGAAATAAATGATATTGAAATGACATTTCCTTTCACTACATGAACGAGGGAAATGAAAGGGATAAACCCCTCCCCACTAGAATTGAATGTTTCAGATCAAACATCTTGAATAAAAAACAAAACCAAAAGGACAAGGAAAAGTTTTGTAGAAGCACCACCCTCGCTAATTTATTCTTTTTTTTGCAGAAAATTCATAATATTAACTCTTTTGATCTTCTTGTTGGCGTAACATCCCCATTTGAGACTAAGCCTGTTTCTCAGCTCATTAACTAAGAGCTTCCTCTGCCAATGATAATTTTGTATGCATATATCGTTTGGCTGGTAGTGCTAAAGCTACATATGTATAACTAAGCCATATTTGAAAGATACGACAGTGGAAGTATTTTTAAAATTACGCACCAAGCGTCTCCATTTGTTCCTTGATTTCGTGGGAGTCTGGCATCATCTTGGGACATCAAACCCGAAACCAGTAGAGGACCATCCTTGGGACCATCCATAAATGACATAGCATTTTAGGGGGGAGGGAGGAGTCTGTGAAAGTGTGACGGACCATGTTTTAGATACAAATGGGAAAATGTGCTACGAGGGGGGAAGGGGTCAAAAATTGGCCAAAAAATGCTACGTCATTGGCTTTAGGACATTTGGTCGAATGATATTTAGTCGGATGACATTTGGTCGAAAGTACGTTTGGTCGAATGAACATTTGGTCAGAACCCATTTTGTGGAAGAAGAAGCATATGACATTTAGTCGAATGGACACTTAGTCGAATGGACATCTGGTCGAAAGGCTCTAACTGATGAAAAAAGATTTGAGTAGAAAATAATATTATAGATTTCGGTATCATAATTCATATGTTACTGAACATATTTGGTTGAAAGTACGTATGGTCAAATGGACAATAAGTCGTATAGCAATTCAATCGTGTTGAATTATATTAATCACTGAAAAGCAAATATTGTAGTGCTGTGTAGTTTTCGTCGGCATTAGTAGTTGATTTTCCATCAAAGATTTCTCCTTCTTTTCAATATATGATGTTCTTTCAAGTCTGTTATTTGTGCTAATAGTGGACATTATGGTTGTGATTTTTTTTTTTTTTTTATCAATGACACAAGTTTACAAAATAAAACGAAAGTCGGGAACTTCTGTCAACGACCAAAGTTTTTGAAGCACAATTTAGTGCTGATTTCGAAACCGACCTTCAAAAAAAATTTAAGCAGAACAGTTTTTGAGGTTTAGATCAATATCGAATTTTGCAACTTTTCAAAATATGTAATTTACTAAAATTCAAATATATTACGTTTTGTTCAACCAATTTTAAATCTTTTTCCATAAATTAAAAGCTGAATACAATACCATTCGGTCGTCTGAATACAGGTTTTGCGTCAGATTGATGAAATTCAAGATATTGACGATCTTCTTAAATTTTAGCAAAATTCCCAAAAATTTTTGAAGAGATGTATTTTTTTAATAAGAAAAAAAAAACAACTTAAAATTTTTTTCTCGCCGTTTATTTGACATATCATATGTAGGCGAGTTACAGAAAAAAATTCAGCTCAATCGGAACATTGATTACGGAGAATTAAATGTTTGAAGTGAGCGACTTTGCTTAAAAATAGAACAAAAATCGATTTCAAATCATAAACCTTGTATGGAAAGTCGAAAAAAATTCCGCTCTACTGTAATTTTTTTCTTTCGCGTTTTCGAACTCAGGGCATGATTCTACACCAAAAATGATCATCAGCTTACGGAGTTCAAAGATGCTGTAAACTAGTGTGTTTTTTTTTCTTCTTTTGAACATAGGCTATTCTTTCAAGTATCGTATTTTTACTGTGTTCGAATGTTATAGCTGATGTCTTTTTATCATGTTTTTTCATCTTCGAAGCATAGGCTATTCTTTCACGTTTATTGTTTTGATGGCGTTGTCTTGTACCAACGGTTGAATGTTTCAGAAAAAAAAAAACAAATTTCCTTTTAAACACAAGCTGTTCTTCCGTTTGGTATTTGGATCTTATAGCTGCAAACTTTTTCATCAGAAATTTTTCCTTCTTTTAAGCAAAGCTGTTCTTTAAGGCAGTGTTGCATTTGAATTGAATGCGAGCCAAAAATGAATTAAAAAAAAGACACTACACCGTCTTCAACCAGAGGTTGTACAGACTGAACATATGACAACGGACAACACACATAACACCCAGTGGCCCAGTGGAGAATTTTCCGTTTCACGAAAAGTTTTCCCCGACTGGAGCGGGAATCGAACCCACACTCCGAGGCTTACGAAATGCCTCTAGCCGCACGGCCGCGAAGCCGTTCAGTTTTTTATAACAAGAACGCAGTAGCCGTTGCACTCGAGTGTCAGTGCTTTTTGCTGACCAAAAAGGCTCTTCAGAACCCAATTCGGCTCTGAACTGTTATGTTATTTTTCTATTGATATCCCGACTAGAAAAATATATCAAGTTTATAACACATCGTGTTATGATGATATGAAATTTTTCTATAATTTATTATGTTATAAACTAGATGCAGGATGATGTTAAAATAAATAAAATTGTAACAAAAAGTACACCGGTCTAATCAAAATAATAACCTATTTTGTTATAATCAGATCAAAATTATAATACAATATGATATAAATTGTAGGTTCAATAAAATTAGTTTCTATCGTATTTTTATACAATTGTATAAAATGATGTTCTGAATATCACAGAATAAAAACTAAATTATTTCACAATGTGTTATTGAACAATATTTGTAACATAATATGATACAATTGAGATATAATATTTTTAAACACCGAAGATGTTAAACATGATTATTTCACAATGAGTTATACATATCATGGTTTGTTATAATTATGTTATATTTTTATCAGAATCTTCTAGTCGGTATGTCATGCGAATAAACCGGTCCGGTCACCCAAAGCTCCTGAAATCTACTCTGTTAACATACTAATATACATTGTTGGGTTTAGGTGTAAGAAATTGTTTTTGTTAGTGATTGCTGCTTGAGAATCCTTTTCTGAAATGACCAACTAATAGGCTGATGGCAAGACTGGTCAGGCTATCGGTTGAAGCAATTTTTTTGAAAGTTATTGTAGCTTACACTGCCCATAACCGCATAATAGTAACATTCGACAAAAGTAGGCAATGAAGAAAATGGAACCCAAAGTTGCAACTCTTAATTGTATGAGAATGCAGCGAATTTTAAAAAAAATCCTACAAATTTGTTATCAATAATTTAGCAATAAAATCGTCTACAGTGCTTCTTGTATGCTGGATCAATTATCAGAAAATAAATCGAAACTAAGTATGATTGATGACACGCTTTAAAGCCAGTATATTTTCCAAGTGTGACTGTTCTGCGGTTACATTGGCCAATGAGACAAAATGACTCGGTATTTTTCTTCTTAAATTCTAGAACAAACTTGTAACTTTTATGTTTTGAGGTTATGGCTTTCAGTCTTGGAAGAAAAACTCAAAAACGAATTGTTAAGTCTTCATCCGACGTTTCGGTCACTATGCTCCGTTTAGTTAAATCCTTGAGAAAGGCACAATATAGTGACCGAAACGTCGGATGAAGACTTAACAATCCGTTTTTGAGTTTTTCTTCCAAGACTGAAAGTCATAACCTCAAAACATAAGATCAACAGTCGATTCCTTAAGAAACTTGTAACTTTTATTCAGGTAGTGGAAAGTACTTGTGATTTGATGATGATCCCCGATGGTAACTCAATACCGGCAAAATATGCAAATGTTACAAATATGCAGTTATGGGTAGTACAGGCCAAACGTGTTCCTGGAACTCCGGATTTTCTTAAACCTTCAATGATTGGACCGGTTCACTCGAATCTGCTCTCAGTCATCTGAATCAGTTTCTGAATCTGACGAGCCAGAGGTTATTTATATCTGTGAAAAAAAATGCCGCAGATATGGTTATTTCAATTCAAGGAATACCAGGATATCATGCTGGCTTTCTACGGGTGTATTTTTGGCGGGTAATTCAATCGCTATTCGCGTTTGAAATCTTGAACTGAAGAATTATCAAATATTTCTGATTGCAGAGTGCTGAGTTTGAACTTTAATGTAAATGGATCGCGTTCAATTGCACCGCTGCTTCTGTCAACTACCGCCCAAAGAACAGTTATCCAAAAAATGGTTTATTTTTTTTTAGTTTTTATTTTTGTGTATTTTAACTCAAATGCTAAAAAAAATGGTTTACATCTAAAGACTTTTTCAATCTAATATCTTATTTGACATACACAATACCTTGACATAGCGGAAATGAAATATTGGGGTGATTGTTTGTCAATTTAAGCTGTTTGAGTTAAGTATTTGTTGAGTCATGGCCAATATGATACTAAAATAAGTTCAGTAACATTTAAACTATGATACCGAAATCTAGGTATAATATTATTTTCCACTCAAATCTTCTTTCATCAGTTAGTGCCTTTCGACCAGATGTCCATCCGACGAATTGTCCATTCGACTAAATGTCATATGCTTCTTCTTCCACAAAATGTGTTTCACAAAATGTCCTTTCGACCAAATTTCATAGATCCCCTACATAGTGCTCAAAGGGCTACCACTATGGGTATAGCTTACGTGATGCAGTATTTCATACTTCAAATGTCTTTCGACGAAATGTCATATATCCCTCCATAATAGGGCTTCCAATTTTCCCGGGATTCAGCTTCCCGGGAAACGGGAAAAAATATAACCATTTCCCGGGATTTCCCGGGATCCCGGGAAATAAGGAAACTTTATTTTTGAGCGAAAAAGGTATTTATTTTAAAGAAAATCGCTAATAAGATGCAATATTTTTTCACTTCTTATTGTAGACAGTGATCAATTCAGGAAATTTCACGATAAGAAGGTTCATAGTTTACTGTCAATGCGTTTAGGTACGTTAAGGGCCCATATAGCCGAGGCGGTAAACGCACGGGTATTCAGCATGACCATGCTAAGGGTGACGGGTTCGATTCCCGGTCGGTCCAGGATCTTTTCGTAAAGGAAATTCCCTGACTTCCTTGGGCATAGAGTATCTTCGTGCCTGCCACACGATATACGCATGCAAAATGGTCATTGGCAGAGGAAGCTCTCAGTTAGTAACTGTGGAAGTGCTCATAGAACACTAAACTGAGAAGCAGGCTTTGTCCCAATGAGGACGTAACGCCAAGAAGAGAGAGAGAGCGATTAGGTACGATTTCAACCAGCAATAAATATTGAAATTTTGATTTGAAATACAAGAATGTGTTTTGCAAAAGTATTTAATTATTCATTGATTATTTTGGGTACATCACCAGGCGTACATTAACCCTAATGAATGATGCTCAATTTAATCTTAAGATTTATTCCTAAAATTTACAATCACATTGTAATTCCTATTGAACAGATACAATAACACAAGTTAAGAGTACATAACACCCGATACAAAAAATAACTTACTAGAACTGCTAAAAACAAAAGGAAAAAAACTTCGACTTCAGTGAAAGTCCAATTATGGCTTCATACGTGCTATTAACTGATCGTCTAATTAGCAAGTGCTTCATGAGGTTGTTGCAACATGATCTAATAGCAATGTTGAAATTTATTTGTTCCTAAATTGTTGGGCAGTCACCATAGCCTTTTAGAAATTCAGCTATAAATAGGACTGACTGGATAGCATTGTTGGGTTGTTGGTGGATCAGTTGACATTATTATAGGATGAATTCCATATGTACTCTGAAGCAGTATTAAAAAGAAGAAGAATCGTTGTCAGTTGAAATCAGTTTCAATGCCTTCATATTATTAAGAGGATTTTATCTGCCAACGATTTTCGTTAAGCTCAAATTGTATAATAACATCAACATAAATAACATCTGCATAGACATAGAGGTTATGTGATTTGACGATTTGACAAGAAGCTGGGTAATTCAATCATTGACACACAAATTTAAATTGGTCCTTTAACACTTGACAAAAAATAGACAATAGAAAAAGAAACCCGGGATACAAAAATTTATTTCCCGGGATTCGGGAATCCCGGGAAATTTCATTTCCCGGGAAATCCATCCCGGGATTGGAAGCCCTACTCCATAATGGGTGTTGGAAATTGCCAACAGAATTAGGAGGTTCCGCAATAATAATACCGGAAATGAAATAACCGTAGCTTATGGTTTGGTTACAATCCGGATGAATTATTATTATCCTGAGAAATTATACAATTTTAACGTGTGAATTCATGTGTGTGTAAATAATAATAGTTATATGTATTTGTTTCATGTTTTTTTTGTAAATTAACTTACGTTTAGTCCCAATTTGCTGTATCGTTTCCCTCCGTGTCAAGTCAAGTCAAACCTACTCGTATTGTGTCGTGGGCATCGGTTGTTTTGCGCAAAACACGTTCCGTACTTAGTCGCAACAGTCGACTGATCAACCTGCCGTACTATAGTTAGTGGAACTAGATTTAAGTTTGCATGAATTTTTGATAATGCTAGATTTACCTTTGCAGTAGTAGAAGATGTAATTTCTGTGTATGTGACTTTTAGGTTATAGAACTATTGGTGTTGGATTTCAAAGTATCTACGTAAATAATATCTTTAAGTTTATACAAATTCGAAACAGTTCTAGAGCGTAGTTTACCTTGTAAGAATATTAAGGAATTCACTTTGTTTAAGCAATAATCTGTAATAAATTTGCACAAAATAACTGCACTTGATCTTGGCGAGTCTTAGCATTTCTACACTACATGACAATTGACATATCATATAGGTACGTTTTTCGTTGACTCACCGCGTGACAGTGAAGACTGTCACTCCGTGTTGTGTTCAATACCACCCAGTGCAGATGACCGTCTCGATTGTAGTTCGGTGCCATCCGACATTAGGGTGGTTCAAAGAAGGCAATAAAGGCGCGGTGGTGTGAATTCGCCTACAATGGGTTTCGACCAAATGCCCATTCAACTAAATGTCCGTTTGACCAAATGTACTTTCGACTAAATGTCATTCGACCAAACGTCATTCGATCAAATGTCTTTCGACGAAATGTCATAGATCCCAAGCTTTGCCCCCCAATGGGTACTTGTTGGCCCCTGTTCTCTTTGGTACTTCTTCTTCTTCTTTCTTCTTCTTTGGCTCGATGTTCGCATTGGAACTAGGCCTGCCTAGCTTCAACTTAGTGTTCTTAATCGCACTTCCACAGTTATTAATTGAAGGGCTTTCTTTGCGTGCCATTGCATGTTTTTTTTTAACATTGTGTGATAAGTACAATGATACTCTATGCCCAAGGAGTCGAGAAAATTGACTCGACCGAAACGGGAATCGAACCCGCCGTCTCCGGATTGGCGATCCATAACCTTAACCACTAGGCTAACTGGAGACCATCTTTTTGCTTATTTATTTATAGATCGATATTAAAGAAACGTTAAAGAAACTCTTTTTACATCATTTGCTCAATCAAATATAAAAATTGAAGTTGTTGCCAAATTTTTATTGTGTTGTGGTGGAATAATTGTCGTAGAAAGCTTGTTATAACGAGCGCAGCTGCAAATTCGCTTTAATTGTTTCTAAAAGTTTTATTAGACGATTGTACAAAAAGATATCATACAACTTGGTCTAATAAACTTTGAAGAAAGGTTGTTGATATATTTGTAAATAGCAAACGGGTTGAACGTTAAACAACAGCCGTATAATGAAACAACGATCATTTAATAAACATAACATTTACAATGCTTATAGAACGGCTGATCTGGAACAGATTCTCCATTTCTGGGCTTACAAGAGTTGAACAACAGTTTGTGGAACTTTTTTAGCATGCAGAAAATTGCAATTTTGAAAGGCATTGAAAAAGCTCAACTTATTACCCTTTCAACTACCATGCGCCTCCTTCTCCTTCCATTTGCTGCTGTGCTTTGAGGAGTTCGATTGAGCCTCCTGGTATTTCATTACCAGCCAAAGCGGAAAATATCAGCGTACGGTTTTCCTTTTGCGCTTTTTAACTCTTTGATTGAGAAATTGTTCGAGTTATGCCCCACTTTTCCCTAAAGTTTTGATAATCTGAGGAAAACAACATTTTAATGACAACGAGTGTTTTGGAACATGGGGTTAGATGTCGAACCCAGCTATAATACAACCAGTGATTTTTTTTTTATTTTAGGAAACACTTATTTTTCCTTCATATCTAGGGTTTGAAGATTTCCTTCCGATGAAAAATGTGTTGGTTAATTGTCTAGCTATCTTACTCAAATCTGTCGTATATAAAACACTTCATTTGTGAGAAATACTTGCGTTGATGAAAACTTTATTACAAAATTGAACAAGCTGGATAAGAGAAGTTGTGTATATTTTTTAAATCGCACAAATATAAGGTTTTGGCTGAGTGGGTAATATCGTACAGGGGATGGTCAAAATGTTTGTGCAACTTTTTTTTACTCTCGCAAAAAAAAAATCAACAAGCTGTAACTTTTTATAGAGTGCAACAAAAATTCTCAAATTTGAACTGTATTTCAACCTTTTATATGTGCATAATTCGTACAAATTTGAGCTCGATTGGTTAATCTTTCGCGATGCTAGAACTGTTCTCGTAAAACACTATATTCTAGACAACAAATTTTTGAACAGTCATATCTCCGAAACCATGAAACGAATCGAATGAAACTGGACACCTTCGTCTTCTTCTTCTTGGCGTAACGTCCTCACTGGGACAAAGCCTGCTTCTCAGCTTAGTGTTCTATGAGCACGTCCACAGTTTTTAACTGAGAGCTTCCTCTGCCAATGACCATTTTGCATGAGTATATCGTGTGGCAGGCACGAAGATACTCTATGCCCAAGGAAGTCAAGGAAATTTCCTTTACGAAAAGATCCTGGACCGACCGGGAATCGAACCCGTCACCCTCAGCATGGCCATGCTGAATACCCGTGCGTTTACCGCCTCGGCTATATGGGCCCAACTGGACACCTCTGTAAATCAAAACCGCTTGAGAAGATCTGACTGTACGAAACTATTCAATGACAAATGCCACCAAAATACTTTTTTAGGTTTGACGCAAACTCATTTTGCATATTTTGATTAGGCTGGTAGCAAAGGTTAGCCCGGATCAGCAGTAAAATTTCGTCCAATTATATTATCTACGTTTACATCTGTCACAGACGATAAGCATCATGTCTGATAAGCAAAGCCACGCTGCTAATAGCGTGAGATTGATCAGATTTTACGACCCACCGGTAATCAAATATGATTTTTAAAAATTTTATGCCACAGTCAGCTTTAATAGGACCACTTTCAAAGCATCAGCAAGATAAATGATGGCGTGTGTCGAAGTTGTTTCACCTAAGCCCGAAATAGACAAACAGGTTCTCCTCATTTCGCATACAGTCCAGTGACATTTCCAACACCGGCTACTACTGGCTGCTCAGAAATGACAATCGAATGGAATTCAAAACCGTAGAGAGGATGTCCCAGTCCCATCTCTGTTGGTGCTAACGAATGGAACATTCTTTTTTTTACTCAAACTTGATACTTATGGCATAAAAAGTATCCTCGACAACATTCTCTCGACCTTGACAATGAGCGTATCCCAGTCCAGTGCAGTAAAACTGTACCCCACTCGCTATGTTCGTTTACAAGCGTTCCATTTGGCGAAGAAAAATCACATACTAATACCATTCATTAATCATAATCACGAGCATGTCCACCCACTGTTTTTCCGCGCATTCGCTGAAGATTGCAGTCTGTGGTCCGGCTGACAGACGGACGTGCCACTCGTTGATGAACGAACAGTGATCTCCGCACACGCTTAGGTTTAGGGGCATATATAATTGTGGTCAAGCAAATCCGGGAAAAAAATTGAAGTAGGAAACCTGTAACAACTTGAACAGACTATTAGTCAGCGTACACCACCGCGCGTTTAGGAATTTTTAAGCTTTGCATTGCGAGCGGTAACTTTGAGTTGATAAACATTAAATCACTGTTGAACAACGGTTTTGATCTCGTGTCCAACCACTGCTGGAACACCCGATTCCAAATTCATGACTAGAAAGTCATGAAGATTACGGTTTAAGTCATGGTTCTAGAAAACATGCGTTATGAATTCATGACATATTTTGTTCTTTTTCGAGTCTTTGGAAAGCAAAACCGAGTCATGATATCATGACGATTTTTCATGATGTATTCCCAAAACATAAAACACATTAATATTTATCGCTAAATCATGACTCATTTTGTCAATTTCGGCATTTTTCCTCACGTCATAATTGACCATTCACCAGTAAAAAAGTTCGCAACAAATTCATTTACTGTTTAGTCACCGACAATTGTCGATTTTATGTCATTATCTGTGCTAGTTAGCGTAAAATATTAACGCCGAACTTCCTTTGTCGTTTGTTTTGTGTCGATAATTCTTCTTACTGGTTCTGGCTTTTTAAAAAGTAGTGCATTCCGTACAAACAAAACACAAACAAGTATGCATTAAACTCAGCGTGCACGAAATGAAATCCACATTCGTTTTCTTCCCTCCTCCCTTTTTCCCACATGTGTCAAGTGCACTAGTGGGAGATGAAATTTCACACCGATCCGAGGGTGTTGGTTTTTCCTGTTTCTAATTTTCCCCCATAGTCGCGTCGGTATAGATGAGTTTACGTAAGCGCATATCGATGCAAGTGGAGTGTAAACATTCTACACGTCCAATTTCATATTTCTATTTACTTAAATTAGCTGACCGTTTTAAAAATAGTCGAAATGCATTTGGTGATTGCAGGGCTTTAGTCACGCCGAAGCTTGGCCGTGAAATCGCAGAAGATCAACAGGTTAAAATTTGCTTAACATATGGTTAAGCTGTAACAAATGCAGAATGCATGTGCTTTCAGGTTTTCGTTTTCCCTTTTCATTTTTTGCAACTGAAAATGGTAAGGTTTTGAAAATGTATAGCCGTTATCTTATTGAGAACTTTTTTGATGACACATGTTCCGTCGATATTTTCAACAAACAAAGCTGAATGATATCACTCCTATCAGCTGACTGCTGACCATCCAACCATGTTCAGGGTTGTAGATGCGGAAATGCAGCTGCGGAAGAAGGAGCAGGTGATGCAGCGGGCGTTAGACAAGAAGAAGCTGGAGTTACAAATGAGCGCTGAGGAAAAAGAAGAAAAAAGTGCTTAGCATGCGAAGATGCTCCAGAAGAAGAGATATCAAATTCAGCGGATGAAAGCGAACCGGGAGTCGTTCGAGAAGCAGATGGCGGACAAGGAACAAGCAACAAGGACAACGACGTTATAAGCGGGAGACCTTCCGGTAAATCTAACCAAAACGCGTTGAAGCTTTTGAAGGTAAACATCAAGAAGTCCATGGAAGACGACGCGTAGATACCAAGTACGAGAGCGAGGTCGACGAAGTTTCAAAAATCACCGAGATAGTGCCCAAGCGTAAGAGGAGGGGGATTCGCTACTGTGCAGAAGTGACTCTGGATGTAAGGATCGCGTTCAATAGCGTCAGTTGGGCGGCTATTGCCGATACGCTGCTGCATCTGAGCCCCGGTACCTGTACAAGATTCTCGGAAGTTACATCCAGAATTGAGTACTAGTTTAAGACACAGATGTGGATCGGAAGTGCTTTCACATAACCTCAGGAGTTTCACAAGGCTACATCCTTAGTTCGGTGTTATGGAATATTATGTATAACGAGGTGTTGAGGTTATAATTCCCGGTGGGGATGGAGATCGTCGGCTTCGCAGAAGATTTTACGCTGGAAGTCTACGGTGAATAGATCGAAGAAGTGGAGTTGACTACTGCCCACTCGATGTGGAGGCATGGATGAAATCCTGGAAACTGTAGTTGACTCACCACAAAACTGAGGTGGAGGTTGAGCACTCGAGCCTAAGAGGAGGGGAATCCGTTTCTATGCGGTAGTAACTCTGGATGTTAGGAATGCGTTCGATAGCGCCAGCTGGTCTGCTATTGCCGATGCGCTCTTGCGTCTGGGGATACCGGGGTATATGTACAAGATTCTCGAAAGTTACTTTCAGAATCGAGTACTAGTTTACGACACGGAGGTGGGTAGGACTAGTGCTTTCACGTAACCTCAGGAGTCCCGCAATCCTGGGTCCGGTGTTATGGAATGTCATGTACGACGAGGTGTTGAGGTTAGAGTACCCAGTGGGAGTTGAGATTGCCGGATTTGCCGACGACATTACGCTCGAAGTCGAGGAGATGAAGTTGACTACCGACCACTCGATCAAGGTTGTGCACGTGTGGATGCGGTCCAGGAAACTGGAGCTGGCTCACCACAAGACAGAGGTTACGGTTGTTAACAACCAGAAGTCGGAGCAGCAGACGGAGATCAGTGTAGGAGAGTGCACTATCCTGTCAAAGCGCTCCGTCAAACACTTGGGCGTGATGATCAACGATAAGCTTACCTTCGGTAGCCACGTCGATTATGCCTGTAAAAGAGCCTCCACAGCTATTGCGGCACTGTCCCGGATGATGTCCAATAGCTCTGCGGTGTACGCCAGTAAGCGCAAGCTTCTGGCTAGTGTTGCTACGTCCATACTTAGGTATGGCGGCCCGGCGTGGGGCACTGCGCTAATTACTAAATGCTACCAACGGAAGCTGGAAAGTACTTACAGGCTAATGCGCCTGAGGGTTGCGAGCGCGTACCGTACCGTGTCACACGACGCTCTCTGCGTCATTACCGGTATGGTGCCAATCGGCATCCTTATCAGTGAGGACATGGAGTGCTTCGAAATGCGCGGCACAGAGGCATACGCAGGACTGTCAGGATGACCTCTATGGTCAAATGGCAGCGCGCGTGGGACAGTTCCACCAAAAGAAGGTGGACCCATAGGTTGATACCGAGGGTAGATAGTTGGATTAATAGGCGCCATGGGGAAGTTACATTTCACCTGACACAGGTCCTTTCAGGTCATGGTTGCTTCCGACAGTATCTACATTGTTTCGGGCATGCGGAATCTCCCGAATGCCCAGTGTGCAATGGTTTAGAGGAAACGGCAGAACACTTTTTGTTCGTGTGCCCGCGTTTTTGTACAATGCGTGACCGCATGCTTGCCACATGTGGGGACGACACAACTCCGGACAATTTGGTCCAGAAGATGTGTAGGGATGAGTTTGGCTGGAACGCCGATATCGTCTGGGAGCTACAGAGGAGGTGGAGCGTGGACTCGGGGATTGGCTAGTTAAGATGCAGTACAAGAGGTGGTCCAGGGGTTCGGAGTCGGCTTCGTAGGACATACCGGTTGCCTGCGGTCGAGACCGACCCTTACAGCGATTAAGTGGCCGCGGAGAAGAAATCCCGGTAGTGGTGCTGTCGTGGTGTCGGTCTACTGGGTTGGATGCGAGCCCGCGGTTGGAAAGGGGTCCCCGGCAAGTGTCGGGGTAGGTGGAGACCCTGCTGTCAGCAACCTTCTGTTGCAGCTGATAGGGCCTGGAGGGCAGTGATACCCTTGCCTTCAGCAGGTCAGATGGGGTTGCACGTGGGCATCAGTTCTTAATGTCTGCCAAGCAGTTGGGCGCGGCAGGGTTGACCCTGCCCGCCTTCCGAGGACAAAGGGAGTGGCGAGGACCACTCGGGAAACTGGCTAAGCGCCAGCATGCTACCGTGATAGACTCTCCAAAGCGAGTAAGCGATGTCCATTGCTGCAGGCTACGCAGCTAACCTTGAGGGTGCGATGTGCACTAGCCGCTCTCTGCAGCAATGCCTTCTTGGTGGTTCCGGAGAGACGAAGGGTTTGGCGACCATAGGAATGTGCTTTAGTAGGTCGAGAAGAGAGTAGACCTGGCTTTTAAGGCCGGACGGGACGGTGGTTGAATCGTTCGCCATTGCTCTGTTGCTATAAAGATGCAAATCTCAACTTCTACTTCATATTATTGACTAGAAATTTGATCGTTCATTTGCTCACTTGTGGTGCACAATCGACTAAAGTTTCAGCTACGTCAGTGCAGTGGAAATTGATATTTGCTTCTTCAAAATCGCGAGGCAAATTGTTAGAAAGAGAGGGAAGATAGGAAAAATTACACGTCGTCCCGTGCGGCCTTAATACGGTTGTAGAAGACGGCCTTAACCCCACACTACCCCAACCTTCCTGTTAGGGTGTTTGTTGAGCAGATTTTCCCCCTATGGTTTAGAAGGAAAAAAAAGGTGGTGGTTGTGAACAGCAGGAAGTCGGAGCAGCAATGTGTGATCAGTGTAGGTGATTGTACTATCACTTCGAAGCGCTCCGTCAAACACCCGACGATAAGCTTACCTTAGGACCTTCGCTAGCCACGGATGATATCCATAGCTATTGGTGGTGGTGTAAGCCAGCAAGCGCAAGCTTCTCGTTAGTGTCACCTCACCCATACTAAGGAATGGCGGCCTTCCTTGGGGCACGGCACTTAGTACCGAAAGCTACCGTGGTAAGTTGGAAAGTACCGTGATTTCGGGTGAAATTGATCACTTTTCGCAGTTTTCGGCGCATAAGTTTTGAATAATTATCGATTTGGTTACACTCAATGCTTTAAAACAAGTACGTCCATGGTTTTCATCAGCCAACGAGGTTAAAACTTTTACTGCAAATGATTTTATTATAGTAAATGTCATTTGAAATAAAAAATCAAAAATTTTACTTTCGGGGTGAAATTGATCAGTCAGTGAAATGCCTTTGTAAGTCCTGAAATTATTTTTTCCGCCTGAATTAACCACCCAAGAATGCTAAAAGCTGTGCAAAACTTTTACAACTTTGCAAAAATTTTAATTATTTAAGTTTAAAGTTAAGTAAATTCCAATAAAACGCCTGAAAGTATGCAAATTTCATACTAAATATGTGATTACTTCCGAAAAGTATGATTTCATTCATAAACTTGAATATTTATAGAACTTTCGAAGACGAAATCAGGTTTAGCGAATACTTGGCAGCTAGAAACATTCATTCGAATATTCATTACATTTGCGATATTGCTACAGTAACAAAAGTTTGGAAGTGTCTTTGAAGTTCGCCCAACACGCAGTTTCGGAAAATATTGAAATTAATACAGAAATAAGTGAATAATTGTCTGTAAAATATGTAAACTCATCATTCAATAACCCTCGAGCCAGATAATGGTCAGTTTTTATCAATTGTTTTAAGTTTAGAGCGTCATTTTTGACAAATAAAAATGGCCCTCATGTCGATCAATTTCACCCCACTGATCAATTTCACCCGAAATCACGGTACCTATACTTATAGACTAAAGTGCCTGAGAGTTAAGAGCGCGTACCGTACTGTGTCATATGATGCGTTCTGCGTTTTCACTGGTATGGTGTCTATCGGTACCCTTATCGGGGAGGACATAGAGTGCTTCAAAATGCGTGGCACAAAAAGCACTGCCACGTTAGCCGAACGCCAGTTTTTTTTTTTAGTTTTTTTTTTGTGTATTTTAACTTAGATGCTAATTCTACACTCTGAACGCCAGTTGACAAAACGAGAAAAATGCAGCATGGACGAGAATGTTACAACACCGTACGAGGGCAGAACTTCGTCTTCCGGAGGAAGAGGCGCTAGCAGGAAGAACGAGATCGCAAAGCGATGGAAGGGCTGTACCGCGCTAAGGACACATGGAAGTTCTACGAGTACGCTGAACCGCTCGCACAGAGGCTTTGTGCCACAAACTGACATGTGCCGAGATAATCACGGGAATCTTTTCATGAGCGAGGTCGAAAGGCGATGGCAGCATAACGATAAGCACCTCAATGGCGCCATTACAAGCACCGATGGTGGTGTGGTAACAGATCAAGGAACGCGTGCGTAGGACGAAAGCCCTCAACCATGCCCCCAACCTCCAAGGAGGAGGAGGTTGGCCGGTTGATAAACAACCAATCCGCTGGAGCAGATCAACTACCAAGCGAGCTTCTAAAATTCGGCGGAGAAGCACTGGTGAGAGCACTACACTGGGTCATTACCAAGATTTGGGAGGAGGAAGTATTACAGGAGGAATGAATGGAAGGCATCGTGTGTCCCATCTACAGAAATGGCGACAAGTTGTATTGCGGGAACTATCGCGCGATCACATTACTGAACGCTGCCGACAAGATACTCTTACAAATTTTATGCCGCCGTCTATCACGGATTATAAGAGAGTTCGTGGAACTATATCAGGTTGGGTTCATTGGTGAACGCACTACAACGGACTAGATGTTCGGCATCCACCAGGTGTTGCAGAAATGCCGCGAATACAACGTGCCCAGACAAACTAGAGAATGAAGCCAGGTGTATCGGATTAGTCTTTAATGTGTCAAAGGCAAAGTACATGATGCCAAAGGGCTCTAGGTTCTAGGACTAAGGGCTTTTATCGACGGTGATGGAATCGAGGTGGCTGATGAATTCGTGTATTTGGGCTCAAGTCAAGTCAAGTCAAGACAACGACATCAGCCGAGAAATTCAGATACGCATTGTGGCAGTAAATCGAGCTTACTTTGGACTCCGCAGAAGAATTTTCGAACGGAAGGCGTTGCGTACCATCTACGGCGGAGTGCAGATGAGAGACAGGACTTGGAGAAGGTGAATGAACTACGAGCTGCATCAGCTGCTGAGAGAACGAACCATCGTCCACACCGCGAAAATCGGGAGGCTACGGTGGGGGGCGGGTCACGTCATTAGGATATCGGATAGTAACTCGACTAAACAAGATGACAAGACAAGAAGACGTGATGCGTAGCGAGCTAGGCAGGTCGATCAAGTGAAGGATGATTTGCGAACTCTTCGCAAAGCCATGGACCGAGTAGAATGGAGACGACATCTACGTACAGCAGAGTACATGAGTACATTCAGGCCTTAGTCTGACCAGTAAGGTAAGTATACTCGAGAAGCATTCGGTGTATCTCGAGAGATGCGTGTTTGATTTTTTGAAGATCTTGTAACGCAACCCTTGTCTCAAGCTATTTATAAAACATTTGATTTTCTTCTTCTCAGTAAGTTTATTGTTATTCATATGTGCAATTTTCCCATTCCAGATCAATTTCTATCGTTACCGTGAGGCAAACTATTTCAGATTACAATAAAAAGATAAGCTTTCCTAAGCCATAATTAAACAATTAGGCCGATTATAGCAACTTGTTAAAATTTAAATTTATCCACACGTTCCTCTCTGATAGTTTCCCACGCTTGGTGTGCACTCTACTAGTCGTGCACATTTCTCGCTGGCACGTGTTGCGCTTTCCTCCCACTTAAATAAGAGAGAAATATTTTTGCCGATCGTACGGAACTTAGGCCTCAATGTTTCCTCCTGATTTGTTTATAGATATGATTTGTTACCCCCATCGGAAAGCTGGAGCGCCGTATGATTCTATTTGCTGTTTGACATTTTGTTTGTTGAAAACCCATTTGTCTGGTGAATAGCGATAACAGCCCGATAGTTAAAATAGTTGAGTCGTGGTAAAATCAATTAGTTGGATGCCATTTATCTGAACGTGAGCACTCTCGCCACCGGTTGACGTTTGCCAACAAACCGTTTAACCAAATGCCGCCGCACGGTGAACCTCCCAGTCCCAGCGCAATTCATATGTAAACTAGCGTATGTGATGTGCGTCGTCGTCGTCGTTGTCGTCGGTCGTCCACGTTGCTCTCGGACTCGGGGTCCCCCCATAATGGTCAACCGAACACAAGACAGAAGCGACATCAGAGCTCCGTCTCCGTCCGTGTGTGATGGAGTGTAAATGGGAAATATTATTTGTTTACACAGCTGACTAATCGCACATTTAGCGTTGCATTTGCCCCCAACAACGATGTGGATTTTCGTGGCGAGAACGCGTGGCTCGTGTGTTCCCATGGCTGTGTGGTCGTGGAAGGGTCAGCAGAGGACGGGTGAGCAAGCAATGAGTGGACATCAGCTCTAGAACTATAGCAACTCTTAAAATAGCTTGGGGCTGTCTACCAACCACGTTGCAGTAGAAGGAGAATAATCTTTCCAAATATTTGTTCTTTCGTAAACCTTGTAATGAGTTATTGGTTTAAAAATTTAAAATTTTCGAAAAAAAGGTATTTTCATCTTTTGCGAACGATCCCCATTCCACACAATACGACAAAACAAGAGCATTTCCACGCCATAGAAACGAACTGTCTCGTCCATCGAGATAAGCAGCACACTTGGGTACCTACTTAGGCAAATTATTTAGCTCATTTCACACGACGTCGTCGCTTTAACTCCTGGTTCTGACCTGACGGATGCCTATTTGCAAATATAGCAAAATGGGCTGTCACGTCACATGACTGAGTGACACTATTTGGAATAGCTTGAGTTTTGAATTTAAATATGCAGGTGGTTTGCTCGATAGCTGCCCGTCCGGAATGGAATAACAAAATTAGAGCATGTTGTGCTATTTTTTAAAGAATAATTAATCCTTCGCATGTGTTGTATAAAGGTTTAATCTCCCTGTGTTTTTTTTCGCTTCAGTTTTTTTTCTCTGTGTTTTGTCCTTTTGTGTTATGTTCCTGGCCATCCGGCAGATGAGAATCCGTGACAAGCCCATGCCAACACCAGAGGCGACGCCAAAAGCCATTATACCTCCCGGATGTGCTACTGAAAACCCTGAAACCTTATCCTGACCATGCCTTTCCTTAAAAATTATGTGACCCGCTAACCTCGAGCAGCCACGAGTACCCTGGCCTCCTCCCAGTACTAACCTTGACATAAGAAAGCAATAACGTTGTATGTAATAGAATACAAAAAAAATGAATCTCGGCTCCGTAAAGCGTTGCACGCGATTGAGCCATAAATAAACGAACTAGTTAAAAAAAAAAAAATAAAGAATAATTAAATATTATTCATAAGGGGCGCTGTCCATAAACTACGTAGACTCATTTTTTGTTATCTAAGATGCCCCTCTATTTTTTACCTGAATGGATGCAAAGAAGTTGAAGGAAAGCGAGTGGCTAAGAGATTTAAAGGAGAAAGGTAAGGCATGCGGGATCTCAGAGGGCTTTCAAGGGAGTTTCAAGGGGTTCAGAAGCACCTCAAGGCGTTTTAAGGACTAACGCCTTGAAATCCCGCTTCAACAGTGCATCAGAACTTCAGATACACAAATCTCAAACAAACAACAATGCATTTTATTATTCTGTTCTTGCTCACATGTAATAAGCTTAAAATGAGAAGATCAGGTGCGCTGGTTTTGTTTACGAAGAGATTTGTGCGCTCGAAATCGTGAGTAGGTGCCAAAGTCGGCCATTGTGGTGGCCATTTTGGGATTATAACAAGTCTGTCCTGAAGGTACTTCAAGAATTTTAGAAGGATTTTAGGGTTTTCAAGCTCTCAGGTGAGCTTCACGGGGATTTTAGGGATTTCATAGGCATTTCAAGGCATTTCAGGTGGTTTCGAAGGGGTTTTTTGTGGACTTAGTAGGCCCTCAGGAGAACTTTACGGGAGTTGTATGGGGTTTCGATAGCGTCAGATGGTTTTGGGTGGATGGCAGGGGTTTTGGGTTATTTTTAAAGCTCCCTTCAAGGGTTTCAAGAGAGAGGAGTTCAAGATGTTTCAGAATGTTCCAGGGCGTATCAGACGGCTTTGAAGAGGTTTCAGGGGGATCTACAGGCTCTCATGTGAACTTCATGGAGGTTTTCAAGCGATTTTAGAGGCATTTCAGGAGATTTCAGATTGGTCTTAGAAGGCTACGTAAGTTCTCAGGAGAGCTTCATGGGGGTTCAGAGGTTTTTCAGTGCGTTTCCGGGTGTCTCAGAACGTCCAAGGGGGGTTTTAAGGGGCTTAGGTAAGTTTCATGAGATTTTCGGGGGAGGTTTCTAAGGCGTTCCAAAGTTTTTCAGGGGACTACATTTCAGGAGCCAGGGTCAGAGGAGTTTTACCTTAGAGGACTACACAGGCTTTCAGGTGAGCTTAAGGGAGATTTCAGAGGCGTTTCATGGGCGTTTATGGTGGTCTCAGAAAAGCGGAACCCAAGGTGTTAACGTTTAGAAGGTAAACAGGCATCTTCAGTTATGGGTAACTATGGTCACACAATATATAAATTAATGCTATGACAGACAAAGAAAGTTCAACACGCGCTAGCTGGAAACAGTTGTCATCGTGATGCGGTTGAATTGGCGATCGATGAAAGACTGTACTGGTTGAGGATCAAAGGCCGATTTTTTTTAAATTTAGCATCACTTAGGAAACACTGATGAGGAAAAGGCGCAGAAGGAGGAATTAAGACCGACGATTGTAAAGTTTAGCGTCCACCAGCTGATCAACGAAAACGGTTTACGTTTGAACGAATTCGCCCCCTCTGCGATACACTTGAAGATCATCTGAGCAGATGGAATACCAAATCGACCATGTTCTGATCGATGGACGACACTTCTCCGACATTACCGACGTGAGGACCTATCGTGACGCTAACATCGACTCCGACCACTATTTGGTGATGGTCAAACTACGTCCAAAACTTTTCGCAATCAACAATGTGCCTTACCGGCGACCGCCATGGTACAATCTTAAAGCGACTGAAGCAACTGGATGTCGCCTACGCACATAATACTAGCAGTGCCGGACGGGGGTGAGCTCGATGTGTCTCCTCTAGTAAACTGCTCTAGAGCAGTAAAAGTAGCTATCAACGTCGGTACGTCGGAAGCACAGTCGGATACGTGGAGCGGAATTGACGAAACGGATGTTTAATGAGGATTGTAGAGCGACTTTTGAAGAGAAGAATGTATATCGGGCGTCAATGCTGCAGCATGGGACCCGGCAGAACACAAACACATGTCAGGGAAACAGTAGACCAGCCTCTTTGGAAAGAAAAAACACCACCTGAAAAAGCGGATTGCGTGTAAATGGTTCTGCTATAGCATAGCTATACCGTTCTCAAGAATCATGCCAGATCCACCAGGAGCTCAACGCATTCCATAGAATATTGATGCCGTGTGCCGCAAGCGTCAGAAATAAGAGTAGGAGCTTCTTGACGGACAAACGTAAGGTAATTGAAAAGTAGAAAGAACACTTCGATGAGTACCCAAATGGCGCGGAGAACGTACGCACATAAGACCAATATATTGGAGGAAACAACGTCAGTGCCCCAGAGGACGGGAATGATTCAACTCTCACACTGAGGGAATTTAAGAATGCCATTCACCGATTCAAACTGAACAAACCGGCTCACCAGGATGGTATCGCAGCTGAACTCATCAAGATGGACCCAGACAAGTTTGCCATCTGCCTGCATCGGATGATAGTCAGGATCTGGGAAACTGAACAGCTGCCTGAGGCGTGAAAGGAAGGGTAATCTGGTCCCATTCACAAGAAAAGTGACCATTTCGAATGTGAGAGCTTCCGAGCAATTCCCATTTTGAATGCCGCCTGCAAATCTGTCTTCTGAAACGAACACTCGTGGCGAGTTATCAAGCCGGCTTCATCGACGTCCGCTCGACAACTGATCAGATCTTCACCAATTCTCCAGATTCGGCCTGCACATTCCGCAGAGATGACCGTGAATTCGATGTTACGTTCTGCAGTTCATCGCTTACAGAAAACATGATTTGGAGAGTCAGTGAGGATTATTCTCACAGCAATCGCCAGACGATCTTCTTTTCTACAACATTGGTCAACGAGTTCCAACGAGGAGAGCGCGGATATGCGAGCGAAAGTGGAAGATAAAAGACTTCGACAAGGAGGTTTTTGTCGAGACACTACAGGCATACTGTGGTGCAAACCCTGATGGCCATCAATAAAACTGAAAAAGAAGAAAGGTGAGTCGTTTTTCGGGCAGCTCGCGCCGCTCTTGAGCGTGGGACAATGCTGATCAAAACAAACTTCTTCTTCTTCTTCTTTATGGCTCGATGTTCTCACTGGAACTTGCCCTGCCTCTCTTCAACTTAGTTGTTCTTTGAACACTTATACAGTTATTAATTGAAGGGCTTTCTTTGCCTGTCATTGCATGAATTTGTGTATTGTGAGGCAAGGACAATGATACACTATGCCCAGGGAATCGAGAAAATTTTCCCGACCGGAACGAGAATCGAACCCGCCGTCTCTGGATTGGCGATCCTTAGCTTTAACCACTAGGCTAACTGGTGACCCAAAACAAACTTCTACAAAGAGTTGAACCGAATCGTAGCGCAGCTAAGAGGTCCAGGGCAGAGTCTGAACAAGAACCCACCGAAGGCGCTCGGATATTCAACGCAGAGCTATTGGTAACTGTGAAGGGGCTCAAGATGAGGAAAGCTCCCGATCCGAATGGGATCCTCCACTTAGGGGATATTGGCGTTTACAAGCATGGTCAGGACAGCACTAGAAGTATGCCAAAACGAAGGCTACTTCCCAAACTGATGGAATGTTCAGAAGTTTGTGTTGCTGCCGAAACCAGAAAAGCCGCTATGGGGCCCAGTGTCGTAAAAGAGCCATATGTCTGTTGGATACGCTAGTAAAACTGTTAGAGAGGATCATCAGCAACAGGTTGACAGAATGTGAAAAGGGTCTGCCAGCGATGCAGTTTGGATTCCGTAAGGAAAAATCATTGAGAATGCCGAGAAGAAGTCCAAGAAAAAGCGGAGCTGTGAACGATTCTGTGCCGTGGAAACGAGAGACGTAAAATGCCCGCCTAACAGCATTAACTGGGATGTTATCGCCGTAGCACAGCAACGTATCTGAGACATGGTATGCTGGTTCCCGACAACAGCCCGGATTCGCTGGTTGGGTAACGACGGCGCCCCGATGAGCGAATCGTGGTCGTTCGTTGGGGCAACTGACGAAAATGCTCTAAACACACGCAACTGACGAGAAATACATACACTGTTGAAAATGCTTTGACATCCATGTGCAGTGCATTGTGCACAACAGAAACACGTGCTCGATGAACAAATTGAGATTTGAATTATGAAAAGAAATCCACGTACTCCGGTAAGACTCGAACTCACGACTCCCAATTCGCTAGACGGGCGCTTCTATCATTAAACACTTCCATACTTTCACAAACATTCTGTATATAGGAGCTATGATGTGATGGCGGTCAGACGTCAAATCAAGCGTCAAATTCGTTTTGACATCGACTATGACATCGACAGTGCTTTTTAGTTGGGATTTGCCCCAACCAGCAGACACCAAACCATCGAGACAGCCCATCTAACGAGTCCCCAACGAACGTATCTCCACTGTATCTGTGTAAGATTTTACGAAGATACTTCCAGAACAGTTGTGTATGAGACCAGTGCTGGACAGAGGTACAGGGGATAGACAAAATGATCGGGACAGGCAAAATTTTCACTTTCCAAAAAAATGTTCAACTAGCTGTAACTTTTCGAAAAGTGCATCGAATATTCTCAAATTTTTACTGTAAGTTCTTCAACTAGTTGTGTATCAGTGGACAAAATTTGGAAAAGATCGGCCAATTCTTCACAAAGTTATAAAGATTTTTGAAAAAGGTCAAATTATCCGATAGCCAACTTTGAGCTGTTATATCTTCGGATTCAATGAACCGATTGCAATGAAATTTTGATCATTCTAGACTGATATAATGAACTCTGGAAAACATTTGACTTAACTTGAAATTTTTAACAAGCGAAAAAGTTATAGCGATTTTATTTTTTTCACGATTGTTTAGTAAATTGGTCTATTTTTAATATGCATACCATTACTTTTTCAATTTATTGGCGGTTATGTTGTTACTTTCGTTCCAAACGCATTTATATATAAGTCAATTAGAGGGAAACTAAATGAACTATAATTTGCATCTTGAATTTTAAAACGATGTTGATGTTTTGGATAATTTGGTATTTTATTAGAAAAATAATCTAATCGTTATAATTTTCTTCCGTGTTAAGAATATTAAGTTAAGTCAATGGTTTTTCATAGCTCATTATATAAGTCATAAATGGTCAAAATTTCATGGCATTCGGTTCATTGAATCCGGAGATATAACAGCTCAAAGTTGGCTATCGAATAATTTGACCTTTTTCAAAAATATTTATAACTTCGTGAAGAATTGTCCGATATTTTCCAAATTTCGTCCACTGATACACAACTAGTTGAGGAGCTTACAGTAAAAATTTAAAAAAAATTGGTGTACTTTTCGAAAAGTTACAGCTAATTGAACATTTTTTGAAAAGTGAAAATTTTTCCTGTCCCGATCATTTTGTCTATCCCCTGTATTTAGGAGTAACGGTGGTTGTTCCACAAAGGCCCATACACGGTTCACCGCTCTGAAATACCATGTATAACGGTGTAATAATTTTTTAAACTTTCGAACAGAGTCGTCATCGTGGCCTTGGTAGATAACGTCGTGTTGACGGTAACAGGTGCTTGAGAAGTGGAAGTGCTGGAGACGAAGTCCATGACCAACATTGAACGATGGACGACATGAGTCAAGTTTCAGATTACCCATCACAAGACAGAAGTGCTTCTGGTCGACAGCTGTAAAGTAGTCCAAAGAATGAAGATCGTAGTGTGAAAGCAGGTAATCGCATTGAAGTGCCTAGGGAAAAGGCGATGAAGGCTGTCAACGCTGTAGCGAACGTCGGGGAACCAAGACGCGCTAAGAAACGTTTTCTGGTGAGCGTAAGCTGCTAGTACACAGGGTCAAATATTCGTCCAAAAAGAAACCAATGCTCAAACATCTTGTTTGACTCGATCGAATTTTCATTAGTGTCAAACTGATGTTGTTTCTTGAGTTCTTTCCTTGTCAAATATTTGACCCTGTGTACTACTGGCCGTAGCAGGGTCAATACTCAAATATGGTGCCCCAGCATGGACTGCCGCGCTAAGTACGAAGCGTAATCGACCGAGTGCTAAACAGCGCATTCCGACTCATGGTCACGTGAGTCGCGAGTGCCTACAGAACCATTTCGACGCAGGCAGTATGCGTGATCACCGGGATGAATCCTTTCTCCTTTTTTTTGGCCAAAGATGTCGAATGCTACCAGCGAAGAAATGACAGAATTGAAAGGAAGGAGCATAATCAGAGCGAATTCGTGAGAGTTGGATAACATGTTGAATGGCAGGTGGTCCCACCGGCTCATCTGAAATATGTCAGCATAGATGAATAGGAAGTATGGAAAGCGGCCACGGCTGCTTCAGGAAGTACCATCGGTATGGTCACGCTCCCTCACTTTTTTGTCTGGAGTGTGTGAGAGTGGAGGGGCCACCGAGACATATCGCCTTCAAATAGAAGTGCACATTTCACTTGGAACACTTTTGAATTGGGTAGTAACGAGAATGCCCTTCGAACTGCCGAAGAAGTAGCGTAAAGATCAGAGGCGTGATCAAACCACTGCGAACTACACCGAGTCGTTCGTAACTCTGTTGATGCTATCGACTGTTGATTTTTGAAAGGGGGGGTGGGGGGGTATGTTGGTTTTTGGCCTTGCAGTCTTCGGTGTGCAATCAAAACGACATATGTTCTCTATGCCCGACGTTTCGATGGTCTTTGCCATTTTTCTCAAGGGTTCTATTTGAAATTGGACGTTGTACATATTAAATTGAATTGGGAAAACTATAAAGGCGAACACAAAACATACAGAAAAATCGTTCTTCGTCTGGTGGTATTCATATTCATAGAATGTATTCAAATTATGGACGAACTTCATCAATTTTCTTCAATTTCACCAGCAATGATCAAAACAAGTAATTTTACATAACTTTTAGGACACTACTAACTATTTTTTTATCACGAAAAACTAGGAAGTTTTGTATGGTGGGTCACTACTCTTTTTTGTCACTATGTTATTCTAATTTTAAACTTTTTTAATTCTAGTCAGAAATCTGTTAAAATGTTGTATGCAAGTTCTGCGGGTTGAAATTTCATATTGGGTGTCATTGTCGTTAGTGCTGGTGTTGTCAGTTACCTGCCTATCTACGTGGTTTGTTTTGGTTCTAGTCTTTAGTGAGCGTAATATTCTTGCATAAATAATACTAAAGGCTGTCACAGTTGCTTCGTTTGTTTACCATCCTATTTCAAATAGAATTCTTGAGAAAGATGGCATAGACTATCGATACGTCGAGTATATACTGTTTTGATTGCACACCGAAGACTGCAAGTCCGAAAAAACCCAAGTCGCCCGTTTAACGTGGCCCGGTTTTAGGTCGTCGGGACTGTCGGTGAACTGGTAGTTTACTATCAACCGGAATCGCTAGGCCAACCTCGGAACCTGTCCGGAAAGTAACGGTTTAGGAAGGTCTTCCATTGCCGGAGAACTGATCGCCGGGGTAGGTAGATCCACTACCTATTAATTGAAAGTGGTTTATACCCGTCTACGAAGCAATACTGTATTTATGGTGGTTCTGAATGACAATTCTGGTGATGGTGTACCAGGAGTGTGTTTACCGTGAAAAGGCAAGTATGTGAGTCCCACATAGTACCAAAACCACACTGGAATGAAAGCATGAGACAACCCTATAGGCTCATCTTTTGAAGATTTTTAACTCCTACAAATGCATGAAAAAAAAACTCTTCGTGGTATTGGAGAAGTACTTCTAGCTGGAATCATTACTGAGCTGTGAAATACGAAGACACATCATCAGTGGAAGCTGTGCCCATTACGGGATCTAGAAGAAACTGATAATCAAAAAAAGATTCACACCGCACCAAATGTCCCATAAGGCCGGTGGTGTACGGACACGAGACATAGACCATGCTGGAAGATTACCCATTGAAAGATTACCCATTGAGTGGCTCTTTCTAAGATGTTCGCCGGTGTGCAGCAGAATGGCGTGTGGCGATGAAGGATGAACCACGTGCTCGCTGCACTTTACGGCGATCCCAGTATCCAGAAGGCGGTTAAAAGCCGGAAGGATACGGTGGGCAGCGCATATTGCAAGAATGCCTGATAATAGAGCAGAGAGCACGATGGATGGACCAAGAGAAGCGTGACCGAGGATGGCGAGCGGCATCCGTAAACCGAGTATTGTAGCGTATTATTGTTGATTAGGCGCTGTCCATAAACTACGTAGACTTTTTTTCGGCCATCTCAGACCCCCCCCCCCCCCCCTCCCCCCTCGTAGACTTTTGTTCATACAAAATTTTCGAAATTTGTATGGAGCGTAGAGTCTACATAGTTTATGGACAGGCCCTTATGTACCATCCTAATTGTGATGTAGTGCAAATAAATGTATGTATGCAATTTTTTATTCTTTGATGGAATCATTGTTAGGATATGAAACATACGAAGCCGTTTTCACTATCAAAGTCTTGTTTTACGGCAGTGCTTCCCAAACTGTGCGCCGCGGCGCCCTGGTGCGCCGCGAACCTTTCCCAGTTGCGCCGCAGGATTTTGGCTTTTGTGACGAAACAAAAAAAAACTATTTGTATTGCGGAAAACCTCTAATTTTTTTTGTTAGTATAACTAGTGTCGCTCACATTTTTTTTAATCTTTCTTGACTCTTCAATTGTTCCAAAGGATTTCTGGTATCCTTTTTAAACATATAAATTGAATCCACATTTTAAAATTTCAAGCTTCAGCATAGCTTTTGATTTTACTATAACTTGTCCAAAGTTTTTTATTTCAAGAACATTATTTACGTTCTTTTCAGAATAATTACAAGGTTTTCGGAACAGCTAAGCGGCATGCAGGTTTGCCGATCTGGTAGTGTGAAGAGCTAGCTTTGACCTTTTTGAACCGGTCTGTTTCATCAGTACTGCCGCAACCTCGCTGAACTCGAATAAGTTTGTTATGCTCGGTTTCATCAATGGGGTTATATATGGCCAATCCAGGCCCAAAGGGTTAAGTTGACCTGGCAGGTCTTTACAATCTCTTTATGTGTAAAAGTGTTGCTTTGCAATTTCCGCAAAAAGTTGAAGCTTTGACCAAGTTCTGTGTATTCATTTTCATTCAATAAGAATTATTTAACTATTGCAAACGCTTTAGAATTTTTGGCTGATTTGTTGAAATTCAGTAGCTTGTTTTACCTTTACATCTGAGTTTCTTCTTATTTTTAAAACTTCTATGATGAAATCAACATGATTTTTGAAATCTTACAAATATTTAAACTATATCTGAGAAATTAATTTAAAAAAAAAATAGTTTTGCAAATATTGAATTCTGAAAACATGATATTAGAGAAGTGTTTCAAGATTTTGTCTTGCACACTGTAAAGTGAAAGTTGCTCAAAATAAAATAAAAGCTTTGGTGCGCCGCGACATTTTTGGAAATGTCAAAGGGCGCCGCGATAGCAAAAAGTTTGGGAACCTCTGTTTTACGGTAATAAAAACGCTCGTTTCACCCAAACCGCAACTAGTTGCAAGCAAAGTGCAAAAATAGTTTTGTCGTTATAAGACAGAAATTGAATGCTCGCGAGTATTAAAAATACATTCATCTCTTGTTGACAGCTTCGTTCGTTCCATGGCCAACAAGGAAAACCAAATGTACAAAATGTGAAGAAGATTTATTTCTTCCGAGGACACGCGGCTCTATAAAAGGGTTCTTCTGCATAGCCAACGGAACTAACGCCGCCGTCGTTGTCGTCGTTGTCGTCGCTGACATGGCTGATTCTTCGCAAAAGAGTACAACCATCTAGTTTTGCACCCAGGGAAGCGTGAACGAATAAATCCACACCATTTTGTTGAATTTATTTTACTACCCCGTTACGACGCTGTCGCCATTGTGCCGCCCTAGAACGTGCCTTCATTCATCTTGGGCTAGTTTGATGTTTGGTTGGCACAATGCCCCCGGTTGAGGCGTGTAGAAGACAAAAGAACTAGCCTACGTGCACCTACGTGAGAACACATGAGCGCCCTGGTCGCGTTTTCAGTATGAGAATACAAGAAGATATGCCCATCACCTGAGATGATAGTCGAAACAGAACCAGAGCAGTTCTGATTGAGTCGTAATCTTACATGTTGTGAGTCCCATTTTGACGTATCGCCAAAACAGATCTAAACTAAGCGAGGAAAAAAAGTGATATAAATTGTAGCAATTAACTGAGCCAATCGACACCACGTTTCATGTTTGATGTACGCCAATACCGGTATTTACCGCGCCGTCCACGTGACAGAATACAACAATGTAACGGCCCACAACTCATCATCGTCAGCCCCCGCAAGCGATGGAATATGCATGCATACATCACTGAATAATTTACGAGTTAAAGTGCACCCGAGAGAGGAATAATAAACAATACCTAACGGGTGGTTCTAATTAGCACCCGCACTGCCAAATGGTCACGATTATGAACGCATACTAGTTGGAGTTCTTCGACGTTGTTGTTCGTCGAGGTTAGGTAACACTAGTTTACAGCATTTCTGAACTCGGTAAGCTGATGATCATTTTTGGTGTAAAATCATGCCCTGAGTTCGAAAACGCGAAAGAAAAAAATTACATTAGAGCGGAATTTTTTTCGACTTTCCATACAAGGTTGATGATTTGAAATCGATTTTTGTTCTATTTTCAAGCAAAGTCGCTCACTTCAAACATCTCATTCTCCGTAATCAATGCTCCGATTGAGCTGAAATTTTTACTGTAACTCGCCTACATACGATACGTCAAATAAATGTTGAGACAGAATTTTTAAGTTGTTTTTTTCTTATTGAAAAAAATACATTTCTTCAAAAAATTTTGGGAATTTTGCTAAAATTTAAGAAGATCGTCCCTAAAACTCGCCAATATCTTGAATTTCATCAATCTGACGCCAAACTTGTATTCAGATGATCGAATGGTATTGTATTCAGCTTTTAATTTATGGAAATAGATTTAGAATTGGTTGGGCAAAACGCAATATATTTGGATTTTAGTAAATTACATATTTTGAAAAGTTGCAAAACTCGATATTGATCTAAAACTCAAAAACTGTTCTACTTAAAATTTTTTGAAGGTCGGTTTCGAAATCAGCACTAAATTGTGCTTCAAAAATTTTGGTCGTTGACAGAAGTTCACGACTTTCGTTTTATTTTGTAAACTTGTGTAATCGAACGAAAGTTGGATGGTTTTCAGCAGTTTGAGAAGGACACCTTGCAGGAATGCAAGGTGTCAAACTATTTATGTATGGTCACGTGATGCTAAATAGTACATTTCTATGAAAAACGTCCATACAATGTAATTCATTACAAGGTAGCACTCATCTCCTTTTCCTTCATGGCGGTACGTCTCAACTGAGACTAAGTCGGCTTCTCAGCATTTATCACAGTTATTAACTGAGAGCCTACTCTGCCAATGACCAGTTTCGCATGCGTATATCGTGTGGCAGGCTCAAAATACTTCATACACAAGTGAAGGAAATTTCCTTTACGAAAAGTTCTTGGACTAGTATTCTAGTATTAGTTAGTATTCTTCCTAATCTTGGTTCTGATGTTTTTTTTTTCCAGGAATTCCTTATCAGATTCCTAAGGATACATATTTCTTCAAGGATTTCTCCGAAAGTTTTATTCTGATTTTTCTGAATGACCAAAATCTGATATGCTTGTGAAAGTGTGACAAGCAATTTATTAGGTATAGGAGAAACCCGGACGAAGGAGAGAGGGGATGAAAATTTCCAATTTCAGCGTGATGTACTTAATGGATGCTCAGACAGAAGATAGCCAGTGTCAATCGCCTTTGGGCGGACAAGCAACTGGACGGAAAACAGTAGGTGCCGGAGTTGGGAATCAAACCCATGACCATTAGTGTGGGTCATCGGAACCGTTTTCTCAGATCAAAGCTTTTTTGGTTCCGTTTCGGGTCCTGAGTATCTGTGCAAAATTTGAGCACGATCGGTTGCGTCTACACTTTGCGCATTGCAATTGAAATTTGTATGGGGTTTTGTATGAGAAAACATACTTTTTTGCATTTTTGTCATAAGTTAAAAAAAATTGTCTGAAACTTTTTAACCGATACTGTAAAATTATAGCCTAGGATGTTCTGCAAAACTTTGTTGAAGACCGCAAAGCGATCCGATGCTTGTGAAAATAGTTATAAGCAACGAACCGCATGCATGTGTTTATGTTTTAACATGTAAAGGAATAACAGTAGCAACAAAGTCATGCTGTTTCGCCAAGCAATGCCTACGCTATAACTTTTTTCATAAGCATCAGATCACTTCGCTGTCTTCGACAATGTTTTTCAGGACACCCCAGGCTATGTTTTCACTTTATCGGTTACATGGTTTTAGAAAAATTCGAGCTTGTTATTAAAGAAATGCAAAAAAGTGTGTTTTCCCATGTAAAACCCCATACAAACTTCAAACGCGATGCGCAAAACGTGAACATAACCGATCGTGCCCAAATTTTGCACACTTATTTGGGCCCTGAAATGGGATCAAAAAAGCTTTGATCTGATGGGATACCACTGAATTTTTCATTTTTCCATATAAACGATGACCCACTCTAATGACCATCCACCTTTAAAGCAAACATGCGACCAACTACTCCAAGCACCACGGTCGTGGATGGCACAAATGGCCCAAATGGAGGAGAACGTGCCTCTGGAGACGGCCTACTGATACAACGTCCGTACACCCACTTCTAAGAATTTAAAGAAAGTTAATTGAATTAACACACCTTTTTGAAGCACATGTTAAGCATTATACATATTACGGCCGACAGATTGATGGCTTTCAAAATACTCCGTTATCAACCATCTTTCATCCTTCCATCAGAGTTGCCAAAATATTTTGGTGGTGATGATGCCCATTAATACCGAATCTTGTCTCATTCGATCAACGGCATCGTATTTTTCGAAATTGCCTCCGTCTAACTCCACAGCCTCTAGCCAGAAAAGTTGGTTTTACTAGATCGGTTCCAACCAAACTCCGCAAAATTTGCATAAGCGACACAGCACAAGAAGCGGCAGATTCGCCGCGATTGCTTTGAATTTCAATGGGTGTTGCTTTGCCATAGGTATCGATTGAGAGGAAAAACGTCGCGGCATTCTTATGAATATAAAATCCCGGTAAAAAGCCTCCACCACAGCAGCTACGGAGAGGTGTTTTGCGTAAATTTACATTTGCGAGATCTCATCGTCGCATCGCAGCCAAAGGATTTGGTAATCCGAAGGACGGCGATGGCGGCGGCTGCGAACAAATGGATGACAAAAAGATGACTCGACGACTGATTCTTATGGTTTGGCAATGTCATTACGATTCATCATCACTAAGAACGCAAAATTCAAGTGAAAGCAATATGGGATTATAATCGAAGTGAATTGGTGTAAAATGTACCATTTGAAAGGAATCACCTGTGATAGTAAGCATTCTAGGATTCTGAGTTTTTGTTGACAAAAAAACAAAAATTGAAAGCACTTTTAACATTCTGACGAACGTGTATTCTGCCAATTATGAATCAAATAACATGCAAAGAATAGATAAAATCACAAAAATAAACCAATGTAAGTCTAAACTATTGTTGCATAATAAAAAAAGTAAAATGTTTTGATATATTTAAGATTTTTCTCAGACGGTGCGTTCTACCGCGATCTCCCCCGTTAACGGAGACGCTTTTTTTAAAAAAATGCGCATTAATATCGCACTGCATAAGCACAAACATTGCATTTCGACACTCAACTCGCAAGATGTTGCGCACAAATTATTCAAACCAGCGAACCAAACAGAATCAAATTCCACCGCCGCTGCTGATCTGATACGCGTGTGCTATCCGGGAGCTGCTGCTCACTAGCTGACTGGAAGCGTTCTTTTGATTTGTGTGAGCTCAAGGCAGTCAGTAGTCTTGAGATGCATGACCTTTCCAGCGCGTGGTGGTCGAGATAGTGTCTCCGGGGAGTAAGTTATCACCTTCTTCGCTTCTAATATTAACATCCGTGGTGTGTTTTGGGTGGAGTTACGGATCCTAATTTTAGCTGTTCTGCAAATAAATTTGGCCACGCGATCAATCTTGGTGGTAGACGAAGAGCTGGTTATAATTCATTGCTTATCTGATTCCTTAGCAGCAGCAGCAGCAGCAGCAGCTGGGGGAAGTCAACCATGCTGACTTGCAATTCTACTTTAATTTATTTGAATTTTATGCACACTATTATGATAATTGGCTTCTAATCTTATGCATTTATGTAGAGGAAAACTAACTGTAATAGAAGTTCCATTAGATCATTTGGTAGTTTTCTACAATAATTTTGCTCGAGACAAAAAAAAAATCAGAAAAACGAATCTAGGGAAGCCGTCTTGTTGTAAAGCACCTTTTATAAGGCTATTTATTATTCTTAAAGTTAACCCTCTAAATAAGGGTAGAACGGAGTGAAATTTGGCTTCCTTAGAGGATGACTAATCTGGAACTGTAGGGAAGATCGAGGGTATAACACGCCACCTAAGGGTAGACTCGATTTTAGCCATGAAACGGACCATATTATCCATTCTAGTTGCTAACATCCTAAAGTTCATGATGCTTTCTTACTAGAGGTTCCATTTCCCGACCATTTTGGATGTCCCGGGATTCGGGATAAAATTTGTTGCTTGTCCCGGGAAATCCCGGGATCCCGGGAAATTTTTCAATCTGCTTAAAAACACATTTTTGCGATCAGAAATATGTTATAGGGTATGTGTGCCATCAGTAATCTCATGCTCCCATTTTCATCCCATTCGAAAACAAGCGATTACGGCACCGATTGATTCCGTTCTTTTTGTTTTCATGGGTGCTCACTTCTAACAAAAAATACAAAAATAAGAAACAAAACAAACAGCGCTTCAATCCTTTGTTTTTCGTGGGATGAAAATGGGAGCCACATGCTTAATAAGGGAACCAATACCCTATGTATTCATCATATCAAATAAATAAATGGTTCACATCACTGGTCTTATCAATTTGAATTCGTTCTCTGAAAATACGACTTCAAGAAGCACATGTTTTTGATGATTTCATCGAACAGTGAGGGTCGCTTTTTAGAACGAATATATCCGGAGTTCGATTTTAAGATTAGGGGTCAACTTACCATGTAGCTCAAAAAGTGACAACTCTTTCGCAATTACTTTCAAAAATTCAATCATTTCCGAATCAGTCTGAGACGAGTTGCCATATTACTTTATAGCCGATTCCAGTTCTTCGCGCATGCTCGATGGTGTTATGCATCCAAGACAATCCAGCATTCAACTCGGCAGCATCATTATCGGTATGTCTTTGGCAGTCTCGCAACAATCGAACTACCAGTTTCTTGATGAACTTAATCACTTGCGTTTTCGATGAGCTTTCCAGTTCTGCTGGCACTTGCGTTGACGACGGAAGACCTTGTAGGAACTTTAGCGCTGTTATTATTTCCTTTTGGCGCCGATTGTTCATTATTTTCATGATTGCATGGAAGAGGTCGTTTCCAACATTGGAGTTACTTTTTGTAAGCTTCGAATACAAGAAACTCAAGCTGCCTTCCGTAGACAATAATATTGCATCTCATCTTCCCAATGCTTCCGAAGCGAGTCTGATTGGCGGAAGAGCTTCCTGATGATTTTTCGCAGCTTCAAAATCATTGTCCATGTGCAACATAAGTCTAGAAAGGTCTATTTCGAAAAATTTCTCCTTGATGCTATCAAAACCGTAAATGAAGTGCTCCAGCATTGTTTCAGACGAGTTTCAACGAGTTTTGATGTCCACACACAGTTGAAATGGTTTATGTAACATTTTCGTGATTTTTTGTTGAAGGCGATTTTTGAAAAAAAAATCACGACTCTTCGAATACGTTTCAGAGATTCTCCAAATTCAAATCAAAGCGAAAAATATGTGTAAGAAATGTGCGTCCCGGGAATCCCGGGATTTTCGGGACGGTGGAAAATGTTATCCCGGGATTCGGGAAATCCCGAATTTTTCAAGATCCCGGGATTTTTTGTCCCGGGATATCCCGGGTTGGAACCTCTATTTCTTACTATTATTGAAAATGTTCAATCAAATAACGTTGTAGAAGCTAAATTATGATTAAAAAAATATTGGTAAAATATGTGTTTTTTTTTATTTTTTCAGGGTTAATAATGACACTCGTGACATGATCAAATATAAAGCGAAAATTATTATGCCTGTCGAGAAAAATTAGGATATGGCGATTATCTGCCTTCGGCGTCTGAATTCCATCCCCGAAAAGGGGATTTGACAGCAAGCACGCTCATCTCACTGAGCCACTCTTGCCGTTCATCACAAATACAATCAAAAACATCTGTCACTTCTCGAAACCCACGTGCTTTTGTTCTGGGCAAGAACATATTTCCTTTTGCTTTGCCTTGCGAGTGTCACTGCGATTATATGCCTTGCGAGCGTACGACCGCCGCAGTACTCTAATAGAAGATAAGCGCGACAATACTAGACTCTCTCTGTTATCGTCTCGTCTCTCGATCCAATGACAGACGCTTTTGCAAAAATCGTGTGGCGACTCGTGTTGACGTTTTCTTAGCCTGCTCATGGATGAATTCAGTAACAAATTTTGAAAACGACGTATAATCAATGCTACACCATTGATTATACGTCGTTTTCAAAATTTGTTACTGAATTAAGCGAACCACGGTTATTATATATGTATTGCAAGGTTGAGCATGACGTTTAGTTTGTGGAGAAAAGGAGAGGAAGCGAAATTTCAAAGGAATTTTAGGAGGCGGGGGATTTGTTTCCAGAATTTCTCACGGTGAAAAAATAATGGCCGCTCAGCCAGTTTTGACATCTAAGACAACCTTACAATATATAATAACCTTGAAGCGAACTACAAACATTGTTCTCGCTCCGATGCACACTGGAGTAACAGGGTCCATTTCATGGCCAAAAAGTTGTAAAACGTTTTAATAGTAAATTATGTAGGTAGTAGCGATAAAATTGTGAATTTTGATATTAAGGATGCATTTTGGATTATGAATAGTCATATTATTTCACGTAAAGTTCAGAAATGATTTGTTATAACCTCTCTGATGGCAATGTATGTTTTCACCCCAAAAAAATCACTTGAATCGTCATGTACACTTTTTTGACTACAGGGAACAGTAAAATAATAATATTTTCATAAAATGTATTGTTTGGAAACAAGGTCCTCTTTGTTTCAGAGAAATTCCGATGCTCCTTGTTGTGCACACTGATTCCAAAGATCCAAGTTCGTGATCATAATCATTTTGGACCTGTAAAGTTTATTTTAGAGGTTTATTGTATTTGATGAAGTTGTTTGGTAAAGAAGGGTTCTAACCTTCTTTTGGAAGCTGATACTTATGGGATCAATCGTCCACTCACGTTTCTAGATTGAAATTCAATGGTTTCAATGTTTTCCAACGTGTTTAAGTCTTCAGCAACGTTTTAGGAAATATCATTATTAGAAAATTTGGTGAAAAACTTTTTGTTCTATTTGCTCAATTTTATGAGATATGGGCTATTATTTGTGAACGACCCCTAAAATCGATTTATTTGTTGTTACTTTTTCTAGATAGTTTTGGGAATCTCATTTTCGTTTTGGGGTAACTTCAATAGTATCCTGAAAAACACATCAAAATACAAAAATTAATCGCGGATTGAAATCTTAGGATTATGAACATGATGAGAGAAGCCGTGTGGAATATATCAGTTTGAATTTTTATATTAATCCTAAAAGGGATACCTTCATAGCCTCAGTTTCGTCACCTCGCTGAGTGTGTTCCATCAAAGACGAGCTCTGAAAGGCGCCTGGGGTCCAATGGACCCCAGGTATCCCTTTTAGGGTTAAAACATGGAATGTTCACATAATTTTACACATTAAAGTTAGTTTGTAGAGTACTGAGTTGTGGAGCGGACCTGGTGTGATGGTTAGAACACCTGATTATCACGCAGAGGACCTGGGATCGAATCCCACTCCCAACAAACTCACAAAATGTGAGTTCTTCCTTCGGAAGGGAAGTAAAGCGTGGGTCCCGAGATGAACTAGCTTAGGGCTAAAATCTCGTTAATACAGATAAAAAAAGTACTCAGTTTGAGTTGTTTTTGATTTTTTTTAAACAAATTTCGCAGCAGTTCTAGCCACATAAAATTACTAGGGCATTGCATTCATTCAGGCGTTCATCGGTGTATGGAGTATGGATTTCTGTTCAAATTTACAAAATCGATTCCAATTTATAAAAACACATTTCGTTAAGGGATTCAAGACCAGAGTTATATTCTACTATGATCTCCCTACCGAGAAAAATCGGGAAAAATAGTCGAAACGAAGTTGTATATGTAGCTGATTGTTTGAAGAAGTTGACGAATGACACAAATAATATCAACTTTTATGTTTTTTCCAAAGAGTTTCATATAATTCCGTTTTAATGAAAATACGTCTAAGATTGATCTACCTTTGACTTTTTCTTAACAGATTAAAAGAATCATAGTTGTATAAGCTAAACTATATAACGCCTGTCACACTATCAAAGTTACCCTGTTCTACGGATTAAGTTTACTCGGCTCCGTAATGCTATCTGTTAATTGAGGTAACCAAGTGTTCTTGTATGTTCGTCAATTCAGATTTTACGCTACAAAAAACATGCCTCTTTTTTCAAAATTAAACTTAAATTGTAACTAAAAACTAGCCAAAAAGGTGTAAATTTCAAAATGATCTATTTTTCCGTCTGGTTCTTCTCAGAAAATAAAATTTTCGACTTATGGCCAGGAATTTTGTACATTTATGCCTATGTGCGATATTTCGGTTCAGGTTTGGAGCCTTCCTATATACGTTTTCAACAATAAACGATTGTAGGTTAAAGTCCTTCAAAATACCAATAGTAATTGAAATGTTTGAAACTAACACTTTTTCATCGCTTTGTGATGATTTCAAAGGTTGGCTTAAAATGACAACTGCAAACTTCGCCATTAAGGCGAAACTGGAAGCATTTCCTCACTTTTTTGTTTTTGATTTTTTTTATTAAATAACAAAGCAATATTTTCGAAATCGGTTTTCGTACACATGTAGAGTATGGATCAAGGTATCATCTGATTTTTTTTTTGTGGTGGAAAACACTTTTCGTTTTTGCAGAAACCATTTTTGAACAAAATTTCACAGAAAAAAAAAGGTTTCTGCAAAAATGGAAAACATTTTCCACCACAAAAAAAAAAAAAATCAAAAGATACCTTGATCCATACTCTACATGTGTACGAAAACCGATTTTGAAAATAATGCTTCGTTATTTAATGAAAAATCAAAAACCAAAAAAATGAGAAAATGCTTCCAGTTTCACCTTAACATGTTCGGTTCCCTGCGAAGTACGTGTATCTCTTTTCATAATCCAAGACTCAATTTGTTCATCAGGCACATGTTTCTGTGCACATGGATGTCAAAGCATTTGCAACAAAAAAAAAAAACAAAAACAAAGTTTGCCAAGTTGCTTCCAAATACAAAGTACTCATACCAACAGAGTTTCGTTGGATTCCGACAGGGTGCTGCCTACCCCGAAAACTAATTTGCGTGAAATTCGTCTATAATGAAGTCATAGCCCGAATTTTCCAAAAGCACAAATTTGAATAACCAAAAGAAGAACCATCAGCCGGTGATCGATCGATCAAATTTTCAGTTTAGTCTATCGTTTGGTTTAGATTCCGCTCTTGCAATTTCGACGTGTGTCTTCGTCATATGTGTATATCTTTACTTTAATATAGATCATCAACCAGGCGTCTCCTTTTGTATTTCAATCTCTTCGGAAACATATAGTTGATAACAAAATGTCTAGGAAATTCAATGAGCACACAGCTTCAGAAATGTTCTAATGGTGTTTGTCATTTTACTTCATCAGTGTATTTTGAGCCATGTTCCCATTCAGGAAAAAAAAATGAAAGGGGTGATAACGCTTCTTTGTGTAAAATGTCTAAAATAGGATGTACCATGTCTGAAAACAGTGGATCGTAAACAAACATTTACCGAATTGATCACGTTCGCCTAATTGGATAAATTTCCTCAACCGTGGGAGATGACGAAAAAAGTTACACCACCCCAAACAAAGATGGGAAAAACCGCTGAAGCCCAGACAGGGTAGTAAAAATGGAATCTGTTTCTAAGAAAGTTTCGATACCTGTCACCGTTCAATCGCGGCCATTTGACTGAACGGACTGGACATTTTTATATCCAACTTTTATTGAATCTGCTTGGTATTCTACGTGGGCCCGTGAATATCATAAATGCCATAAAAATGTATAATCGTGTTAATAACCGTGTATTCAGATATGCTGCTGGAGTCTCAAAAAAAAAGTTGTGAAGATGTTCACCTTAAATCGTTATAACTCATCAAAATGCATGGAATGCTCATCGGTTAGTTTTATGAGTTATTTAGTGTTTCGCTGATCTAATCGTAAAATATATATGTCACTAGTTCACTTTGCATAATATTCATCCTTTGCAAAACTGTTGCGTGATGAAAATTAGAAAATCGCTTCTCGGTTAGCAGCGGTTCGAGACGGATGTCAACGGTTAAATGCGGATTTTCTCGATAAACAAGGAAGTGTTTTCAGAGACGAACCAGCCAAGGGCTGAAAGTCTCTTAAATAAAGACAAATCAATCAATCAAGGAAGTGTTATTCCTTCTACATATGCTCTAACAATATTCTATTGCCATAGAGTTTTGATGCTGGGTCATTAGGCCGAATGGTCATCAGGACGGATTGCAATTCAGCTGTTTCACCCTTTTTAACAATTATTGCCAAAAACTATGTCAACAATGACACTAGAAAGAATAAAAAAGAAGGGAAATTTTATTGCTAAAATATCAGTAGCTTCAACATCAATAATATTGTCCTAATGAAGAGAAAGAAAAATATGCTGAATTACTTGTACCTTGATGCCATACATTACAGAAGTAGGGAAAATTTAAAGAGTAATCTACACTAAGAGGCAGAAAACATATTTTTTTAAATATCAATAAGTGTTACGTATTCAGCATGATCGTGCTAAGGGTTACGAGTTCAATTCCAAGTCGATCCAGAAATTTTTAATATTGGAAATTTCCTTGACTCCTTGGACATAAAGCGCCTGCCATACGATATACGCATGGAAAATGATCATTGGTAGAGAAAGCTCTCGTTTAATATCTGTGGAAGTATGCGCCACCGCACCGCCGTCGCTGATGTTTTCTTCAGAAGCTTCTTCAGAATGTCCTTCAGAAACTCCTCAAGAAGAACCTCCAGAAATTTCATAAGGAATTATTCTAAAAAACCTTTCATGCTTAAGAAATTCCTCCATGGTCTATTTCAGAAATCTCACCGAGAATTCTACAGATTTCAGGTATTCTCATAGCGGTTTTTTTTTAAATCAAGAGTTCAGAATTCTTACAGAAATTTCTTCAGGGATTTCTTAAAAATAATCCAAATATTCATTCAGAAATATTATTTTGGGGTTCCTCCAGAAACTTCCCAAAGAGTTTCAATGGAAAACTTTCATAGATACATCCATTGATGCCTATAAATAAGGCCACACAAAAATTGTCCATTGTCAACCATCGTCCCGTATGTCACACTTTTTGTACGAGAATTCTGAGATTTTTGTATGGGTTGCTGAAGCCCCCTCCTTCTTCGAAGGTAAAGTAATTTATGGAAGCTTCCCCTTCAAAAATAACTCCGGAAATTCCTTTCATAAAGTTATCCTAGGATTCTTTCTGAAATTCCACCATCGGTTCCTTCAATAACTTTTTCAGTGATTCCTCAATAAACTTCTTCATGGAACGTCTTCAGAAATTTTTCCCGTAGATCTTTCATGATTTTTTTGTGATTCCAGCAGCGATTCTTTTGGAGATTTTCGCCGAAATTCATGAGATTCCTTCAGGAGCTCCTCTGGGTATTCCTTCATCAAAAACCCTTCCAGGATCTCTTGCAAGGCATATTGGCTAGGATTCTTTATTATTACTACAGATTTTTTTTTCATAAAAAAATCCTCAAAGCTTATACTGACATTTACAGAACAATTTTATAAAATCACATAAACATACTGGAATAATTCTTCAACAATTTCTGAAGCAATTTGGAACAAATTCTGGAGTATGTTATAGAAGTTCCTTGAGGAATATCTGATGAATAGCTGGAGGAACTCTTTGGGATGACTGTGGAGGAATTGATTGAAGATTATTATGAAAAACTTTTCGAGGTATTGGAGGAAAACTTCCTGGAGAAGTTTCTGAGAAAATTCCTGAAGGGATTTTCGAAGAACACCCTTGAGGAATTTCTGAATTGTACTATTGAGAAATTTTTGCCTTTCTTGAAAAAAAAAAACAAAATTTGCAGCAATCCATGTAGAAGACTTTGCAGACAAAGGTATTGTAGGAATTATTGAATTAATCTATATATATATAAATATACATATATACATATACGATGCAGTGGCATACGTTTTATATCTATATATATAAAAATGCAGTGGCATAACCGCGCATAACTTGCGAACGGATGGTCCGATTTGGGTCGTCTAAGTTTTGTTCTGTTAGTTTTCACCCAAGGAAGGTTTATGAGGCCAAATTGAGAGATTTTGAAAATCGGGTTTTCATACATTTTGAACGGGGACTTGGGCGCTTGGCTAGGGACTTGAAACGTCAACAAACGCAGTAGGCAAAACAAAGTTTGCCGGGTACAGCTAGTATATATATAAAATGCAGTGGCATACGTGGAACCGCGCATACCTTGCGAACGGAAGGTCCGATTTTGATCGTCTTAGTTTTGTTCTGTTAGTTTTCACCCAAGGAAGGTTTATGAGGCATAAAACATGGAAAAATGGATAGTTTTTGAAAATCGATCTTCCATACCGGGGACCGGGAATCTGGTCTTGGCTAGAAACTTAAAACGTCAAAAAACGCAGTAGGCAAGACAAAGTTTGTCGGGTACAGCTAGTTTCTAAATAAATTTCTGAAGGGATTCCTGCGGAATGTTTTGAAGCAAACCCTGGATAAACTCATCAAGATACTTCTGGAGGAATTCTTGCAAGAATTTCTCGCAAAATGTTTGAACGGTACTAGTGGACAAAAACCCCTGAAGATGTTTCTGAAGTTATCCCTTGAGGCATTTTCGGAGGAGAATGTAAGGACTGCATCGGAAATTAACTATAAACGTTCACTACTGCCTAAAAAATAATCTATTCGAAATAAACACAACTTTATTTTTGGAGATACTATATAAATCTTTTAAATAATGAATGGCAGTTCTAATTTTCAAAAAATAATCATTTAACTTGGACTTTTATCTCAATACAAAAATCTGATATACGAAAATTATTTTTATCAAAAAAAAAAAAAAAATTCCTCCGCAGTTTAGCGCAATTCTTAAAAATGAAAAAAAGTCATATTTTGAGGAACTCTTTTTTTATGCGTCTTCAAAGAACGATTACGCAAATAAAAAATGGATAAAGTTGAAAATTCGCATTTTTTTCTATTGAGTATGTATTTAAATTTATTGAAGAGGTAGTTTTACCAGAGAACTGAATTTTATAATCTCTGGAGATATTTTAAACAGAGCGTCAAAGTTCGACCAACAAGTAGGTGTTTTTGGGATAGACCATTTTCTACATGTTGGAGGTTTTTCTATCCAAAATACGAATTTAAAAGTCGGTATTGAGTGATATGTTATGTGTACATAAGTGCTAGTAATAATAATTTTTTGTCCAGATTTTTTCCCATACAAATTTGTTTTGCTACACATTGTTGAAACGATAAAAAATTAAAAAAAAAAAATGCATTTTGTACATATTGTTATTTTGTGCGGTGTACTCATTAAATTATATTTTCAATAATACTAAACATTTGCCAAATTTCTTTAAGCTGTTCTAAACTTAAATATATTGTGAAGATTTCATAGAAGAACCGGAATAAAAAAACCAACCGTGCTTCGAGATAGAGCATATTGAACGTTTATAGTTAATTTTCGATACAGTCCTTAGCAACAGGAATTTTAAAACAAACCTGAAAAATTATTAAAGCTATCATAAAAAGAAATTTCTAAAAAAATCTCTGACTGTCTGGAAAACTAGAGAATGTTTTGCAGAAATTTCAATTAGAATTTCTTCAGACATTCCGGGAGAAACGCCAAGAAATAAATCTTTAAGTGATTTCTGAAGAATTCCCTAACAGAATTTCTCAAAGAATTCCTGGAGGGTTTGCGGAAAAAATATGAAAGAATCCCTGAAGAAAGGTCTCAATAAATCCCAAGAGAAGTTAAGGATGCAACCCGTGAAGGAATATCTGAGGATCTTCAAGGAAACCCTCTTGAGAATTTTCTAGAGGATTTTTTGAATGCCTGAGAGAATTCGTGGAGGAGGTTCTGAAAAAAAAAACCTGGAAGAATAATCTGAGAAATTTTTGAAGGAACCTTTTGGGGGATTCCATTAAAAATTTCAGAAAGCATTTCTGCAAAAAAAAATAAATTTCTGAAGGAATCAAGAGGAAAATTTCGGGATAAACACCCGAAGATACATCTGGAGAACTTCCTGCAAGAATGCGAAGAACTTGTGAAGGAATTGCTGGAGGAACTTCTTTGCAATCTGTGTAGAAATATCTATACAGGAATTGAATAGAAAGAATAGTTGAAGAACTCGTAAAAAAATGATGAAGGATATTTTACCATGACAGCACTGGTCCAAAATGCAAAACTATCCTTAGAGGAGACGTGCGATTTTGTGAATTTTGAGAGAGTTCAAAATTATTACATCGACTTCGCTGTAACAAAATTATCCACATCACTTTCAACACAATTCGCTATCGGATTGTACAACCACGGGCGTCTGTAGTATGGAGCCTGCATACAATTTTGCGTATAAGAAGTTCTTTTATGTGCAATATGCAATCGAATGAAATAAAATATAAATTTAAATGTTCTAATATCTACGTCAAGTGTAATTTTCAGAATTTTTTTCCTTGTACTTTATCCATTATAAATTTCCTAGTGAAAGTCCTCAAGTTTTTGTTGAAGCTCTTGATTTCTTTACGTTTAAACCTTTCGTATACGGTAGACAAAAGCTGCAGTTTTTAACAATGAATTTAACAAAAAGTACAAAAAGTAATTTATACATTAAGATTTTAATTTAATGTGCTTGTAGTTCATCGATTGGTTTTCGGCGAGAAATAATTAAAAACTTATTTGCCAGACTGTCCGGACGTTTCGGTCGATTTTACTGGCCTTCGACCATCTTCTGCGGACTCTAAAATATATTAAAACATTTAAAAACACACAAAACCAACTAATTAAATTCCTTACAATCTTCCAGCCGCCTCTTCACTATCGGACGGCCATAACTTTACAAACATTGAAATACATACAAATTACATACATTCTATCATTACGTACATATCAAGTGTCATTGGTAGTCGTTTTTAATTTCGTTATAATAGAGTCGTACGCCGTCTTAAAGTTTGCAGAGTCTATCTGTTTGTTCACAACATTTTCGTCACCTCTTATTTTAATGTAAAAAGTTTCTGTTATTAGTCTTGTGTAGCTGTTTGTAACTTTGTCAAGTATTTTTGTCTTGTCAAAGTCGAAAACATGTCCCTCTTCTATGGCGTGTTGTGACAAACCAGTACCAGATATGTTTTTTATTCTAACGTTATACTTATGTTGGTTAAGACGTTTGCACAAAAACTGACTTGTTTCACCAATGTACGACTTTTCACATGCACCACACGGAATTTCATATACTACATTTATGTTTTTGTCCTTTGCTATTTTGTCTTTGGTTTTTGTAAATAGAACATCTTTAATTTTGTCAATTGGTTTGTAAGCTACTTTAAAGTCATGTTGTCTCAAATATCTAGATAGTTTTTCTCCTAGTCCTCTAATGTATGGTATAGTTATAAATTTGTTTGTAGCTGTTTCATTGTCTTGCTGTAGTGTGTTGTACATTTTGTGTAGTCTTTCTCTAATCACCTTTTCTACCAGGAAACACGGATAATTGTTGTGTTTGAGAATTTGTTTTACAGTTTTTAGTGTGTTTTCTCGGTATTTAGCGTGTGTTAATTTCAAAGCTCTATCCACTAAAGCAATTATTGTGTTGTTTTTGTGAATGAATGGGCTGATAGAGTCAAAATCTAGATATCTACCGTTCACGTCTTTCGGGAACCACTCCGTTGTGATTGCGTTATTCTCACGTCGTAGGATCATATCCAGAAATTTGAGTTTTCCTTCAACTTCCATTTCGACCGTAAACTGCAACCGTTGGTGGAAACCATTGAAAACGTTCAAGATCGCTGCTACGTCCTGCTCTCTCGCACACAACAGGCAATCATCCACATATCGCCTGAAGAAACGGGGCACAATTCCCCGAACACGTAGTTCCTCCAGCGCAGCCGTTTCTATTCTCTCCAAAACGATGTTTGCTACCACCGGTGATATTGGTGAGCCCATTGGAATGCCAAATTTCTGCTTGTAAAATTTCCCCTGATGCTGGAAGAACGTGGAGTTCAGTACAATCTCCACCATTTCGGTGAAACTTTCTTCATCCAGCGTGGTGTGATCTGCAGACTCTGCAAACTTTAAGACGGCGTACGACTCTATTATAACGAAATTAAAAACTACTACCAATGACCCTTGATATGTACGTAATGATAGAATGTATGTAATTTGTATGTATTTCAATGTTTGTAAAGTTATGGCCGTCCGATAGTGAAGAGGCGGCTGGAAGATTGTAAGGAATTTAATTAGTTGGTTTTGTGTGTTTTTAAATGTTTTAATATATTTTAGAGTCCGCAGAAGATGGTCGAAGGCCAGTAAAATCGACCGAAACGTCCGGACAGTCTGGCAAATAAGTTTTTAATTATTTCTCGCCGAAAACCAATCGATGAACTACAAGCACATCAAATCGCGGCGATTAAAACAATAATAACAGATTTTAATTTAAGAAAACAGCAGCGTATCGATATTTCTTGCCACAATTCAAGCATTACATCACAATTCACCACGCATCAACTCCCATAATCTCTTCAACGAAGCGAAACCTATTTAACTTCAATTCGACTTCACAGCACAGCCAACAGTTTATAAGCGTTTATCGTACCGCCAAATTACTCGATGCTCACCCTCCGCCCGGTAGAAGATCTTTCCAAAAATAAATGGAAAAACTTTCCGCAACCGGTATACCGCACCCCGCCGAGAATTGTTTAGCATAACCACACTAAAGCTCTATTATCAGGTTTTCTCATGGCCTTGCACATAAATCCGGATGATGAGTTTGCCACTAATTGAATAATTAAGTATCCTCGCGGTTCTATTTTCGGGGTGGCATTTAGTCCTCCTCCCGAAACACCACCCGCCGAAGACCCTGAATGGATGAATAACCCTATCTGTTGGTGTCTCAAAGGCATAGGTAGCGTCATCATCGCCGGGCAGGAGACGGGAGACTGTCAAACTTCCGTCAATCCGGAGACTTATTCCCCCTGAGGTAAAACCAACATTGTGAAAGTTGTTATTGGGAGTCAAGCTCGGGCAATTCAAGCTACTGTGCGTGTGCAGAGATTTGCGCGAGGTTGCCTACTACTGCCTACGTGTAGAGATGAGATAATGCAATTTGGAAGCCGATCTGTTTTTAGCAAAGCCGTGCCACAAGCGATCGACCCAACAATAAAACTGTTTATGTTATTCCAGCTAATAAGGTGATCATTGAGATTTCTATCGGAGGCCACTTAATTCGATGAAAGGCGATTTTATTGCACTGCTTCTCACTGACTGGAAGGATTCTCAACATGCTATAAAATGTATTTGCTTGTGGTGGATTTGCGTTCGGTAGACGAGGGATAAATACTTTAAAAATAGATATTTGGGTCATAACGATCTGTTTGAACAAACTTGAATTAAGCTTGTTATACTAATGCGAAGCTGGCGTATGTGGGAGCTGCGTTTGTTATTCAAACGACAAGGAAATTGTAGAAAATAGGTAGAAAAGACTGTAAAATTAAGACCTAATTATTTCATCTCGCGAAATGCGTGTCGTAAAATTGTAAACATTACATTAACTGTAGTGAAATCAATAATTACTACATAAAACTGTCATGTTCATCCATGTTTATTGTATAATATTTATGACAATACAGCGAAACATTGTTTGTCTCAAAAGTAAATTTATGTGTCTCAGCCCTGTAACGTGTGTTGATCACATTGGAATAGCGCGTTGAGGTGGAAGATCTACCACATTATTGATCTTAATATTTTTTTTAACACTTAAACATATATCCAGAATGCAAAATATGTTTTCCGTTTTTAACTGTTTCGTTAAGTGTGAGTATGACGACAATATCACTATTATTTATTAAATAAACTAAGTGCATTCTTACGAACATTTCAAGACCAAAAAACTATATACTATCGCATTAAATTTTGATTTATATTTCTTTAGATATATGGTATTTTTGTATTTTATTTAGTGACATATAATACGAGTAGCATTGAAAGATCACTGTTGTTTATCAAACAAGTCTCTTACTTCAATACGAATAATTTCGTGACATTGATTGCCTCCAATTTTTAATTTGTTGAAAACTCTGGTATTTTCCTAGTATTTCGAGTGAAATAAATTATAAGTGTTATAAAAACATCACTAGTATTGTTCAAATAAATCCACTAAACTACCACGATAAATTCAAAGTATTAAAACTACATGTCATTGATTTAAAGTTTGGCTTATTGGCTTTTTTGTGTAAAAATGTGATATTTTCGTACATTTTTTGATAAAACAAAATATTAGTGAGATGTAAACTTTAAATTTTTATTTAAATCATATCCAGTACATTCTATTGGAAATTTAAAGCCAAAAAACTAAATGTTATGGCTTTAAATTTTGGTTTATTGACTATTTTGTATGAAAATTATGGTATTTTTTAACTTTTTGGGTAAAATAAATTAAGAGTGTCATAAAAACATGACTATTGTTCATCAGATATGTTCTGAACTCTTTCACGGATAATTTCAAGGCAAAAAAACTGCAATGCATTGTAAGCCATTTTTATTTGTTAACCACTTTGTGTGAGAAATGTGGTATTTTCGATGGTTTTTGAGTAAATCAAAATATGAGTGTAATGAAAACATCACTATTATTCTTCATGTATGTCCCCCAAACTACTAAGGAGCGATTCCAAGCAACAGCATCAAAATTAAGGAAATTTTTTAATTCATGATTTTCTATTGAACTGAAACTTTGCACAGTTTTTCAGTTCCATCTAAATCGCCATTTTTCGATATCAAATTTTTATTTTGAATCACGACTAACTTTTCAAAAGGGTGTATGTGAAAATGGTTCAAAAATATTCAAAAATCTGCGCAGCCAAAATGATTCGTTCGATTGCTATGAATTTTTCAGCAAAGTTAGATAACTAAATGGTGATTCCTAAGAAAATATACACTGTGAAAAAACATCGTTTTTAACATTAAAAAATATCATTTTTGTCACAAAAACTCAAATATCTCAAAACCCTATCTTTTTACCAACGTAATTTTTTTTAGGAAAGACGGTCCATTGTATTAGCAATCTACCATAAAAATTTGGTGATGGTAAACTAATAAACAAAAAAGTTATAACATATCAAACATTTCACAATTTTCACATTTGGTAAATATTTTTTTCTGTGTAAATTATTTGGTCAGAAATCGCAGTTTGATGCTGATTTTATTGTTCAGCAAAGTTAGATAACTAAATGATGATTTCTAAGAAAATATACACTGTGAAAAAAAATCTTTTTTTAACATTAAAAAATATCATTTTTGTCACAAAAACTCAAATATCTCAAAACCCTATATTTTTACCAACGTAATTTTTTAGGGAAAACGGTCCATTGTATTAGCAATCTACTATAAAAATTTGGTGATGATAAACTAATAAACAAAAAAGTTATGACAATTCAAACATTTCACAATTTTCACATTTAGTGATAATTTTTTTTCTGTGTAAATTATTTCGGCCGGAAATCGCAGTTTGATGCTGATTTTATTGTTAATGGCCTTGCGTGAGTAAAACAAGCTGTTTTTATTATGTATTATGTATATTATATGTACAGTAATGTTCCGATTTTATCGCGCCCTCCGCGCATTAGTCGTTTATTCATTAATTTGCTGTTACATTTGAGGACAAGTGTTTTCCCTCTTCTTCAAGATGAATGTTGAAAGCGTGTTTTGCAACCTTTAAAAATATTGAAATGGGTATAGATGTTGAAGTATATTTCAAAGCATTTTTGAAAAGGGGCATGATTAAATTGTTTAAACAGATGTCGCTGATGGTATGGTGGCATTGAAGGAAATGAAATGGCAGACGAGCTTGCTAAAAGTGGTTCCAATTTACAGTTTGCTGGCCCAGAACCATTCTGTGGTATATCAAACTGTACAATTAAAATGGACCTGAAACGCTGGGCTGAGCAGAGGGTGATATCCAATTGGATGGATGTCAAAAATTGCAATCAGTCAAAACGATTTATAACACCAAATGCTTATAAAACCAAAAAGCTCTTAGAGCTCAACAAGAGAGCTCTATGTACATACACTGGCCCGAGCAGGTATCACTTGAAAAATATTGGCCATATTCAGAGTGATATCTGTCGTTTCTGTAATACGGAACGTGAAACCTCGGAACATCTGCTTTGCAGTTGTGGTGCTTTATACACGCGCAGGCAAAGATTTCTAAATAGTGGTTTCTTGCAACCCAGTGAGATCTGGTCTGCAAAACCTGGAAAGGTCTTGGAGTTTATCAATTCCATTGCATCTGACTGGGAGACGACGCGTCGTGGCAGTAGCTGATTACTTGACACATGGTAATTAGCTGGCTAGATGCGAATATCAAAACGGGACATGCCACAAAAGTTCAGCCTATTGGACGCGGTGGCTTAATTTCCTTAACAGGGGAGGAAAAAAAATGGCGGCATGACTCTCTGCACTTAGCACTTCTGGCAGTTTCTCAGTTGTTGTCGTTTTCGAACTTCCTGCGCCCTGCTTTACCGATGATGGCTCGTTTGTCAAAGTCTAGACGGCAGGACGTGCAAATGCGTAAATTTGTATTCAATTTGGGCATAACCAGTCTCTTTCAGTTTATCTATGGTGCTTTCGGTGAGATTTCGTAACTCTTTTGAACATTTTTTTTTTCATCAAACGGTCTCAAATCAAATATCCATTGCGGTAGTATTTTTTTGCATTTTCGTGAGCATTGTCATGGTATGTATACAGACAAACAAACGTAACACTGACGAAATTTTCATTGACCACGCCTTTAACGATCATTTTGAATCTTGGTTGTGGCTTTCATAACCAGAAGAGTGCCCATCGTTTTTCTTTGCGTTTGACGTTTCACACTAGCGCCTTCTGATGAAGATATTGCACAACGCAGTGTTTCGTGAAACATTTCCACCAGGTGGTGGTAGTGTAAAATGGGCGATGGATTTTCACGAAAATTGTTCTAGGCATTTCGTCTGTTTGTCTGTGGTATGTACCTCTCATGCATTTGTTGTTGTTGAAGTTACTCGCATTCTTCCGATCATAAAGTCTGTTCTCTAAGAGGTATTTTTTTTTTGCAGATCAACTAGACGTATACGTGTATATATAAAACTTTTATTATGCAGCTTTCGTCTTAAAAATAAGTTTAATTCCATTTTTCTTATGATCAACAGTTTTTCAACACTATCAAGGGATTTTTCCACCAGTCACGCACAATAAAAAGTATGACACTCTCAATATTTTTGATCACAACACTGGATCGCGTCTAAGTTTCAAATAGATACTATAGTAATTATGAATAATCAAACAAAAATATCATGAAAACAACTTGTTTAATTCAGACGGTAGCCTTTACAATAAAATCAGCATCAAAATATAATTCTCGAAATAATTTACACAGAAAAATTTTTTTTTTGTTACTAAATGTAAAAATTGTAAAATGTTTGAAATGTCATAACTTTTTTGTTTATCAGTTTACCATCACCAAAATTTTATGGTAGATAGCTGATATAATGGGCCATTTTCCCTAAAAAATTGACGTTGGTAAAAAGATAGGGTTTTGAGATATTTGAGTTTTTGTGACAAAGATCATATTTTTTTAAGGTAAAAAAAGATTTTTTTTGCAGTGTATATTTTCTAAGGAATCATCATTTAGTTATCTAACTTTGCTGAAAAATTCATAACAATCGAACAATCCGTTTTTGCTGTACAGCTTTTAGAATATTTTTGAACTATTTTCGCATGCACCCTTTTGAAAAGTTAGTCGTGAGTGAATATGAAGGTTTGATATCGAAAAATGGCGATTTAGATGAAATTGAAAAACTGTGCAAAGTTTCAGATATTTTTGAAATGGTCGCTCAGGATCGACTGACATGACTCCGTGGAATTCCTCTCAGAACAATTCAAGACTAAAAAACTACAAGTTATCGTTTTAATTTTAGTTTTGTTGACTACTTTTTGTAAAAAATATGGAATTTTCATAGTTCTTCGGGTAAAACAAAATAAGAGTGTAATTAAAACATTTTTATTTTTATTCAGAAATGTCCAGTACAATCCTACGAATAATTTAAGACCAAAAAAACTATATGTCATCGCTTTGAATTTTGATTTATTGCTTATTTTATGTGAAAAATAGGGTATTTTAGCAGTTTTTTCAGTAATTTAAAATATTAGTGTACTGAAAAATCACTTATTTTGCATAAACATGTTCACTCCGGCTGTACGCATGATTTAGGGTCGAAAAAATCATATGTCACCGCTTTAAATTTTATTTTATTGATCAATGTGTGCAAAAAAGGAGTTCTCAAAAATGTAGGAAGTGCCTTTTGCTTAATAACTTTGAGTAGACGCATCTATTTTAAAATCTTAAAGATGGACGCTGTTCTTGAAGCCTGTCCGGTTCCATCGCAAAAAAAAGTTTTAAAATCGGTTGAAAAACGGCCGAGAAATGCCTTGTCAAAGTTGGACTTCCGACTTTTTTTGGACCCTTGGTAGTTTAGGAGTTAACGAATGTAACCAGGCAGGAATGTAGGAAAAATCCAGGATAATGTGCTTGATGATTTTTTTTTGCGTGTTCCTGTTTTGTGTGTTGCTAATGAACATTTTATTTCAAGAGGATTAAGTTAGATTTATCATATGATACAAAACTTATTGTTAAAAATTTAACCAGTAAAAGTTGTTAACCGTTTTTGTTATATTTGATGACGTCCTCTGCTGCTCTATACTTTTTCTGTAGTTTCCCTTTCATCAAAGCGAAATACTTCTCAATGAGCTTTATTTGCGGGAAATTTAAATGATTTATAGGCTTTTCCACAAAATGAACATTGTTTTCTTCATACCAGTCAAAGGTGTCACGCACATAGTGACAGGATGCCAAATCCGGCCAAAATAATGTAGGACCTCTGTGCTTTTAAATCAGTGGCAGAATGAGTTTCTGGAGATATTCCTTTCGGTATATTTCAACGTTCATACTTGGGACGGTGAAGAAAGATGAGATTTCATACTTCTTTTACAAATTGCTTGCCTAACTAACACATTTTCCCAAATTTTTCGCAAAAAATCGATTTCTCCTAATTTGGAACATCCATGTCCATCATCCTTGATTATGCACATGTATTTTTTGCTCAAAACATCGTTGTACAGTTTCCGAGCTCAAGTTTTCACATAATCCGCCAGAATTTGACGGCGATTTGAACATTTCTGTTTTGGGTAGGTCTTCAGGGAATTACGAATTTTGCACAATCCATTTTTTCTTTTAAAGATTTTGCAAATTATGCTGACCACATTTGACTTGGACGCACCTGTTTTCTGCTGCGTCCGGGTGAGTCTTTCAGTGTGTTATGCATACCAAATCGTTTGACAGAATTTTGGACAGCTAACGCATTCAACTTTTGCTAATTTTCTTAGTGATAATCATTTTTCATTGCAGTACCTGGTCACAATCGATTTTCGCTTTTCTTCCGTAAACCCTCGCATTGTTCCCCTTGAGGAAATACTTTAACTTTGAATGAAGATTATCGTTTGTTTATAACGCTAGCAACACATAGCAGCCTCAAAGGTGTACTCATAATCAACGATACAGTCATTATTTCTTTAAAAAATGCCCTTCCAGCGGAAATTTCTTCACAATATCATGCAGGTCTATTCAGAAATTCCTGCAGAAGAGCCTCCAGGAATATCTCTAGGGATTCAGATTTTGTCCTCCAGGAATAATTCTACTCCAGCATTTTTTAAGAAGTTTCTATAGAAATACCTGCTGAAGGTTTTTTTTTATTCTTAATCACTTAACCTAATTTACAGCTCTTTTGTCGACTAGGGCACTACAGGGCACTACGAGAGCGATTCCAATTGGATGCTGCACTTACACTTTGTGAGGTGCCTACATGTATTCTATTCTAATTGAACTATATCGAACTGGTGCCTTGAGCTGCTTCAACTTTTCTACCCTGTCCACGGTAGAATGATGAGCACGATGATGCTGATGTGTGGCTGCTGTTTCTTTTCCAGTCCGATTGGGGGTCGTCCATTATGAGTTGCGGTTCGCCGACATCCAAGTTTCCGGGTTCGTTAGAGCATATGTTCCGAAGAGGGTCAGGTGTCAGTTGCTCTCGGGGGAAAGAGCAACTGACGAAAAATTGCAAGTGCCGGGGCTGGGATCGAACCCATGACCATCCTCTTATGAAGCGAACGTGTGGACCACTGCGCCACGGGCCCGACTGCTGAAGGTTATCCAGGCGTTTCAGATATTTGGATGTCTTCAAAAATTTCTTCACTAGTAGTGACATTACCTTTGGATGCAATTTATGAAGGAATTCCTGCTGAATGTTTTTCTTCAGTTCCTGCAGAAATTTTACTTTGGTTTCCTTCGGAGTTTCCTCAAGCATGATCTGAAGAAATCTCTATTTTTTTTTTCAAAAACTTCTCCCGACATTCCTTTAGTGTTGGTCTATCTCATAAGGCCAGCGCGTACATCTATCGACACGGTATCTTCACTGTTTGCTACCACGCGAGCGATGCGATGGATGACATGGGAGTGACAGGTATACGACCAGTCACCGGGTGAGCATACGATGAGATGACACTCCCATTGAATTCCGCCCAGATCAAACAAATCATTATCGATCCCGGTAAGATAAACTGTAGAACATCTTTCGAAACATGTATTTAAATTATCTTTCAATTAATAGATTTTGTATGAGACGTCTAGATCACGACATATAAGGAAACTAAACGTTAGTAAAAAACAATAATAATAATCAGTCTATATCACTGTTGCCATATACAGGACAGGGGCTCACAAAGATATCTCCACGAAGCATTTGTGCAATATTATTAGTTATTCGTGTGAAGAATTAGCATTAAGTTAAAATTCACAAATAAAAAAAAAAAAAGTTATTCCCAAAAATCTAAATGATTGTAATTCTAAGACGATTCGTATTTCTCTACGTTATTATAAACCGGATTACGTGTTCTTTATTTCACTTCCGGCGGAGAATCACAATTCCGGAAAACTCCCTCACGTTGGATCAAGTCCAACATTCAGTAATTCTTTCAGAAATTTTTCTTTGAAATAACTTCCAGAGTTCTTTCGGAAGTTTCTAAAATAAACACTTCCAGGAATTCCTTCATAGGTATCTCAAGGATTGCTTCAAGAATACCTCCAGAAATTGCTTCAGGAAATTTCGTTCAGAAATTTTTTTCAAGTAAAACTTTCAAGAATTCCTTCTAGGGAATCTCCTGAGGTTTCACCAGCAGCTTTTCTACATAGGGGTATTTTCAGAAAATTCTGCAGAAATTCGCAAAGACTGTTTGTCAGGGATTCTTTCGAGGATTTCTCCAGCATTTTTTGGGCAATTTCTGAAAGAACTTCCGGAGAAAAAAAACCCTGGAGAGATCTCTAGAGAAATCCCAGGGGATATTTCTAACGGATCCAAAGGAGCAATGTAAAAACAAATTAAGGAATCCCTGAGTGAATTTCTGAAGAAACCGTTGGAGCAATTTCTTAATGGATTCATGGAAGATTTCATGAACGAATCTCCTTTATAATGTCTGCCGAATTCCATGGAGCAATTTTGAAAAGAACTACATCCATAAACTACCCAGACTCCGTGAAGGTAACTTTGGAGACAATTTTTAATAATTTCCTTGAGGATTATATTAAGGAACCTTTCTTGAGGTTTTTTCTAGATGAATTCTTGGCTTAATTTCTGTAGGATCCTCAAGAGGAATTTCTAGTCTACTTAGGATCCTCAAGAGAAATTTCTGAAAGGAATCCATAAATGATTTCCATTGAGCAATTTCGGAAGGAATGCATGGAAGGTTTTACGAAGGAGTTCTTGGATATTTTTTTTTGTAGAATCTCTAGGGAACGTCGGAACAATTTCTAAAGAAATCCGGCAGAATTTCTTGAAGATTCCATGGAAGATTTTCTGAAGGAATAGGTGGAGGTGAAGAATTTTTCGAAGTAGAAATTTCGAAGAAATCTTCGGAAGATTTTTGTAGGAATAAATGTTTGAAGGAATCCTTGATATATTTATTTTAATTAAAATTTGAGCGTGTGAGTTATCGAAGAATCCTTAATGTTTGGAGTTTGAATATTACAGAGATTTTTATAGCAAGTAAAAGGGCGCAACAAATGCAATATTGTCAAAGTTGGCATTTTTTGAGATTTTAGAGGCCACAAAAAATCGTTATAATTATTTTTCTTAAATCAGAGACACAACACAAGCAACAAAGAAGGTATGGCTATTATTCTTTATCTTAATTTGTTAAGGCTAAAATATAAACGACTCATAGAAAAGTGATCATTTTCCATACCAAAATCATAAATTGCCAATAAAGAAGTAAGGACGGGAGCAATAATTCTATATATATAAAAATGAGTTTGATGTACCTTTGAGGCAACAAAACTCAAGAACGGATTAACCGATCAGCATGACTCTTGCACGGTTCGGTCCGTATTCGTGGTGGCTGTGTTTATATGTATAAAAAGTTACGAAAATCAACTCCAAAAGGTAGAAAATTGATAAAGTACAGATTTTTATAAACTGGGAAGAAAATCAACATGATCGAAATCAAACCAATCTAGAGTGCGGTGCTTTAATTAGCTCAAAAGCTGTCAAACCACCACAAGATCGGCAAGACAGAGTTTGCCGGGACAGCTAGTAAACTATAAAATTTCCATAAACAATTCAAAAAGTGCATAAATAAATCAAAATTTCCCATAAATAATTGATTTTCAAGCAATAAAAAATGTCGGAATTTCCACAAATAATTCAAAATTTGCAATAAATAACTACATTTTTTCCACCAAAAAAGTTTAAACTTTCCATAAAAAAATCTGATTTTTCCATAAATAATTTAAAAATTCCCAATTGAAAAACATCAAAAAAGCAATTGAAACCCGAGCAGAGGTGCATACCTTACAAATACCATGCGAAGAGCAACTTCTGCTCTAATACCTAAAATTGTAATTGCTGCGTTATTCTACGAAATGTTATGAGAACATCACAATAGCTGTTGGAGGTATTTGAGCAGATTTTGGTGTTAATGTGGTATTTGTTGGTTTAGCAGTGCAAATAACCGAAGAACAAGATTTGCTATTACATCATGAAGTCAACGAACAAATGAAACATTTAATAACAAGAATTGTTATTAGTTTGCTATTCAATAACTATGGGATAACAAATACAGCACTTGAAATTTCAGGTATGCATTCATTATTAAGATAAATACCTTGATATGTTATTCCCTTGTTATTGTCTTCTGCTCGGGAAATTTAGCAATAAATACGAAACAATGAGTAAAGTAAAAGATTTGGCCGAGCCATGCGGCGAAGCCACATAGAGGATTGAGGAACTGAGGCGGCAGAAGGCCGCCGAAGTTTCCGAAATCCGAGGCGCCGTAACTGCGTCGATTCGGATCTAGGCAATCCACAGATCCAATAATTTGCCCAGTAGAATGCGAACAGAGATGTTATCCCTTTTTAAAGTCCGACGAGCGTTAGCGAGTTCGGACAGCAAGCGATTGTCTGTTAAATTATGTTAAATTGCACACATAGTTTCAGTCTTTCTATCATAATAGTTCTGTAATGTAGTATGTTCGTAGCCCCTCGTACCTGATGAGAGGTCTCGGACATAAAAGAAAAATAATATTTGCATCGGCCTTATGGTAGAAATAAATCATTTTCCTTAAAATTTCGGCTTCCGTGCACCCTTTTTCGCCATAGTGTACCAGTTATGGCTAATCTCATAAGGAATGCATGCAAATAGTGCGAAAATGAACCGAAGTTAAAAATGTAACCACAATTGGTACAGGGTTCCTATATTTTAACATATTGATGACATTCGCTGGTCTTATTGTTATTTTTGTACAAATAGTTTTCCTTAGTAGTGCCATATTTGGTACATCCACCCTAATAGGGGACTAATTTTGTCAACCTGTTTTAGAAACACATTTTTTGTTCCTTGAAAATGAAAACAGTTTTTAAGACTTTTCGTTCCTCTGTTTTGCCTTTCACCAGTATGTGGTTTGATGATGTACATGAATGTATTGGTCCGCCGCCGCCAGGGCTCGTGGCGCCATTGATCACAAGTTTGCTTCATAAGCAGATGGTCATGGGTTCGATCTCAGCCCCGGCACTTTCGTCAGTTGCTCTTTCCCCCTGAGAGCAGCTGACACTGACCCTCTTCTGAGCCCATGGCTCAAATGGACCCGAATACTTGGACATCGGCGAACGTCAACTCATAATGGACCCCCAATCAGACTGAAAAAAATGAACAACCAACAGTCACACATCAAAATCCTCATGCTCATCATTCTACCATGATAGGGTAGAAAGTGAAATTAGCGCACCAGTTCGATATAGTAGAATTTGAATAGAATACATTAAAGCGCTGTACAAAAAAAAATCACTTTTCAAAAAATGTTCAAGTAGCCGCAACTTTTCGAAAAATGCATCAAATGTTCTTAAATTTTCACTGTAAGTTGATCTATTTTTGTATCAGTGGTCGAAATTTGGGAACGATCGGACTATTCTGCATGAAGATTTTAGAAAAAAGGTATAATTATTCGATAGCCAACTTTGACCTGTTATATCTCCGGATTCAATTAACCGAATGCAATGAAATTTTGACCATTAATGACTTATATAATGAGATATGCAAAACTTCTGATTTTACTTGAAATTTTCAACATAGAAGAACATTATTTGGATTGAACTTTTTTTAAATAAAACATCAAATTATCTAAAATTTCAACATCGTTTAACCATAAACTAACAAGACCCAAGCCGATCATTGCTGTCCCGCAATTTTCAAGCACTAGGTTAAAATTATTTCAAATTCTTATTGCAAGGTGAGTAATTAATCGATTGGAATTTTAAAGCAAGACGATGGTTTCTCCATATTGTCTGTGCTGTTGAAAATACGAGGGTGGTTTCGACACATTATATGCGAAATAAATCACTGTCGTAGGCGACAGCAAGGTTTGGTGATGCAATCATACTAAGTGTTCTCTTTGTCAAAGCAATTGGTTTCGGCATCACACCATTATACATTTTTTTTCGTAGGAAATGAAATTCGAAATAAGAATGCTATACTAAAATTGAATCAATTGCAAAACAGAAATGATAGAGTCCCATATGATATTATGCAAAAGTTTATGCAACAAGAAAATGGTACCTAAAGATAACAAACATAAAAAAGTATTGAAACTAGATATCGTCCCATACATAAACTACATAGTTTATTCCTTTTCCCCGCAGTTATCACCATCGCACACGCTTTCAATTGCCGCGTTAATGGAAATTCTCGATTTCAATTATCGGACCGAAGCAATGCGTCGGCGTTGGACGTCTCTCACGAACTAGCAATCATTATCGGCAACTACGAATAAATTTCTACAAATTGGTACTTACGATACGCGTCCCGAAGCAATCCGTCCGGCCAGCCCTGGCCCGATTCAAACTATCACACCAAAGTCACGTCCCTTCACTGCGTCACTATACTACTGGTCCTCACCAAACGTAATGTTGTAAGCCAGTTTATTTTTTGTTTTGAATCCAAATTCACTTTCACGCTGATAAACTGACGTAACGAACTGGAGCAGCAGTAGCGGCGGATATGTTAGGGTTCACCGTCTAGGCTAGCCGGTCGTCGTCCAGCCGGATCACAATCTTGGAGACATTTTGGCAAACGTTTAACCTTTATGCTCGCGCAAGGTGCTGCTCATCGATATCCCACCGTCGATTCAGGACTGGAGGAAACTGGTTTTCGAACGATCGCTCTCCGAATCACATATACTTCACATTCTCTTCGCGCAACAGTTGTCAGCGAGTGGCTTTTCATTTCCCTTCCACATTATAATATGCACACCGCTAATCATATCACCTCGCGCACACGCTAACGATTCGAATCAAACGGGGTGTTGCGTATCCCACACTTGGTTGCTGGTCAGGTTTGGTGGGCTTCCGCCCTTTTTTAGCACATTAAACGGACCTTAGGTGTAGTTTTATGTTCACATCAACAGCTAACACGTGCGATAGTCCTTACATTATACATTAAGCCTAAATCGATAGAAAGTGAGATCGTTTTGAAAATTTGCATATTTGTTCTTGTTATTCGTGTTTTAGTGAAGTTTGGTCTACAATTTAAAAGAATTTTTCGTGGCAGTTCGTTACACAAGATTCTTGTATTAATTACACGATTATATTTCTTATTTATCTCAATTTTTTCCTAAGCATTTTTCATAGCCAACATGACCAGTTTTCATCATCAGTTAGCCATTTTGACTCTAGCTTCGCTTTTCAGAAGGGCCTAATAAAAAACCTATTAAAAATTAAAATATGTACTTATACTCCTTCAAGGTATTTTTCATGGAAACTAGAATTTAATAGCTTTCAAAAAAAAAAAGGTTTATATCGGTCAACTTGTTCCAAAGATATGATTTTCAAAAAAATTTAGTTTTGAAAAACCTCCATTTTTTGGACCACTCTATCTGAAAATTGGTCACCCTAATGACGAAATAAAAAAATACGGTCTAATTGTTTTCGATGAACTAAAAATCCAGCAAGTTTCATATACATATCATTAGGTCGGCTCTAGAGGCACGTTCTCCTCCATTTGGGAAATTTGTGCCATTCATATATAGGGTTCCAATAATGGCTATAGTACTAATTATTCGCCATCGTTGATTTCAATTATATAACGATGTAAATCAACAAGAAAAAAATTGTGAACAACAGATCACGTCCACAAAAGATGGTTGCACTCATTTAAATTCCACATTTTGCTCAAATTACGGTAGAAACAAATAATTTTCCTTAAAATTTTGACTTCCTTGCACCTTTTTTCGCCATACTGTACCAGTTATGGCTAATCCCATAAGGAATGCATGCAAATAGTGCGAAAAGGAACCGAAGTTAAAAAATGTATCCATAACTGGTACAGGGTTCCTATCATTGGCACACACTGTAATAAATACTCAAAGTAGTTTTGGTCCCGTTTCTATATTTCTCCCGTAAAGTATGGAAACTAAGCTATATTTTCGCACAAATAGTTTAGGTAGTGCCATAATTGGTACAGGCACCCTATACAGCCATTCCATAGAAAATCGGTGCTAGGTATAGTGCAACTCTGATTGTAGTCAAACATGGTGGGTTAGTAGTTCGTCGAAATTAATTAGATCCGTATGATTTTAATCGTCATTAGGGGGGGCCTATTTTCAGATGGGGTAGTTAAAAAAATCTAGGTTTTTAAAACCAAAAAATCATAACTTTTTAACCATTTAATCGATTTTAAATTTCTTGTTTCTATGTTTGAAAGCCTATGAATTCTATTTAGAAAAATACGCTGCTAGGAACAAACTGTGCTAAAATGCTAATATATTTTTTTTTTCGTTTTCATGGTCTCGGGACAAAAGGGGTTTAAGATTTTTATTAGAAAATTCAGGAAATTTGGCGTAACGTATCAAAAAAATAGAAAGATAGTTTTTTTAGTTTTTAATCAATACTTTACGAACAAAGAAATAGAAGTTTAAAATCGGTTAACTGGTTCCAAAGTTATGATTTTTGAAAACTTTTAGTTTTGAAAAACTTTGATTTTTTGGGCCACACTATCTGAAAAATTGTCACCCTAATGACGAAATATTAAAAAAAAACGTGTCTAATTATTTTCGATGAACCTAGTTTCACGACAATCGGAGTTTCACTATAATCGATTTTCTATAGAATGGCTGATAAACATTATAGTCAAATCGCTGCCCAGTCAACCAGTAATCGTATAAGATGTTGCATAAGATAATAATGTGGAGGCCATAAGCGTGCATGCCTCCATTTGGACGCATGAAAAATGTACGCATATCGCCTCCACATTAACATCTTATACAATCACTGCTTGACTGGGTGGGTCTCGGAAAGGCAGACAATTAAACGTTCCATAATAAATACAAAATTTCCCATAAATAATTCAAAAAGTCCCAGTGAAGAAACAGGGCTGTAAGCAATAATAAATAACAAAAGTTCCATAAACAAATAAAAAAATGCATAAATAATTCAAAAGTTTCAATAAATAATTGATTTTTGAGCAATTAAAAACGTCAAAAATGCAATGAATAAATCAACTGTTGCAATAAAAAAAAGCCATTTTTCCCACCAAATAACTTCGAATTTTCCATAAATAAATCCGATTTTTCCATAATAAATTAGAAAATTCACAATAAAAAATATCGAATAAGCAATAAAAAATTCAAAAAATGCAATAAAAAATGACGAAATTACCCATGAAAAACAAATGCAGGAAATTATGAGACAGTGAAATGCTGAATCGCACTTATATGACTGAAACGACTGAAAAGCTTGCGTAACTATGATTGCAATTTATCGAGCAATTGCTTGCTGTCCGAACTCGCTATCGCTCGTCGGACCTAAAAAAGGGATAACATCTATGTTTGCATTACACCGGGCAAATTCTTGGATCTGTGGTTTGCCTAGAACTGAATCGATGCAGTTACGGTGCATCGGATATCGGAAACTTCGGCGGCCTTCTGCCGCCTCAGTTCCTCAATCCTCTATGCGGCTTCGCCGCATGGTCTACTTGATTTTTTGGCTCAAAATGCATTTACGTTTATTGCTCATTTTTTTGACATTTATTGATTATTTATTTTTTCGTTTATTGCACTTTTTGAATTATTTATTGCTTTATCGATATTTTTTTATTGTGAATTTTCTAATTTATTATGGAAAAATCGGATTTATTTATGGAAAATTCGAAATTATTTGGTGGGAAAAATGGCTTTTTTATTGCAACAGTTGAATTATTCATTGCATTTTTGACGTTTTTAATTGCCCAAAAATCAATTATTTATGGAAACTTTTGATTTATTTATGCATTTTTTTATTTGTTTATGGAAATTTTGTTATTTATCACTGCTTGCACCCCTGTTTCTTCACTGGGACTTTTGGAATTATTTATTAAGAATGATGACTTTCTTATGAGTCGTTTATATTTTAGCCGTCTCGGAAATGGTAAAGTTAAGCAGAATTTTACAAATCACGCGTCAATCGGGATGAACCATTTTTGAAGCGTATTTCAACAATTTTCAAAAATGCAACTGCTTCAAACAGATAACAAACGTTTTTGTTTATCAATCCTTCCTCTTGATCCACCGTGCATTCAACTGCATTGTATGCCCGTACAAACACAAATAACTTTTTGAAACAATTAATTTTTAAGTTGTATTTTTTAAATTAAAAAAAAACTTTTTTGCAGTGTATGCGTTCTCCACATAGATCAATGTATATCCAAAAATTTTGCCGAGGACAGCTCATCAATTGAACAAACCATTTCTAAGATGTTTTTTTTTTCACAGAATATTATTTTTCTTGTAGACATACCTGAGTACCCAAATAATTAATAGTTTCTGAAAATTTTATTTTTAATATAAAATTTGAAAAATTTTACTGTCGATAAAAATTATTGAAAATCTTGTACCACTGATGACACGAAAACTGCACAATTCCTTAGAATTATTTTCAAAAATTGCTGTTACCGAACAAGCTTTACTGGTAAACCGACCACAAATATCAAAGTCACGCCAGCTTTACAAGAACTGGAAGGATGTGGTTTACACTTATGCGTTATTTAGAATGACATATTCATTGTTATTTCATTTAAACAATTTTTTTTTATCCAGGGGTTTCAAGGTTTCTCAAGAGCACTCCAGGGGTGTTCCAGAGGGCTTCAGATAGATAAAGGGATCCCAGGGGTATTTCTGGGCGTTCCAGGGACATTACAGGAGATTATAAGAGCGATACAGGGCTTTCCAAGGGGTTCAAGGATGTTATAGGGGGTTAAGGTGTCCTATGGATGTGCCAGGGGTTTCCAGGAGTGTTCCGGGGGCTTTCAGATGCGTTCCAGGGTGTTTTAAGATGCGTTTGAGGGATTTTCAAGTGAGTTTTCAGGGGCTTTCGAGGTGTCTCAGGGGTGTTCCAGACGGTATCAGGGGCGCTTCATGATATTTCAAACGCGTGTCAAGGGAATCTGAAGGGATTTTCAGGGCGTTTCAGAGGAGTTCCAGAGAGTTTTAGACGGTTCAGAGGTCTTCCAACCCTGCAAGCCTGACACAGCTTGAAGCCCTTCTGATCATTCTCTGAAACTTCCTGGAAATCTCCCAGCATCCTACTCTGAATCTCTTTGAACATTATTGCAAAAAATCATCTTTTCAGTCATTTTTTGCTTCTAGTCATGTTTAAAACGACCAGTCAACCAGAGCTTTCTTCAAATGAGAAGCGATTTGTCATTCACAAAAAACACAAAAACGTGAAAAAAAAATACACCAAACTGAAAAATTATCGGATCTCGGTTCAAAGTCCGATCTAATTTTCTCGAATGGTGGACCACTGTTGGACCCACATCGGATAACTGTTTGGTACGGTGGCCAAAACAGGTACAAGTCAATGGTAGGTTTATGTCGAGTTATACGTCATCAATCACGAACAAAGCTGGAACCGTTTAGCGAGGATCGTCCAATATTTGGATGAGCTATCAACCCTAGTAGAATGTTAGGGTCAATATGACCCAGACAGGCTCGCTGAACGTACACTACGTTATCGTGGTGCGTCTAGCCTAACATCCTAGGAGGTTTAAGAAAGCGTTCAATATTTGTGTTTCAGACTTTCGATTCAAATTTTCTATGTAGAATTAAATTTTGATGTACGTAATATCGAGGCAAAACGTACGAACTATCGAGGGTACGCACTAACGAGGTACGCCTGTAATAATAAACACGCCCGATCAAAAGTTTAAGGCCACCGAAAGATTATAAGTCAAATAAACTTTAGACATGACTGATAAAACATTTTTTCTTAAAAACAGTGAATCACATCTGTTTTTAAAGTTGCAATATTTTGTAAAATGTAAATTAAAACTTAAGGCCTTGTCGCTGTTAATTGGGTCGGCCATATTTTAAGATAATAGCTCTTAGTTGTATCTATTTTCACAGAATTTAGCGGAAAAATCTAGAAAAAAGTTATTTGGTAAATAAACCATCCATTCTATCGTCGTAAAAAAGTTTATTGGATTTTTATACACTTTTAACCCTCGAATGCCCAATTTTTTTTTTATTTTGATCAAGTAAGTATCATTTTTTCATTTAAACTCGACTGAAACATGTTTTGAAAGGTCTTTTTAATTCGCTATTTTGTGTATTTTGGTTTTAGATTTTTCTAATTTTTACTTGTGAACATTGCAGCACTTGATTATTCTACCTGGAAGCTTTAAAACGAAAACTTTTTGTGATTTTTTGGTTAGCGTTAAACAAATTTTGTGTTTATTTTTTTTCACGGAACATAAAAAAATATGAGTGTTCTCAACTTCTCTAAACTATTTTACTATAATAGAATGATTGAGGAAAAATTTTAAACAGATAATTATTGCGATTCAATAGAAAAAAATTAATGGCGTCTAAAAAGTGAGAATTGATAAGAACTTCAATTTTTAAATGATATGAAAAAATGTAAATTGTTCAGGAAAGAAAAAAAAATACAAAAATGCTCTAACTGTATCCCGTCTATCTTCAGGTGAAGTAGGGTATTCGAGGGTTAAATTATTTGTACAAAAAATACAATTTTGCTTAGTAAAAAAAAACAAAACATTTATAGGATAATCACTTGGGTCTCCAGTTAGCCTTGTGGTTAAGGATCGCCAATCCTGAGACGGCGGGTTCGATTCCCGTTCCGGTCGGGAAAATTTTCTCGACTCCCTGGTCATAGTGTATCATTGTGCTTGCCTCACAATGTATGTACAAATTCATGCAATGGCAGGTAATGAAAGCCCTTCAATTAATAACTCTGGAAGAGCTCAAAGAACACTAATTTGAATCGAGGCAGACTACATTTCAGTAGGGACGTAGAGCCATTAAGAAAAAGAAGAAGGATAATGACAACACCTCAAAATGTTTTCGTCTTAAAAAATCGGTTTACAAAATTGGCTTCAAGGGAAAACATAAATAAAAAAAAAACTAAAAAAAAAAAAAAAAATGGCGAATTGGAAAAAATCGTCGTCCGAAACATGCTCAAATCGATTAAGGTTTCGAAAAATGATATTTATATCAAAATCAAAAATTTGGGTATTACAGAGTTAAGTAATTTCTCAACAAAATTCTTGACCGCTTGCTGACGGAAACATTCTGCAGCGAATAAATGACATACGGATGGAATTTCTTCTTAACTTGTGACAACGATCGAAGAAAAACAGTTTCTTGAGAGTTTTCTGGCTGATATTTTCCATGCATGCATTCCAGAAACATGTACAATAAATGCAACTTTAGATACAGTTTTCGAACATTCTTTTTTTTGTAAATTATGGTAAAAGTTTTTTAGACTTATTTTAGACTTATTGTTTTTTTTAATAAGGCCCACATTTTTGGAACCGAACTCAAACTTTTGATTTGGAGTGTATATCTTTTGATTACGCTTACAAAAATGTCATATTGTTTCTAACAGAAATACTTCACTATGGATAACTGATATAATTAAAATTTCATCAAAATCGATTAAATATTGGTGGTGATAATGTTGAACAAAAAAAATACAATTAAGGATCTTGTGCAAAAAATAATTTTAGATGGTAAGTTTTCTACTGTTTTACCTTTAGATCCAGAAATCATAAATCAATTTCAATGATATGTAAAGTATACATGTAGACATATTGTGTAGAACTGGTAATAAGAGTGAGGATTAAAATAAAAAAAAAATAGCACACTCAAAATATAAATTTGTTTTATGATGAAATTATATGAAATTTATTTTAAAGCGATTTGACCAGTTAAATTCTATAAAACAAAGTTCTAAACACAGTTTGCTCATGTTACCACTTAATTATGGCTATGTTACTTCCAGTAAAATTTTGGGGCATTTTGATGAGCTGACAACAAAGTATTAGAATCATCAGTATTTTTTTTAAATGGGTGCACAAGATTTAAAACATAATTTTCTTCTACGACAATATTTACATCAACATTGAACCATTAAAAAATTAAATAAATAGTGGTAGTTACATGTAACGAGCTGAGCATTTGACCATCGAAACAATTGATAAATGATAGAACTAAGACACACAAGACGCGTTTGTGCTGTGACAATCATGTTTTGCCATGGTAATTTAAAAACAATTTTATTGCTGATGTCACCGCAAAGCGACTTTCAGTGTAGGGTACAGTGGGATAGAATGCCATTTTTCAAACATTCATCGTTCTCATTGATAAGTAGCCTCATTTGTTAGGCATTCAAAGTGGTAAGCTAAATAATATTTTCTTTGATATTAATTCAGCAGAATTATTCACGAAACGAATGCATTTTCGAAAATGCAAAAATGCCTTTAGCCATGGGGTAAGATGCCACTTTATGAAAACATTCAATTCAACATTCATTTTTCAGGCTTTTCAGACCCCCTTTCCCCCGATCTGTCTCGCTTTTTTGTATACTCAATTTATGGAGTGTGACACTTTCACAGACCCCTTCTCCCCTATTCAATGGTCGTTATGTTTGAATGACCTATAACATGGATAGCGTACATGAGCGCCAACTTGGTCAAATTATTGGGGGGGCAAAGCCCGGTTTTATTGATTTTTTGTATGGGAAAATCGAAAAATTGTCAAATATTGGGGGGGGGGGGGCAAAACCATGCTTACCCCCCCTAAGTTGGCGCCTATGATAGCGTAGACATCAACCTCAGAACCTCAACCTCAACATCAGAAAACCTTAACTGGAAGCAAGAAAAGCTGGAAGTTTCCAATTGGGAAATCATAAGGTTTTGCATGGGTTTGCCTGCCTGGCTTTTAAGGACAAACGTCTTAAAATCCCGCTTCAACAGTGCATCAGAACTTCAGACGCACAAATGTCAGGAAGCAAGCTTCAAACAACAGTGCATTTTATTATTCAGTTCTTGCTCACTTGTAAGAAGCTTAAAATAAGAAGCTCAGGTGCGCTGGTTTTGTTTACGAAGAGATTTGTGCTACGAAATCGTGAGTAGGTGCCAAAGTCGGCCATTGTGGTGGTCATTTTGGGATTCTTACAAGTCTGTCCTTAAAAGGATGTGTTATGCAAACATATCTTGACACCAGGGGATTTTTTTTTATTACCGTACCGGTTTGAGCCGAAGGGTCTCAGATTTTCATGAAACTTTTTCCACAGCCAGGGCTCATAGATATATGAACAAAAAAATAAATGAAAAAAATTCAGGGTCGCCTATTTTCCCGAAAAACTCAGGTGGAATTTTTTTGTTATCCCCTGATACTACTTACTTTGAAAAATCATAACTCAAGAACGAAGCATCGTAGAAACAAAGTTTTTTAGGAAATGAATGAAAATTTTCTCAGAAATCCAAAAATAATATGAACTGGACAAAGTTTTCCACAAATTTTTTCCACAATTGAAAAAAATCGTAAAGAAAAGCCGAAAAAACTATGCCCGAACTCGTGGAAAAAATTTAAAAAAAAAATATTTGGGAAGGTTATTTCAGTGATTAAAATTGGAATGCACTTTTTTTTAGTTTTTGAGTTATGGCTAATTTTGTTGAAAAATGTCCATATGTTCCATATAAGCCTTTGGATTAAAAAAACATAACTCAAGAACAAAGCATCGTAGACACAAAGTTTTTATAGGAAATGAAAGCAGGAGTCAAAAAAAATATGAAGTGAAAAAAGTTTTCCACAAAATTTTCAACCGTTGAGAAAATTCATAAAAAAAAGCCGGAAAAACTATGCCCGAACCGAATTCGTGGAAATCATCAGAAAAATATTTTTGAGAAGGTGATATAATAAGGTGATATCATCGCTGAAATTTTTGGAATGCACTTTTTTTCCGTTCCTGAGTTATGGTCAATTTTGTGAAAAATGACCGTATAATATAGGCTTACATGGTCATTTTTCACAAAACTGGTCATAGCTTGGGAAAGAAAAAAAAAGTTCATTCCAAAAATTTCAGCGATCAAAGCTTATGATATTACCTTCTCAAAATATGTTTTTGATGATTTTCCACGAATTCGGGCATAATTTTTTCGGCTTTTCTTAATGAATTTTCTCAACGGTGGAAAATTTTATGGAATACTTTTTCCACATTATATTTTTCTTCGTTCTTGAGTTATGATTTTTCAAAAGAAATGGCATATATGGCACATTTGGACAAAATTTCAGCAATTAGAGCTTATGAAATAACCTTCTCAAAAATATTTTTTTGAAAATTTTCCACGGGTTTGGGAATAGTTTTTCCGGCTTTTCTTTACGAATTTTCTCAACGGTGGAAAATTTTGTGGAAAACTTTGTCCAATTCATATTATTTTTAAATTCCTAGAAAATTTGCTTTCATTTACTGAAAAAAATGTTTCTACGATGCTTCGTTTTTGAGTTATGATGTTTCAAAGTAAGTAGTATCAGGAGGAAACAAAAATTTCCACCTAAGTTTTCCGGGAAAATAGGCGACCCTGATTTTTTTTGTTCATATATCTATGAGCCCTGCCTGTGGAAAAAGTTTCCTGAAAATCTGAGACCCTTCGGTCCAATTTGTACGATAATATAAAAATGCCCACCATTCACTTATAGAAATGATCAAATCGCATTCAGGAATGATTTTGAGTTAGGCCATTTTACCCCGCCTTGAAATTTTGGGCTTTGTTCCCCTATCAGAAACGAAGCCAGTTCAAAAACCGGCTGAAAATCTATCAAAACTTCTTTGAAGAATTCCACCTCAAAACCATCAAAAGTACCGTAAACCGGACAAATTTCGGGGAGCGATTTGGGGTAAGATGACTTAAACAATTCAATAGCAATACATCAACCCAGTACGAAATAAATTGTAGCATTAGATTTCAGTTGCTTTCCCATTATTACTTACTTGCCAGTTATGCCAAATGACTAATTTTAAACGACTATTGAAAAAGTTGACTGATTTTGAGCCTTTTTTGCACCAAATTGATAAAATTCTCTTTCGAGTCTCACCGAAATCCGGAACCGGTCTTTGTGATAAGTGTGTAAGTTTACATAAACGTAAAAACCTCAAAATGACAAACTTTGAGTTGTGTCTGGGTTTATTACAAACGACATTATGTGAAATTTGATACTTCTTTTGTTACGCTTTATTACCTCATGTTTGTTTTTTATTTTATCATCTTCCTCACCATTGCCAAGCAGAAACAAACTTCAGTCAAAAAAATTTACTCAAAAACACTGGAGATTAAAGCACCCAACCCATCCATCTACATTATTTTGAGTTACCTAGGTCAACAATTGTTCATCCTTCGGAGGATACTGTCACTCAAACTATTTTAACAGAATCCAGTAGTCTGATTCCTCACTGTTTTGTTGTTGTCAATAGTTATTGCTGTGTAATTCATACATTTATTTTGGAATTTCTGGTCTTCTGTTTCTTACAGTAAACTTCACTAAGGGCCTGTCCATAAACTACGTAGACTCTTAGGGGGGGACGGGGGGGTCTGGCCAAAGTCTACGCTCCATACAAATTTCGAAAAATTTGTATGAACAAAAGTCTACGAGGGGGGAGGGGGGGTCTGAGATGGCCGAAAAAAAGTCTACGTAGTTTATGGACAGCGCCTAAACGTACCAAATTGATACTAATACTGTAATTAGTATTTTAACTGGGAATTATGTTTTCATTTTCAAAACGATCGTCACTTCTCTATCACTATAAATTTTATAATTTTTACCACTTCATTACGATGACGGGATGATTACTTCAATACTATATTCCAACAAATCATCATATTTACTATCACAATCCATTCATAGATAACATTCCGATGCATTGAAAGCAATAAACCACTAAGCAAAATGTGCCTACACAGTCAGTTTGGCACACGCGGCACTGTGTCCTGGCATGTGTCTACTGATCCTCACAGCACCAAACGCCAATTTCAACGCGCGATTATTCAACGAACGAACTGAACTATACGACCGGTCGGCTTCGGCACCAAACGATGACTGACTAAACTAGCGTCTGTCGACGGATGGCAATCCCAATCCCAACCAACCCAACAAACAGCTAGCTAAGAAGCGTTGGTGCACTAAGCGACGCTCACTCGATGATGGTTGATGAGCATCGCGACGACCGATGCGATGGCAGACAGGGGTGGTTGGCGTTGTTTACTAAAATCGTTGTGTCCTCCCACCGTCATTGTCCCCAGCTCCCCGTGGCTCTGTCGTCATTTCGAGATGAATGAGGATCCACCGCGTGCTGCGCTGCTGGGGCGTCGCGTCGTCGTGGGAGCACATCAGCACAGTGCGAGAAGTGATGAATCAAAGAGCGGACGCTTTCATGTGAGACCGGCACCAATGGGGCGTCTTACCGGTCTTACATACAACCAGATAGTGGCGCGCGAGAGAATTTTACAGGCGCGCAATTCTTTCATTCATTGAATGAACACACACGCCCGCCACCCTAGAGGCTCCCCAAATTCATTGGGGAGAATCTCTGAGATTGAATTGCTGTGCGGGTGCACGTTGAAAGTAAAGGTCAGTGATGGCAGTTCGTTTTCTTGCACACGATGCGATGTTTTCGTCACATTATCAGCTGAACCATAATTATTATAATGCTCAAGGTTACTCCGATGTAGAATTGAATACAAATATTGGTGAAATGGCTCGGGGCACGAATTTGTTTTCATGCTGTAAATGAGCTCGATAGACAATCGCAGCTCTTCTGTATTTTTATTCTTCCCAAAATACCTTCAAATATTTTTGGAAGGGTCCTGTAAGCATTCAGCAAATAAAATTACCAGCAGTGGCTTTTTCGATATCCACAGGGTTAGGGAGTATCCATTAAGTACAGGGGATAGACAAAATAATCGGGTCAGGCAAAATTTTCACTTTTCAAGAAATGTTCAACTAGCTGTAACTTTTCGAAAAAAGCATCAAATATTCTCAAATTTTCACTGTGTGTTCATCAACTAGTTCTGTATCAAAGGTCCGAATTGATATTTTGAACATATATGACTTATATAATGAGCTATAAATAACTTTTGACTTAAATTAAACTTTTTACCACGGAAGAAAATTATAACGATTAGATTTTTTTTAAATTAACGTGTATTTTAACTTAAATGCTAATTCTACACTATAACGATTAGATTATTTTTCTAATAAAACACCAAATTATCCTAAACTTCAACATCGTTTCAAAATTCAAGATGCAAAATATAGTTAATTGAATTTTCCTCTAATTGACTCATATATATAAATGTGTTTTGAAGGAAAGTAACAACATACCCGAAAAGGTAATGGAATGCATATTAAAAATATACCAATTTACTAAAAAATCGTGAAATAAATGAAATCGCTATAACTTTTCCTCTTGTTAAAAATATCAAGTTAAGTTAAACGTTTTTCGGAGTTTATTATATAAGTCATAAATGGTCAAAATTTCGTTGCATTCGGTTCATTGAATCCGGAGATATAGCAGCTCAAAGTTGGCTATCGGATAATTATAGCTTTTTCAAGAATCTTTATAACTTCGTGGAGAATAACTCGATCTTTCCCAAATTTGGACCATTGATACACAACTAGGTGGTGAACTTACAGCGAACATTTGAGAATATTTAATGCTCTTTCAAAAAGTTACAGCTAGTTGAACAGTTTTTGAAAAGTGTAAATTTTGCCTGTCTCGATCATTTTGTCTATCCCCTGTACGTCACGCTAAAATTGGGAATTTTTTACCCCCCCCCCCCTCCCCTTTGTACGGGTTTTTCCTATATCTAACACATTGCTTGTCACACCTTCACAAACTCCCACCACCCCCTCCTCCCTAGGACCGTGACGTACTTAATGGATGGTTCATATTAAGGTTGAAGGATTCGTCATTGACTCAATCGTCATCATTGAAAAGCAGTTTTCTAGCTCAAAACATGAATTATTGCAATTAAAAAGTATTCATTGTACTCCATTCTGCACCCACAATACAGTGGATACATTTTCTATGAGGAACTATGAACGAGAAAATGGCTTTAAAAATTTCAATGATGACGATTATGTAAAAGACGAGTCCTTCAATCTTAAGGTGATACGGGACACCGTGTTAATTTCACTATTTTCCGATTCTTTCATCATCATTATCCTCGAAATTTTGATGATGCAAATCTCTAGTTGCAGACTACAAAGGATACATACAATTTGCTGATATGCCTATAGCAGCCGTTTGAGAAAAAATGAAAATTAGAAGGCATATGAGGGGCCCAGAATCAAAGGGGTGTAAGTGACTATTTTCTCGATTTTGAGCTGAGCATATCATAAAATTCTTCACATTTCAAGCTTTCAGAAACTTTTTTAAGTTTGTTTCTACGATTATTGGAAAAATTACAATAAATCAGAGAAAATTGGGTTGATTTTGAAACTCCATACATTTTGTATGGGATGAAAAATTAGTCAAAAACTTTAAACCTCATTTACTCGAAAGTGGGTTTTTGTCACTTACACCCCTTTGCTTCTAACCCCCTCATATCATGTTGATCAATTGTCAAATTAAGAGATGAAATTGTAAAAAAAAAAACAAATTGCGTTTTGGTGGGATTAGAACCCACGACTCCGTATTCGCTAGACCGGCGCTTTAACCAACTAAGCCACAGAACATGTAACGATTCCAGACTGACTCCGAGCCCACTAGACTAGAAGATTTCTGAAACTGCACCGCGCTCGCGTTGTATACGACGAGCGGGGTTTTTTGCTTGTGTTGTACTTTTCATAACAGCGCGCGTCCTGAAGGGTTAAATACTATAACTCAATTAAATCACATTTAGGGTTCTGGGAATTCCCAAAATCGTATCTCGCAAACAGAATGCTGTAAGAAGCAAAAATGTTGACTGATCACTAATCAAAGTTGGCTTGACAAAATTTCAGCTATATAGATCATTCTGTTCCCCAGATATATGTTTGAGAAGGATCAGAACACATCTCCGAATAATCGAGTCCAACCTGTATTATGTTATGAGAGTGTGGTTTCATAACTCATTGTAATGCAATTCAGTTTTGATTCCTCTGTATTTAGGAAATAATGTTACTAAATTGTACCAAATTTTGTTGGAAGCTAGTGATCCTGAAGCCTAAATTTGTATCACATTTCATTATAATTTTGATCTTTATTATCTTGATTATACCAGTGTACTTGTTGTTATAATTTTAGTTATTTCAACATCATCCTGCATCCAGTTTGTAACATAACATGTTATAGAAAAATAATACATATAGCATCATAAGGGGCCGTCCATTTATTACGTAAGGGTTTTTGGGGGGAGGGGGGGGGGTTTGAAAAATCTTACGGGCCATACAAAAATATTTGGATTCTCATACAAAAAATCTTACAAGGGGGGGTGCGGGTGTCGAAAAATCACGAAGATTGCCTTACGTAATAAATGGACAGCCCCTAACACAATGATATAAACTTGATATTATTATCTAGTCGGGACACCACACGCTAACGCCGCTCAGTACTAAAGTGCATAATTTCCAGACTACACCAAAAATGTGTAACCATTACACATTCACAAAATCAGCTCATGTGTTCGCAAAATCGTTAAATTCGCAAAATTTTTTGTACAGCGATCTAGCTAGGTTTACTAGTGACCTTGGAAAACAAAAAAAAAATACCGACATTTCGCATCTAGACGAGTGTACGAGCTGTTTTTGAGAATGTGTAATTGTTACACATTTTCGTGTGGTCTGGGAATTATGCACTTATGAGTAGGGCTTACACATTCTAGGGGCTGAGTGGTTTTAGCGTGTTCTCTCTTTCGGTTTAGATGCCATCCTTTCAACACGGTCACATTGTCATCTTTCAGAAGTTATTTTAGGGATTTTTCTAGGAGTTCCTTCAGATATTCCTAGTTCCTCCAGGGATCAATCTAAGAATTCCTTTGGTGATCTTTGCCCTCAGTTATTCCAACATTAGTTCCCTCAGGTTTTCCTCCAGAAGATTCCTTCAGAGATCCTTTCAGTAAGAATTCAGGGATTACTCCAGAAGATCCTTGTTGGAGAGTAGCTCACCACCAACTTCAACCCTGGCAGTTATCTGTTTTATCATCGCCGATTTATAAAAAAATTGATGAGCATGAGAGGATCGAATACGTTCCACACGGCAATTTCCCATTATTAAGATGAACTCATGCCTCTCTCATCTCTCTATCTCCTGATCGGGAAACATCGCATCGGGATACTGCTTGAGAGATTGGGGGAACGAATTAGATTATAAGGCAATTAGGTTTAGTTATCCCTAAGCATCCAAAGAGTAGGGCACGCGTGTCGGTAGTTTAAGTAATGAATGTGCACTTTTAAGTAATAGAATATACGTTTCAATATATGTGCAGTGTGTTTTAACCGTGATTGTGTGTCAGTTAATGTGAATACTAAGCCGGAAACCCCTCTGGAATTCCCAGACGTCCGCAAGGAACCACAAGGTCGTCTGGTGATCGCCGTTGTTAGACGAATCGCCCATTATCCAGGAATCCACCATTTGTATCGCCACTGATGTTGGGTACAGGAATCCCCCCACATACCGTCCACTAATACGAGGTACGTTGGAATCCTTGAGGAATTCCTACATAAGGTCCTTTAGAGATTAGTCTAGAACTTCCACCAGGAATTCCTCCTTAAGTTCCTTCAGAGGTTCCAACGGGAGTTCCTACATAGATAAATCTCCAGGAGTGTCATGGATTCGTGCAGATGTTTCTTAAGAGACTACCCATACTTCTAACAAATAAATACTTACTTGCTAGAAGTAAGCTAAGTTGCAATGACTTCTGCGTAACAAAAATTTGCGTCGTCTTGACTGTTTTGTGACAAGTGTGTTACTTTGGTACTCCTGAATTTCTCTAGAAGTTCATAAAGATGTTTCTCCGGGGATCTCTAAAGGATTTCTTTCAGAGTAACTTCACAGATTCCTCCAGAAGTTATCTTACTGATTCCTCGAGAAGTTCCTTTTGGAATTCTCCCATGATTTTTTCCAGAGATCGCTCTTGGTGTTCTTGTTCCAGTAGGATTCAGGGATGCCTCCAATAGTTACATTAGAGATTTCTCCAGAAGTTCCTTCAGAAGTTCTCTAGAAGTTCTCTTAAAAATCCTTCGGGTATTCCTCCTGGAATTCTTCCAGGGATTCCTCCTGGAAATCCTTCAGGGATTCCTTCTGGAATTCTCCAGAGGAATTCATCTTGAAAATCCTTCGGGTATTCCTCCTGAGATTCCTTCGGGGATTCCTTCTGGAAATCCATCAAAGATTCTTCCTGGAATCCCTTCGGGGATCTTTCCTGGAATTCCATCGAAGACTCCTTCTGAAATTCATTCGGAGATTCTTTCTGGATTTCCTTCGGGAATTCCTCCTGGACTTCCTTCGAGAATTCCTGCTGGAATGTCTTCAGGGATTCCTTCTGACATTCCTTCGGGGATACATTCGGGGATTCCTCCTGAAATACTTTCGGGGATCCTTCTTGGAATCCCTTCGAGGATTCTTCCTGGAATCCCTTTGGGGATTGCTCCTAGAATTCTTTCAGTGATTTCCCCTGGTATTCCTTCGAAGATTCTTCCTGGATATTTTTCGATGGTTCCTCCTGAAATTTCCGCTGAAATTTTGTTGGGAGTTCCTGCTGGATTTCCATTTGGATATCTGCTGGACTTTCTAGGGGATTACATCTGAAATTTCTGGAATTCTTTCGGGGATTCCTCCAAGATTTTTTAGGATTCTTCCTGGAATTGTTTCTGGAATTCCTCTTAAATTTCAAACTAGGTTTTCCTCAGAAGTTTTTGTAGGAATCTCTCCGGCAACTTCCTGCAGGGAATAGTTCAGAATTTACCACAGGGATTCCTCCAGGAGTTCTTTTAGAGATTCCTCCAGCCGTTTCTCCAGGTATTTTTTCAGCAGTTTCTTCAAGATTGCTCCTGGAATTCCTTTGGGGATTCTTCCTAGAATCCCTTCAGAGACTTCTTCTGGATTTTTTTCGAGGATTCATCCTGAAATCCCTTCGATGATTCATACTGGAATTGCTTCTAGAATTCATTTGGGGATTCTTGCAAGAATTGGGTTGTTTAGTGAATTGAATATTCCCATTTTTCTGAGTATAAGGTGATTTTATTGCGTTCCAATTCTTTTATTTTGATGGTTAAACAAACAAAACAGTTTTAATTTACGTGGATAGAATGACAGTTCAATCGATAAAGTGACAGTTCGCTCCGAACAAAAAAATTCCCTCATACAAACTTTAAATGCATTTTAAAAATAGTTCCCGGCCACCAAAAATGATGAAATTTTAGATTTCGACTAATTTTTGGACGGAGATTCCGATTATACAATGATCTGAATACTACTAAAGATCCCCATTCTTTGGGGATTCCTGCTAGAATTCCTTTGGGATTCCTGCTGGAATGCTTTAGCAGATTCGTTTTGGAATTATTTCAGGGATTCCTGCTGTAATTCTTGGAGGATTCTTCCTGGAATTGATTCTGAAATTTCTCTATAGAGCATTTCCAGCTCAACAAACGAATCGCGTTTGCGCGACTTTGATTGATTGATTTGTCTTTATTATAGAGACTTTCAGCCCTTGGCTGGTTCGTCTCTCGTGCGCGACCTTTTCCAATTCAAATAAAATATCGCTCATGTATGAGTTTCTATATAAAAAATGTTTTGCAATATTCTTTAACTCAATTTTGAAAAGGCGTATGAAATAATCCCAATTTTTTTTTTCAAATCATTATAACTCGAAAACAATTTGTTGAGTTGAAATGAAGTCTTCGAAGATAATTGCGAATATTTAAAGGACTTTAAGAAAAAAAAACAGAAATTCTCTGAGAGCAATATTCATCGCGGATATATGCTAGATGTCATATAATTTCAATTTTTCGAAAACCCTACCTTTTGATTCTATAGTTATTTTTCCGTGGAAAGCTGACTTCCAGCCTCGAGTTTTGCTAAGTAACCCAGGATGGTCAAATGTTTCTAATGATTTCTCTCGTATTTTTATTTTTCATCCTTTTTTAAAACAACCAAAACAGAATAATTGATGAGATTTTTTATATCAAAAATAGATTCTAAACACAAATTTAAATGAAAAACTGCGTGTTTTTTTTTTCATACATCCAATCTTCCTTAAGTTACAGTCAATTAAAAAAAAAGTTGGACCCATGTTATTCGAAACGGTCAGAATGTTCACATATCTGAGAAATATTTGATTATTTTTAGATAAAAACTGTAAAACAGTGAGAAAAAAAATCCAACTTTTTTTAGAATCGATTTATTCGCTGTGACTTATGTATAGTAAGATGTAAGAAAAAAAAATATGTCTAGTTTTTTCATTGAAACTTGTACGTAAAATCAAATTTTGATATGAACAATATAAAAAAAGTTTTCTCTTCAAAATTTAAATTATATTACATCTAACATAGATCTGCGATGAACATAACTCTCAGTGTATTTTTTTTTTCTGAAAGTCCTTCAAATATACTCAAACATCTTTGAAGACATAATTTCAATCTAATTCAATTATGAGTTATATTTTTTTGCAGAATAAAATATGTTTTTGTCATACGCAAAGACAAAAAAAAAAAACAAAATACCAATCAAATTTTAAAAATATCGATTCAAAAATAACACATTTTTTGTGTTTTAGGTCAGAAATAATCGTAGACATCATAAGAATGACTGAAGTAATTACTAGAAAAAATACTGATTACAGTTTTTTTTTTCGAAAGCATTATTACAAAGCACTTTTGAAAGAGCTTCCCATTTGCTACCTATTATTATCTAGCTTCTATCGACTATTTTTTTTCTATAGAGGAAAAGTTTTTCAAATGAATCATCTGGATAAACTGTTTAGTAGAATACTTGCAAAAACCCGTAGAAAGCTTTGTAATATGGCCACATCGTTTATTTAGAGGCTCAAACGTCATGACTTTATGGTAAAATTCTAAATCATAACAGTAGTATCTCGCTGGATAGATCCAAAATGAATTCAATATATAAGTTATAAGAATATAGTAATATTATAAGGTATGAAAATTGTATAAAATTATACAAGGCAGAGTTTACCCAATATTTTAACTAAGACCCAGCAGAACCTTAGAAACTTTTATAGTATCTCCTGTAGAAATTTAGAAATAATGAATTGATGAGAAAAAATAACTAATGGTAAGTTAAACAAAATCTAAAGGAAATCTTGAAGATATTCGTGATAAAGTCTACAAAAAATCTTTGAAAAATTGCTTGGTAGGCTTTTTATTTAGTTTTACAAAAGTCTCAGGAATATCGAGAGTTGAACACTATGGAAATCATTTTTAGACACATGAACAAAACTGTGAAGTATTTATTTTGGTACAAATCGTGGAGGAACATGTGAAAGAATTTTGGGAAGCTTCTCTGGAAAAATAACTGTAGGGACAGCTGTGAATTCCTTGATAGTTCTTCGAGTAATGCTTGGGGAAAACTTTGAAGGATTTTAGCAGATCTTCCCTTAGGCTGTTTCTATAGTCCTTAGCTAAATCCAGAAACGAAGTTTTGAAAGGAGTTTCCGAGGAAATGTTTAGGAAAATTTGTTGAAGAAACAACCAATTCTTGGGTCTAGATACAAAAGGGCATAAATGACCATTTTGTAGAACGTTGAGTCGAGCGTATAAAAAAATTCTATAAGCATCAGCCTTTTCGTAATTTTTTGAAGATTTTTTTATTTCTTTTTTTACCTTCCACCTCGCGTGGTAGGTAACACAACTATTTAACAAGCGAAAACGAAGAGTTTCAAGCTACAAGAAAAAATCCCAGTAGTGAAACATGTTCCTTTAAAGGGATTCGCGAATGAAAAACTTTAGCCTAATAAATATACTAAGTGATAACAAAAATGTCTGCAATCTAAACTTCATTGATAAAATTATAAAAAAAATGAATTTGACAAAATTATATGAAAAAGTGTTCAAATTTTGTATTGGTGTGAAAAATTTAGATTTTTTTTATTTCCTTTGGCTGACCAAGCCATGTGGAAATTGCACTGTTGAAAATGCTTTGACATCCATGTGCACAACAGAAACATGTGCTCGATGAACAAATTGAAATTTGAATTATGAAAAATAAAAAATTACTCCACATACTTCGGTAAGACTCGAACTCACGACTCCCAATTCGTTAGACGGGTGCTTCTATTCCTTCAAGCTACGGAGTCACTCGACTATCTCCGTCGCCAGTGGGCGCAGAACTGAACTCGATTCCACAGCCGCACATGGTTTCGCTTCTATTGTCAATCAAAATCTCCTTCGGATAGGTTTAGATGAACATCTCACACTGTTCTTTCCACGCCCACTGGCGACGGAGATAGTCGAGTGACTCCGTAGCTTGAAGGAATAGAAGCACCCGTCTAGCGAAATGGGAATCATCAGTTCGAGTCTCACCGGAGTACGTGGATTTCTTTTCATAATTCAAAAATCAATTTGTTCATCGAGCACATGTTTCTGTTGTGCACGTGGATGTCAAAGCACTTTCACCAGTGTAATTCCCACATGGCTTGATCAGCCAAAGCAAAATCAAGAAATTGACAATAAAAAAATATCTAAATTTTTCACACCAATACAAAAATGTATCAATTTTTTATACAATTTTGCTTCAAAGATATGACAAATGTTATAATAAATGTTTTATGAAATTATGTTGTGGGTTATGGAATTAATATGCATTCTCAAACACGTTTTGTTATAATTTTGTTACTACAATAGTAACAAAGATATATTCACATAAAAAATTCTAACAAAAAATGTAAAAACTTCGGATATTTCTAACGACAGTTTTCATAATTTTATTTTATTCTTGTCACGTAGGTGCTTCTGGTCGGAATCTCTCCTGATGAACACCCACAATCTTTTCTAATACTCTCTCGTCCTCGAAAGGCTGTTCTCTTATTTTTACGCTTCCACCATGAAATTGAAAGTTCATTATCTCAAACTGTTCACTGTCGACATGCCGCCGAAAAAGCGAGCATGCGATATGAGAGCGCTAAAGCTTTAGGCAGATTGTGTCTGCGGAAAATACTGCTCTGTTGGAGCCACAATTCTCGCATTTCAATCCAATTAATCTAGGACCTCAGGTTGAATGGACTGCCGAAATCCGTTTTACGACATATTCGCTGAATGCCGGTGGGGTGTGAGGAATTCGTCATGGTATGTACCGTGAATTGAACACTTGCCCACGGCTGTTTATAAGGTGCATACATGAGCACTGAACAGTCGTTTCCACGTTTTGTTCATCTCAGTCTGAGACTCTTGGTGTATTGTTGGTTTGATTACGAACGCGCTTTTCTGCTCCTAGATTGGTATGGTTCAACTCGAATTCATGGGACACATTTGCTTCCATTCAATATCCGGAGGCATGCTGTTGTTTGCCCGGGATGGCATTAGTGGGTGGCTGATTTTTCCTAAGCACTCAGCTGGAGGCCTTTCGCCGTCATTTTTCTTGTGGGACGGCTTTTGAGATGATTTTTCTTTGACACCGGAATCGTCGGATTACTGCTGTCGTCAGGGTGGATTTTTGTTTTTTGTTGTTGACAGGCTCTTCATATTCGTCACGGTTACTTTGAAGGATTTGTACTCCAGACTGTAGTGCAATGGATTATCTTCGGGCCCGCCACACTCTATTAGCCATTCCATAGAAAATCGATGTGGTGGATTTCCGAATGTCGTTATACTTGGTTGGTTTGCAGGTCGTCGAAAATAATTAGAACCGTATTTTCTTTTAATTTCGTCATTAGGGTGACCAATTTCAAGATAGAGTGATGATGATGATTAATGTGTACCCACCATCAGCGTAAGGATTACCTATGGCTGCAGAGTCATACCGGAATGGAATGATCTTCCAGATGATTTGTTGTAGCAGGGACGGCTAAATAAACTGGAGACCTTCGGAAAACAACATGATGGTTGTTTTCGAGTGACAAAAGGCTGGTCACTCCACGAAGATTTGCCGGAAACCAATTCATTTAGCTTCCTCAGGCTACCTCTCTGAAATCCCTATATATATATATGTCATGTTCAAATATAAAGGGAACAACAAGGAACGAACTCACCGGGAAATCCAACTCAACCGGTTTTCTGTGTCTTCCTTCGGTGTTTAGTCTAGTCTAGTCTAGTCTAGTCTACACATACACAGCCATTCATTGAAAGAATCCTGGAAAATGATAGAATCGACTAATTCTACCATTTTTCTTGTCATTATTAATGTTTGCAGTACATTGGAAATGCATTACAAGCATTAAAGCGGCCAGGCCTACTGTGCAGCGTTATTGTTTTTACGATAAAGCCATTAAGTGGGGACATCTCGTACCAACCACTCAGCTTTTGAGAAAGCAAAATAAGTGAAAATCGATGGGGGTGACGATGCTAAGAAGGTTAATGTCATCCCTTTGTCCTTCGCTTCCTGGGATGGAACACAGGTATTTGGTCCGTGTCCTGGCCCTAAAGCCTAGGCTTAAGCGCCTTTACTCGCTCTCTGAAATGAAACAAACTGGGTGCGAGGGAAACGTTGCGTAAATAAAAATTAGTTTTCGAAGTTCATAAATGCCCCCTTAGGGAAAAAAGGAAAATGTAGTTTGAAACGGTCTCACCGATTTATCTGGAAACTGCTGTTCCTCGGTGTTAAGGGGAACGTCATTACAGCGCAGTCAGGCTTGCTCCTCGTCTCACCACCTTCGCGCACGCAGTCAGTCAGCATTGGAGCACAAATTAGCACCGCGCCCGTCCAAACACAAATTCTCCCCAATTTTGAAGTAGTTTCACTTAATCACATACCGGACAACTGAATTCGGCCCCGCCCAAACACTCACGATATAAATACGGAAAATGAAAATGATTTGTAGGATTTTGGCACGAAAAAACTTAATACTATCACGAATTATTCTTTTCAAAACGATGCCCAAATCGACAGTCTGACAAATATCATGCGCACTTTCCAAACAAAACACTTCCGGATGGCGTAGTTTTATCAGTTCCCTACCCCACGCGGAAAAACGCGAACCTTTCGAAACTTTCACTTATGTCACCGGAACTACAATCAAAATATCTCGTCCACAACTCGTCCTAAACCTCGCCGGATGGCGTAGCACCACCAGCCGTTTCACGATTCGGAAGGGCAATTCCAAACAACGCGGAACCGAGAAAAACACGACAGACGATTCGAAAACACAACCGCCCGCACCGTGTCTTCCTTCGGTGTTTAGTTTTATCTAAACTCTATAAGTAGTATAACTAACAGATTTACAAATATTTTGAAAGCATGATCCATAACTTTGTGATTACCTTCAAAACATCGGAAACTTTCGTTAACTCAAAGCTTGAAAAAAGTTTACAATTATCGATTTGTCAGTTGTCACCTCTTGCGGTTCCTGTCCTACATTAAAAAGGGGAAAAAATCACATTCATCAAGTTAAGTGACTAGTATATGAGCTTTCATCTTGCGATGTCCCACCTTCGTGAGCGACAAGCTTTCGTGCACTCAGTTGGTACTTTGAATGTATGACAAAGTTTTTCAAATGAAATTATTCAATCAGTCTCGTCTGAAGTCACGAACAGTGTCTCCAATTCTTTACCCACCACAGACTGCGTATGTAAATACATTCCCCATTATTATTGGAGAGGCACTCTCCCCCATTCCGAGAGTAAGATGCATGTTTGACGCACAAACTTTAGCGAACTTGTGATGACACGTCCGTATTACAATTCATGCCAGAAGTAAAGAATCATGGCTATAGCGTCTTTTGCGCTTTTCCAAAGGCTGTTAAAAGTTGTGCGTAGCGGTTTGCCCTGTTTGATGGTATCACACCCAGTGGATCAAAAATTAAAAAAAAAAGTTATATGATGTTTAGGTTAATTCTGAGTCTGAACAAAAAAAAACATTATAGCAAATTTGGCAACTGTTCTGCCAAACATGGCTGGCAACACTGCTTGTACTGAATTACACAAGGTAAACATTAAAAGATGGTAGATTCAAACGTTCAACAAAGTTAAAATGATGCTAAATGCCATCCAGTAGAGAATTGTATCAAGTGATGCATATGCTTAAATGACTGGCAACACTGCATGAGGTGGAATCTTTTTTTTAGTTTTTAATTTTTGTGTATTTTAACTTATTGCTAATTGTACAATTATGAGAAGTGAAGCACAATTTTATGGATTTGTTTCAAGAGATCAAATTAAAATGTTCAGCATATTTTAGCTTTTTCAGCAAAATTAGTTAAGTTCAAGGTTGAGTTAGTTTCATGAAATTCAAACAGTTTTGGTAAGGCACAAATATCACAAAGATATTTTTGTCAAAAGCTGCAGATTCAAACATAAAATACATCCTTCCGAACTGCTTCCTAAACAACGGTGCATCGGCAGCAAACAGCAAACCGTGGAAAGTGAAAATAGGCGGAAATTTTCTTCTGCGCTTGAAGGTAGGCAGGCATTTGGTTTGCTCGTTCCTCGTGACTTTGTGCTTCCCCAGAACAATTCATCAATATTGCGACGGCAACTCGCTGTGCTGTTTTGGTCGCACCGCTTCCAGCTACTCTTCGAAGAAGGATGTCGCTGTCTCAATACCATTTAATATATTTTTGACGGTGATTAGTGCTTCGAGCAAGGGGTAATTATTTTTCTTTCTAAAAAACGGAGTGACGTGATTTTACCTGCGATGATGCTGCGTAACGAATTGGTTGTCGGGTTTTACGTTAATTGGTACTCACCTGAAAAGGGAAACGAAATGTTTAGCATTAGTTAGTTGTTTTAGGAAAATCATGAACAGTCGATATTGTGAACCGGAATTTACACTACATGTAAAATGAAGTGATTCTAGTTCATAATAAAACGACTTTTGTTTCTATTAGAGCATCAAACATTTCTAAACTTGAGTTAAACGAATGCTTATTAACTGTTGTGGCCAGTATCTTTAAGTAGTGAACTGTAAAAAGTAGGCATATTTTATAAAAGAATGCATTAGCACAATTCGATGAAAAAGTATTGTTAATTCATGATAACTTAGTCGTAAATATAAGTGGGTAGCACGAATACGATACTGAATACCGAATACCGAATACGGTAGTACTAATACGATACAATAGAAAACGAATTGTCCCTCAAAGGGGAAAAATGAATATGAAATTAACATAAACAGCCATTCCATGAATAGTCTCAAATATAAAAGTGCTCCGATATTACTCAAATTCGTTAAGAATAATCTTTACCAAAAATAATTTGATCTGTAATTTTTTGTTTCGTCATTTCTAATTTTTTAAATTTTTAAACCGTCATAACTTTTGAAACACTAGACCGATTTGCAATCTTTTTTCACAAATAAAAATATTATTAGTTCTTGATTTTAGAAAAAAAAACATCGCGAGAAAATTTAGTAAATTTTATGGTGCAAAAATGACAAAAAAAATATCAATTGTTATGATTATCACAATGTAGGACCACAAGAATTATATATTTTTCAAATTTGATCAATTTACAAAATTTTAACTATTTAAACATTAATCACTCAAAGGGGTTTTCCCTCTTCCAAATTTTTAGTTAAAAATAAATAAATAATAATAATAACTATTCATACACAAATATCAAAAATTATAAACGTTCTTCCAACTGTTTTTGCGTTTCATTTTTTTTTAATTTCAAGGTTTATACAGTCTAGATTCCTACTTAACGGTTGGTTCTTTACTTGACGACTAGCGCCACCTAGCGTCGAAATCACAAACTAATTGCTGAATCATCAGATAGCCCTTCGACGTCCTGAAGAACTTTGCCGAAGACGATACTTACATATCTATCTGCTCTGCATCCCCAGATAGAGATGTTTGAACTATACTTGCCAACTAGCACCACCTAGCGGTGGAAGCTCCAATTAGTTGTTGAAGCTCCAGATTGTTCTTGACTTTTTGAAGAACTTTGCCGAAGACAACACTTTTCTATCTGCTCCGGACACCGGGATAAAGAAGTTTGAAACTTTACTTGATGACTAGCGCCAACTAATGGCAAAATCACCAAGTAATTGTTGACATCCTGAAGAACTTTGCCGAAGACGACCTTCTTATATCTGCTCTGTATCCCGAGGTAGAGAAGTTTAAAACATTACTTGACGACTAGCGCCACCTAGCGGTGAAATCAAATACTTTATGTTGAATCAATAGATAGGTTTTGACTTCCTGAAGAACTTTGTCGAAGATGCCACTTTTCTATCTGCTTTGGATACCGGGATAAAGAAGTTTGAAACTTTACTTGACGACTAGTGCAACCTAGCAGTGGAATCACAAAGTAGTTGTTGAATCACCATATTGTTCTTGACCAACTGAACAACGTTGCCGAAGTCAGCATTGTTTCAAATTAAGTAGATCTTAAAATATCACATGAATAAACTTATGAGTGCTTCTACTGACGAGTGTACATAGCAACCACTTCAACATAGCACCTCTATCGGCCAAATTGCCAACAAATTGGATGATAGCACGGCGTAACAAAAATAAACTTTTGGTATGTCTCAAGAGCAAACTTATGTGTCTCCGGCAGTTTTTGGCCCGCTGAATCCGAATCCGGGCTCAGATTCGCTCCAGCACGTCACAATTTTTAGTTATACCCTAATTTATAGGACAAAATATGCGATTTTGGGCTTTTCTGATTGCAAGTCATTAAGCATGGAAATGTTTTTTTTAAAGCAATCAAAGGATAAATTGGTCAATTAACATCTAAATTAACGACTCATGCAAAATATTTCGTTTTACCGAATCAATTCGAAAGATTTAAGCATTTTATGATATTTCCCATACACGGCACCCTCCAAAAGTTGCATGCAAGTTTACTTACTAACATAGAGTGCCTAAATCTATCAAATTTGATTTGGTAAAACGAAATTTGATTGCTTTAAAAAAATATTTCCGCCCTTTGATTGCTTTAAAAAAATATTTCCATGCTTAATGGCTTGCAATCAAAAAGACCCAAAATTGCATATTTTGCCCTATAAATTAGGGTATAGCTCAAAGCTGTGACGTGCTGGAGCGAATCTGAGCCCGGATTCGGATTCAGCGGCCCAAAATCTGTCAGAGACACATAAGTTTGCTCTTGAGACAAGAAAATGTTGCCCTGTGTAGTTGTAATTGTGTGGTAGATCTATTCTAGTACTACAACTTTGCCAAAAAAAAACTATGGTGCAATATTGTAATACGCCTGAGATACTCGCTCACACCCCCAATAGAGCGAAATCCCATAAGCTCTGTGATCCTCACAACACGGACTGCCGTGTAATAGGAATCCGTGTAATAGGTGACCGTGTAGACGGCAGCCGTGTTGTAGGAGTCTATACTGTACTCATATATGTTTACAATGACCATGCGTCTCCATCACTTTAAAATAGCCGTTTATATTTATATATTATTTATTTTATCATCTAATTATATACTCACATAGCAACTGGGTAAACTTCAGTAAGTAAATAATAACCAGCGAACTCGCCTGCTAGAGAGTGATACCTAATCCTCCATGAATTTCCCAAGTTTCTTCTGATTTACTACGGAATTTCCATTTCAGATTTCTTCTGGAGTTCGTTCTGAGATTCCTTCAGGAGCTCCTACTAGAATTACTCCAGGAGTGCCTTCAGAGATTGATTTAAGACTTCTCTAAAGGTTTTTTTTTTGAGGAAACCCCACGAGTTCTTACTGAAATCTTTCCAGGATGTTCCGTCTGGTATTCCTCCAGGAATCAATTCTTGGAATCCTCATAATGTTTCTGATTGGATTCGTCAAGAAGTTCCTTTTAGGATTTCCTTTTTTGAGAGGTCCTCCAGCAGTTCATTCTGGAAACGCTTCAACATTTTCTTCTGTGATTTTCAAAGAATTTTTCCTAAGATTCCTCAAGGAGTTCTTTGGAGTCTTCCGTGGATTCCTCCAGAGGATTTCCTCCGCAGTTCCTTTAGGAATACCTCCTGGAGACTCTTCTGGGATTCCTCCAACATTTTCCAAGCTGTTGTTTTTGGCTCTTTTTTTCATGAGTTCTTTCGAAGATTCCGCCTTCTGGGAATTGGTTTTGGTTTGGTTTGGTTTTGGTTTGGTTTTTGAACTGGTTTGAGAAGCGTTCGGAGGGGTCTCAAGACGATACCAGGGCGTTGCAGGGTATCAGCAGCGTTCCGGACGTTTTCGGGGGTTTTGAAGGAACTGCAGGGATGTTGGATTTCAGGATCATTCCAGGAGATTTTAGGGGCGTTTCAAGCAGTTTGAAGTGGTTTCAGAGGTGTTCCAAGGCGTTACAAGGGTGTTATAGGGGGTTTCAGAGGCACTCCAAGGGATTCGGAGGAAATTCAGCAGCGTTCCAGGGTTTCAGGGGTGTCCCTGTAGATTTTATGAGCGTTCCAGGAGATCTCAGGGAGTTTCAGAAGGGTAAGGAGGGTTTCAAGCAGTGCCGGACTTAGGGGGGGGGGGCAGGGGGGGCCAGGGCCCCGGGCTCCCCCACAAAATTCTACTTCACGAAAAAAAAAGAACTTCGAATTACTGTGTACTGGCAAGATGTATGTGATATGTTGTGATTCTTTTAAGTAAGAATATTTGTCCATCTATTTATGAAATTTTAAATTTTGCCTCAAAATTTATTAAAATTTATTTTTTGTTGTGTATTTGCTTAACTCTTCAGTAATCGCGCAGTTATATTTTGTACAACACGTTGAAAGAAGCTTACTCGTTGTACTCAGCATCAGCGTGGTGCTGACGGTATAATGGCCGACCACGTGATTAACGGAAGGTTAGGAAAAATTATCGGATATCCTGAAAAAAATATTAGACTTAATTTTAGAGGAACTCCAAACCTCTATAAAAACAAAAACTTTTTTAGCAGGAACTTCATTACTTTGTAAATAAAGTTCCTGCTAAATATGTTTGTTTTTCTTTCTGTCTACAGTTTTTGCAAACATTTTGAAGAATTTTCTTCAAAATTCTTGAATGAATCAAAGGATTTTTTTTCGAAATTTTGAAGTATTTTTGGAATCCAGATAGCTTACGACTTATTTAAACCGGAGAACAACAAATCTGTAGAACATTTTTTTAGAGGACATCTAGCATGAATTTAAGGCAGGTTGTTGTGAAGAGTTTCAGTACGAATTGTTTGAGTAGAGAGATTTGCTCATTGAAATGAGGATGAATTCATGGCGAACTCCTGGTAAAATGGATTGACAAACTTTCGGTAGAAATTTGTGGAGACATTGGCTGTAAAGTTTTCCGCTAAAATTTTTTAAGAAATTCAATAGATATTTGGAAAATGAGTCAAAAATTCCATTAGAAACTTATTATAAATTTCCTCTAATATTTCTTTAGAATGTTCATTAGAATGTTCTCTTTGATACCAGAGTAATGTGGAAAAATCTTTTGGAAGGTCGTCGAAACCTTCCCTAATAGTCGCGGCAAAACAAGTTTTTGTTAAGTGTTCATTCTTTACCATCAACTTCTCCAGAGATTGCATCAGAGCCAATATAAATTCTCTTTGGATTTCGCAGAAACGACACCACCGATTGCGCTACAAATTTTACTTGAAATCACTTGAGCATTTCAGTAATAATTTTTTTTTGTTTTTTTTTGTGTATTTTAACTTAGCTGCTAATTCTACACTCAAGTAATAAATTCTTCTTGCAGTTTCTTTGTGAACTCTGGCTTGAATTTCGACTAAATCTGGGATCCAATACGGCGAATGCACTCTTGAAAACAATTATTTACTTTATATTGTAGTAGGCTATGAGTATGTAGTTCGTAAGTTATGTCAGAATAAAAAAAGAGATAGTCGGAACTAGTCGTGTTTCATTAAGTCCCTACAATATAATTTTCTTTTATCATTGCTTTCACGCTTGAATTTCAAGTCTGTTATAAATAATTCAGTGGATATTGACATTTTTCATAGTTCTGCTTATTGTTCTAGATTCATGATTCTTCCACAACTACATTAATCTAGGGGCAAGACACTGTGCAAATGAGAGCAACTCTGAGAAATTCTGAGTTACTCTTTTTAGTAATGATCGACGAAATTTGTTGACAGAGATCCGTAAAACTGCAATTTTCATTCAGCACACGCAACACTTTGCAGTTTGACATTGATGCCAGATCACACTTTGGTATAATTAAGAGAAAATATGAGGAACTGTGAGGAATTCTGAACAACATTTTGAGCACAGTCTTTCTCTCGTTAGATCTGTCTTGCCCCTAGACATTAATACCTTCATTAACATATTTGTAAGAAAGATAATCAAAGATACCACTTTCGAACGTAAATCGTTGGCATTCCCATTTACGCCAGCAAAATCAAATGGCCTACTGGTTCGATCGAACCAAAAACGTTCGAAAGTGGATACGTCCGTAAACAAGAATGAGGGTGATTTTATTTTTATTTTTTTTTTTCATGTTATGTGGGCAAAATATGGGGTCTCCAGTTAGCCTACTGGTTAAGGCTATGGCTCGCCAATCCGGAGACGGCGGGTTGGATTCCCGTTCCGGTCGGGAAAATTTTCTCGACTCCCTGGGCATAGTGTATCATTGTACTTGCCACACAATGTACAAATTCATGCAATGGCAGGCAAAGAAAGCCCTTCAATTAGTAACTGTGAAAGTGCTCTAAGAACACTAAGTTGAAGTGAGGCAGGCCAAGTCCCAGTGCAGACGTAGAGCCATAAAGGAGAAGAAGATGGGCAAAATTTATCTTCTTAACAAAGGGCCCCCACAACATTGCGGCCCCGGGCCCACACATTTGTAAATCCGGCCCTGTTCAAGCGCTTTCAAAATAATTTAAGGCGTTGCGGGGGGTTTCATGGGGATTGCAGGAGCATTTCAGGGCGTTTCGTGAAGTTTCAGGGTGTTTTAAGGGCGATTTCGGGGGTTCTAGAGGTTCTCCCGTGGCTCAAGACTACGCGCAACAGTTAGTAGTGGCCATACCAACTGAAGAGTAGCTAGGCGCAGCTACACTTGAAGATGACTGGAAGGACATCCGATCCGCCATAGTACCTCGACTGCACCACTGGGCCTCGCGACTCTGAATTACAGAAACGACTGGTACGACGGCGAATGTGAACAGATGCAGAACGAGAAGAATGCAGTATGGGCGAGAATGTTGCAACACCGTACGAGGGCGAATAAGGCACGTTATAGACAGGCGCAGAACAGGCAAAACTCTGTCTATCGGAGGAAGAAGCGTCAGCTGGAAGAACGAGTTCGCAAAGCAATGCGATGAAAGAGCTGTACCGCGCTAAGGATACACGGAAGTTCTATGAGAAGCTGAACCGTTCGCGCAGAGGCTTTGTGCCACAAGCCGACATGTGCCGAGATAGTCACGGGAATCTTCTGACGAGTGAGCGTGAGGTGGCCAAGAGGTGGCGGCAGTATTAGGATGAGCACCTTCATGACGACGTTGCAAGCACTGAAGGTGGCGTGGTATCAGATTCAGGAATACATGTGCAGGACATTTCTAGCCCCTAACTTCCAAGAGATTGAAGAGGAGGTTAGCCGGTTGAAAAACAACAAAGCTGCTGGATCAGATCAATTACCAAGTGAGCTTCTAAAATACGGTGAAGAAGCACTGGTGAGAGCACTACACTGCGTCACTATTATGATTTGGGAGGAGAAAGTATTACCGGAGGGATGAATGGAAAGTATCATTTGTCTCATCTACAGAAAGGGCGACAAGTTGGATTGCGGGAGCTACCACGCGATCACACTAAAGAGCGCTGCTTACAAGGTACTATCTCAAATTCTATGCCGCCGTCTATCACCGATTGCAAGGGTGTTCATGAAGCAATATCAGGCTGGATTCATGGATGTACGCGCTACAACGGACCAGATTGTCGCCATCCGCCAGGTGTTGCAGAAAAGCCGTAAATACATAGCTTCCACATATCACTTGTTCATTGATTTTAAATCGGCGTATGATACAATCGATCGAGACCAGCTAGGGCAGATTATGCATGAGTACGGATTCCCGGATGAACTGATATTATTGAACAAGGCGACGATGGATCGAGTGATGTACGTAGTTCGAGCTTCAAAGACACTCTCGAGTCCTTTCGAGTCTCGCAGAGGGTTATGGCAGGAGATGGCCTTTTGTGCTTAATGTTTAACATCGCCTTAGAAAGTGTAATATGAAGAGCGGGGATAAACACGAGTGGAACGATTTTCACGAAGTCCGTTCAGCTGCTTGGTTTCGTTGATGATATGTATTGATATTTTAGCTCGTAAATTTGAGACAATGGCAGAAACGTACATCCGACTGAAGAGTGAAGCCATACGAATCAGAATAGTCATTAATGTGTCGATGACAAAGTACATGATGGCCAAGGGCTCCAGGGAGGAATCACAGCGGCCGCAATCCCGAATTTCTATCGAAGGTGATGAAATCGAGGCGGTTGAAGAATTCGTGTACATAGGCTCCCCGGTGACCGCTGACAACGACACCAGTAGAGAAATTCAGAGACGCATTGTGGCAGAAAATCGTGCTTACTTTTGACTCCGCAGAACTCTAAGATCGAACAAAGTTCGCCCTCACACGAAGTTAACTATCTACTCTACGGACTTTGCGTGGAGAGGGCCAACGCGCCCTTGGAGTTTTCGAACGGAAGGTTCTGTGTACCATCTACGGCGGAGTGCAGATGAAAGACGGGTATTGGAGCAGGCGAATGAACCACGAACTGCATCAGCTGTTGAGAGAACCAATCATCATCCACACCGCGATCGGAAGGCTACGGTGAGCGGGTCACGTCATCAGGATGTCGGATAACAACCAACTAAAATAGTTCTCGAGAGCCATACAACCTGTACAAAAAGACGTGGTGCGCAGCGAGATAGGTGGGTCGATCAAGTGGAGGACGATCTACGGGCCCTTCGCAGAGTGCGGAACTGGAGACACACAGCCGTGGACCGAGCAGAATGGAGACGACTCCTATATACAGCAGAGGTCACTCAGGCATTACTTTGACCGGTATGGTAAGTAAGTGCTCAGGACTGAAAGTTAATAAGGCGCTGTCCATAAACTACGTAGACTTTTTTTTGGCTATCTCGGACCCCGGACCGGAAAATTACCTACCTTGAATAGGTATGCATTAAATTCACCGCATTCAATAAGCTATAGTCTCAGATTGTCTGAGTATTCCACAATTTTGATGGAGTGAAGGTCTTAGAATCAACAGTTTTGTTGATTTTAAATGTTTTGTTTTTTGCCTTGTTGATACTGGTTCTTATTATGTTCGATAGTACCTTTTATATTGTCGAAGTGTTGCTACCATAACATGAACAAAAACCCAGATTAATCCACCTAGCGGTGATAGTGCCTTTCTCGTAGAATACGTTCTCTAGCTCCTGCAACATAGAAGCTTGAACTTGTAATAGTTATAGCAATTAGATTCTTTAAGGGTATTAAAAAATATACAGTAAAATGGGGTATCTTCAATAGTTTTTTAGCAAATTTTCTTAATATTTTCCCATGTAACAGTATTTCCAATAATAACATACACATTTTCAATAATTTTTGTTCGGTGCAAAACCATCTGTCAAAGTAAGCTTCGATTGTGAATATAGGAAAGTGTGTGCACTGCTTTCGTAAGCTCTGTTAAAGTGAGCTTTAGTGATTTTCAAGTACGAAATGGTATCGCCACCAGAGCAATGGTAAAATTTGAGTTCCTAATGTGGAAACTAATGTGATTGCAGGTAATTAATGCTAATTTCAGACAAAATTTAAGTGACTCATTATTGTTGCGTGAAAATCACACAATTATGGGTGACTTTTTGTGCAGCATATATGGTCGGGGTTCTGCTAAACCGAACCAAAGACCATTTTTTGAAAAATTGAGTTTTCTTTACCATTGGATGAAGAAATAGATGATCCTCCTTCCATGTAAAAATGCAGTAATTCTGACAGCTCTTCGTGGAGTAAATTCAAAATTTCTGTTTGGCAGAACATACAAAAAATAAAATTGCATCCAACCAGAGTGAACTGTAAACCATTCCATAGAATCAGCGAAATGTTTTAGTGTTGGTCCAGATGAAGAAAATTTCAAGTTATGCTCATCGCCGTCAAATTTCTAACTTCCAACTCATAGTAACAATATGTGGGAGAATTGAACACGTTATTAGAAATACGGATGTTGGAGGATACAATTATGTTTCGATGGTGCTGATCGCCATTTTTCCAAATCACATTCAGCCAGACCGAACCAAATCCACTGCATTTTAGAATCTATTTATTCTCAACAATACAAAAATCAACTGGTTTTAAATACATGCGTTATGTCGACACACCTCATACTGATAATTTTACACAGAAGCCGTCATTGAACAACAAGGCTAATAAGAATAATAAAGCTTGAAAAAAATCAAACACTTGGTTCGCTTTGGCTGATCGAAAAATGGCGTTTTTACGAAAACCATGCTAGAGAAGAATGTTTAGAACTTGATTCAGACTTAACGACTGACTTTCAGCTAAGTAAAATGACCTAGAGGTAACGTGCTTGGTTATCACTTAAAGGACCCAAGTTCGAGTCTCTTCAATATTTTCGATTTTTTTTTTGTCTTAGTTCACTTTGGCAGATCATTTTCATGGTTTTCTTCGACCAGTATAAATTTGAAGTACACAAATTGCTCCATTTTCATCACATCTCAGGACCTCAGGACATGCAAAGACATCATTTTACATAATCACTCTTGCTCTGTGCCTGCACATGCACCGCCTATAAAAAAAAAACATAGGTGGGAACGGCTGAGCTGGGAGGGCTTCCGCCGTTCATATTTCAAACTATTTTAAGACCTCCATAATATACGCGTCCTCTCTGATCATGTAAAGAATTGTGAGTGATATCGATTTCAACTTCATGGACGTTGAAAAATCGAGTTTTTTTTTCACAATTCGACTGGTTTTTTTTCTGAAACAAAGAAACACAGTCAGCCACACTGAACTATAAACCATATTCCAATGTTTTTGTTCAGCCAGAGTGAACTGAGTGCGAAGTACTCAAAAATTAAATGTATTTATATCAATGCTTTCAAATAATTTACATGTATTCTTCATCTCTGATGGTTAATAAAGGCTTGTAAGTTACATATAAGCGGAAAAGTTTCAAATAATCTTAGCTGTTGTTTATTTGTGAGTGGTTGAACTTCAAGTTGAATTATCTCGAAATAAAGTTTTCGGCGCTTAGTTCGGTTTAGCAGAACCCCGGCCATATGTAATTGAGAGTTCTGCGTACATAGACATTGGGTAAGTGTACCAATTATGGCTATAGTACCATTTATTCGCTATAGTTGATTTTCACCCTTTAACGATATATATCAACAATAAAAAAATGTTAACAACAGATCGCGTTCACAAAAGATGATTGCATTCATTTAAAGTCCACATTTTGCTCAAATTATGGTAGAAATAAATAATTTTCCTTAAAATTTTGGCTTCCTTGCACCCTTTTTCGCCATAGTGTACCAGTTATGGCTAATCCCATAAGAAATGCATGCAAATAGTGCGAAAAGGTACCGAAGTTATAAAATGTAGCCATAACTGGGACATCTTTTAACATATTGGTGAAATTCGTTGGTCTTCTCGTTATTTTTGTACAAATAGTTTTCCTTAGGTAGTGCCATAATTGGTACAGGCACCCTTGCATACTTTTAGGCGTTTATCGGTGGTGTGGGTGGATGGAGATTTGGTCCCAATTTTGAAAAATTGATTTCAAATTATGAAAACACGCTTCGTTAAGAGATTTGAGACCAGCTTTAGATTCTACTATAGTTGATCTAACGAGAATAAGTGATCATTTATTAATAAAATAGGGACAAAATAGACAAAACTTGAGTAACTCATAATAGACAACAAGTTGACCCATAATTGTTACACAGCCAATATTGGCCCATTATTGTAGTATTCATTATTCATCAACTTTTTAGTAATTTTACACTTAAAGTGAGTTTTACAAGAGGATTTGTATATAAAACAATAAAAAGGAGTTTCAATGATAAGAATTTAAAATAAAAATAATGTAAGTGTTGAGTGTAACTTTATGAATCAATTTTGAAAAAATGAACTATCCCATCCATATCCGAAAGCTCGAAAATCGTTACCATCATCTATATATATATATATATATATATATATATATATATATATATATATATATATATATATATATATATATATATATATATATATATATATATATATATATATATATATATATATATATATATATATATATATATATATATATATATATATATATATATAAATGAGTTCGAAGTCCCTTTGAGGCAACAAAACTCACGAACGGGTGAACCGATCAGTATGACTCTTGCACGGTTCGATTCGTATTCATGGTAGGGTAAGAAACTTTGAACTAGTCAAATTGTACCTAATCTTAATTTGAACCATTTCAAAATTCATTAAAACGACGTACTTTTCAGGCAAATATTGTCCCAAAAAAGATGTTAAACAGCCTTCCGTAATATAACCTGATAACATGGACTTTAAAAGCATTGAAAAAATCGTTTTTGTCATGGAAAACAGGCAATTAAAAAATCACTGTGATTTCACCCATTCCCCCCAAAAGAAAGCACATTTTCGGTGCACTCGTACAGCTCGTGCATTGTATCACACGCAATATGTGAACACGTCAAATGAAAGCTTATTTATCGTAGAATCGACCAACCGAATAATATTCCGCATTATTTGTCATAAAATTATCAAATTTAAGTGATTCTTACTTGGGGAATGTTATCTTAAGTTGAACCATTTGTAATCTAAATTTGAACTAGTAAACGGGGATGAGCTTCTAGTGTTGGCCTGTAGATTGCGCTAGTGGTTGCTTTGTTTACTCTTGGGGGAGGAAAAAATCCAAATTTAGTTTCCAAATTCCTAAAAAATTTCGAACATTCTGAGTTGAGATTCCACTGCCTAATGAAAAATAGGTATGAGAATAAGCAAATTCATGTGATTTTTCATTGTTTAGCATGGAATTGGCTGTTTTGTGAGAGGCTCGAGCTGCTGCTGCCAGTAGTTCAAATTAAGATTACGATGGTTCAAATTAAGATTAAAATCATTGTTGATGAAAAATCAAATATTTCAATGAAATTCGGTGCAAATACAAACTTTTTACCATTTAACAGAAAGCTTATACCCGTGGCTTTCATGTACATACGATTTTGCCGTAGTAAATTATTTCCATGGGGGAGAAAAAATCACTTAAAATTTGCACTGCTTCAGAAAGCCGCAATTTGGTTCAAATTTTGATTACCTACCCTAGCTGTGTTTATAAATATTAAAAATTACGAAAATCAACTAAGAAAGCATGATAAAATACTGATTTTCTATGAACTGGGAAGAAAATCAACATGATCGAAATGAAACCAATCTAGAGTGCTGTGCCGCAATGAACTCAACAGTTGTCAAACCACCACAGCTTGGCAAGACAAAGTTTGCCGGGACAGCTAGTCTTGTATAAGAATAGTAGTTTGAGCATGACGCTGAGGAAGGTGATTCAGTCTCAACACAAAATTTTTGGTCCTTTTTATACAGGAATCCAAAACATTCACCCGTTTTACGGTACAAGCGAAACCGAAGTCGGGTTGGGGTTGAAACTGTGATCTCATCCAGTTCTAATCCAGGTTGGAACTGGATCAAAAAGAAAAACGGCATGAGTTTTGTTTCAATTCAATATATTTCAACATGTTTTCAATTTTACCATGGAAACTGGGTTCAAACCAACAAGCCTGAGATCAACTAGCTCGCACGCTACCACTCGGCTATCGAACGAGTTGATATGAGAGGGAACAAAACGCAGACAACAAGCGTTTGTTGGTCGATGATCACCTCTTTTGCCATGGTAAGGGAAGATTCAAAAATTACGTCCATCGTTTTTCGGGATTTCTAGACCCCCCCTCCCCCCTCTGTCACGCAATTTCCCTATACCCAATACACGTACTGTCACACTATTCTAGACCCCCCCCCTCCCCCAAATGTTGGACGTAATTTTTGAACGTTCCCTAAATTTGAAAACATTTTTATGCTGGTCATTACCGCAAGCCGTCTTTCAGGTTTTCACAACAAAATCAATTCCAGTGTAAAGGGTTAGTTGTAAATTGGGTCAATTATAAAATTGACAGTATTTACACGCTAAGAAAATGTTTCTCTAAAATGAGTAAGATTCACACAAAACTGAGCTAAACTGGAACAGCTCAAAAAATGAGTAAATTGTATTTTCAGCGATAGCGCAGGCCCAAGTGTAAAAATCCAACCAATTTAAGCCGTATAATATTCTTCACATCAGCAAGAATATTATACGACTTAAACTGATGAGATTTTCACACTTGGGCCAGCGCTATCGCTGGAAAAAAAATTACTCATTTTTTAGTTGTCCCACTTTAGCTCCAAAATGAGTGAATTTTCTGACCGTGCATCTGTTGAATTGAAGCGAAGACTACTTGATAAAGTGGTCTTCGATTGAAGCGAAACTCATGCCGTTTTTCTTTTTGAACCTGATTTGAAACTAGATTGGCGGAAAATGTGTAAATAAACAAACGTCAACCAAACTCAAACAAACTTTAATACAAGCGAAACCGAAGTCGGGTTGGGGTTGAAACTGTGATCTCATCCAGTTTCAACCCAGGTTGGAACTGGATCAAAAAGAAAAACGGCATCAGTCTGCACAAATTTAGTGGCGATGTATATTTAAATGGATCCTGAGGAATTCCACGGAGTCATGTCAGTCGATCCTGAGCGACCATTTCAAAAATATCTGAAACTTTGCACAGTTTTTCAATTTCATATAAATCGCCATTTTTTGATATTAAACCTTCATATTCACTCACGACTAACTTTTCAAAAGGGTGTATGCGAAAATAGTTCTAAAATATTCTAAAAGCTGTACAGCATAAACGGATTGTTCGATTGTTATAAATTTTTCAGCAAAGTTAGATAACTAAATGATGATTCCTTAGAAAATATACACTGTAAAAAATTTCTTTTTCTACTTTGAAAAAATATGATATTTGTCACAAAAACTCAAATATCTCAAAACCCTATCTTTTCACCAACTTCAATTTTTTAGGGGAAATGGCCCATTATATCAGCTATCTACCATAAAATTTTGGTGATGGTAAACTGATAAACAAAAAAGTTATGACATTTCAAACATTTCTCAATTTTTACATTTAGTAACAAAAAAAAATTTTTTTCTGTGTAAATTATGTCGAGAATTATATTTTGATGCTGATTTTATTGTAAAGGCTACCGCCTGAATTAAACAAGTTGTTTTCATGATACTTTAGTTTGATTATTCGTAATTACTATAGTATCTATTTGAAACTTAGACGCGATCCAGTGTTGTGATCAAAAATATTGAGATTGTCATACTTTTTATTGTACGTGACTGGTGAAAAAATCCCTTGATAGTGTTGAAAAGCTGTTGATTATAAGAAAAATGGAATTGAATTTATTTTTAAGACAAAAGCTGTATAATAAAAGTTTTTTTATACGCGTATACGTCTAGTTTATCCGCAAAAAAAATCCCTCTTAGAGAACAGACTTTATGATCAGAAGAATGCGAGTAACTTCAACAACAACAACAAATGCATAAGAGGTACATACCACAGACAAACAGACGAAACGCCTAGAACAATTTTAGTGAAAATTCATCGCCCAGTTTACACTATCACCACTTGGTGGAAATGTTTCACGAAACACTGCGTTGTGCAATATCGTCATCAGAAGGCGCTAGTGTGAAACGTCAAACGCAAAGAAAAACGATGAGCGCTCTTCTTGTTATGAAAGCCACAACCAAGATTCAAAATGATCGTTGAAGGCGTGGTCAATGAAAATTTCGCCAGTGTTACGTTTGTTTGTCTGTATACATACCTGACAATGCTCACGAAAAAAAACAAAAAAATACTACCGCTATGAATATTAAAAATTGTATAGTATTTTTTTTCTTCAGCCACCAACACCAAACAAGTAAGTTAAAATTAATAAGTGATTTTGTTTATTATAATCTAACGAACAAGATGAACAGTCGCTTTCTCAAAGGTCTTCAACTCAACGCTCTCTTGTAGACCGTTTGATGAAAAAAAATGTTCAAAAGAGTTACGAAATCTCACCGAAAGCACCATAGATAAACTGAAAGAGACTGGTTATGCCCAAATGTCCACATTGTGTACAAAATTACGCAATTGCACGTCCTGCCGTCTAGAATTTGACAAACGAGCCATCTGTATATCATCGGTAAAGCAGGGCGCAGGAAGTTAGAAAACGACAACAACTGAGAAATTGCCATCAGCGACATCTGTTTAAACAATTTAATTACGCCCCTTTTCAAAAATGCCCTGTAATATTCTTCAACATCTATACCCATTTCAATATTTTTAACGTTGCAAAACACGCTTTCAACATTCATCTTGAAGAAGAGGGAAAACACTTGTCCTCAAATGTAACAGCAAATTAATGAATAAACGACTAATGCGCGGAGGGCGTGATAAAATCGGAACATTACGGTACATAGTATATTATATTATATGTATATATAATATATAATAAAAACAACTTGTTTTACTCACGCAAGGCCATTAACAATAAAATCAGCATCAAACTTCAATTTCCGGCCGAAATAATTTACACTAAAAAAAATTATTACTAAATGTGAAAATTGTGAAATGTTTGAATTGTCATAACTTTTTTGTTTATTTTCATGGTAGATTGCTAATACAATGGACCGTTTTCTCTAAAAAATTACGTTGGTAAAAAGATAGGGTTTTGAGATATTTGAGTTTTTGTGACAAAAATGATATTTTTTAATGTTAAAAAAGATTTTTTTCACAGTGTATATTTTCTTAGGAATCGCCATTTAGTTATCTAACTTTGCTGAACAATAAAATCAGCATCAAATCGCGATTCCCGGCCGAAATAATTTACACAGAAATTTTTTTTTACTAAATGTAAAAATTGTGAAATTTTTGAAATGTTATAACTTTTTTGTTTATTAGTTTACCATCACCAAATTTTTATGGTAGATTGCTAATACAATGGACCGTTTTCCCTAAAAAAATCAAGTTGGTAAAAAGATAGGGTTTTGAGATATTTGAGTTTTTGTGACAAAAATGATGTTTTTCAATGATAAAATAGATTTTTTTTCACAGTGTATATTTTCTTAGAAATCACCAATTAGCTATCTAACTTTGCTGAAAAATTCATAACAATCGAACAATCCGTTTTTGCTGTGCATATTTTTGAATATTTTTGAACCATTTTCACATACACCCTTTTGAAAAGTTAGTCGTGGCTCTAAATAAAAATTTGATATCGAAAAGTGGCGATTTAGATGGAACTGAAAAACTGTGCAAAGTTTCAGTTCAATAGAAAATCATGAATTAAAAATTTTCCTTAATTTTGATGCTGTTGCTTGGAATCGCTCTCCTGCAGAATAGTCCATTTTACGAGCCGTTTTTCTGAATGAAATTTTGGCAGGAGATAGCGTCCAAGCCCGTGAAAATCGATATCAACATCAACATTGTTGTCACTTCGTAAAATGGCTCATAGTAATTTCAACCGCAAGCCGTTATTCAGTGTAGGAAAACAAAAACTATTTCTGAGTAAGATCAACCCAGTGACAGTAGAAATTTTCCTCGGTAGGTGATAATTAGAACCTAACAAATGTACATTTATTCGTTAAGTGGTAGGTAAGTTAATCGCCAAGATGTATGCAACACACGAACCACTAAATATATTAATATGTTCGAGACGTTCATAAATTACGTCACATAAAAATTTTCCATTCTAAATCACTTTTCTCCCTCTACGTCAACATTATAACATTTTCATCTCCAAAATGTGTGCATGGATTATTACACTTTGTGAGTACCTCTTAAAGCGTGTCGTGATTCACGATTGCTCCCTTGCCTAAGCGAAGCACACGCTTAAAAATATTACATTAATATGTGTACTATGCGTAACGTGTACACCTGCAAAAAGTTTTGCTCAGTTTCTGAGTTGATCTCACTCAGAAATCGAAAAATCCTTTGTTTTCTTACTCAGTTTCCATTAATGGTGGGACAACTCATTGGCAACGGGTTCTCCCACTTTTAGCTAAAACGGAGTAAGAAAAATAATCGATTGTTCGATTTCTGAGTAAGATTATCTCAGTCACTGAGTAGAATTTTTTCTTGGTGTACTAATTAGAATCCGGTAAGCGGTAAGTTAATCGCCGAGATGTACGCAGCACACGACCCATTAAATGTACTACCGGTTCAGATATGGTCCGATACTGTTTTCCTGCTAACCGTTCATCAGGTTACCGAAAATGCCGCTGTTTGGTGTGTCTTATGAATGAGCTATGTTCAATTTTATATTTGGCCACTTCCGGCGGGACACCCAGAACAGGTTCCGGAACACTACCAGTTTGGATATGGTCTGATACTGTTTTCCTGCTAACCGGTCATCAGGTTATCGAAAATGCCGCTGTTTGATGTGTCGCATGCACGGCTTTGGTTCTCTTTTATATTTGGCCACTTCCGGCGGGACATCTGGAACCGGTTCCGGAACACTACTGGTTCTGATATGGTCTGAGACTATTTTCCTGCTCACCGTTCATCAGGTTATCCAAAATGCCGTGATTTGATGTGTCGCATGCATGGGTTTGTTGCATTTTCATGTATGATCACTTCCAGGGGTACCGGTCCGGATCACCTAAATGGCCATAACTCCGGAACGGCTGGACCGATCTGAACCATTTTCAATAGGAAACAATGGGACCAGATGCCGCGTCGAATGAACCATCGGTTATTAAAATCGGTTGAGGTTTACTGCCAAAAAGTGATGTGAGTTTATTTGTACACACACATACACACACACATACATACATACACACACACAGACATCACCTCAGCTCGTCGAGCTGTGTCGATTGGTATATAACACTTGACCCCTCCGGAGGCTCTATCAAATTTTTGTTTTTGGAGTGAACATATAGCCTTTCGGTACACCTTGGTGTACGAGAAAGGCAAAAAATAATCACTTACGACCTAATCTACTTTTACCCAAGAACACTAATAAACGAAAATAACTCACTCAAGTAAGGCTCGGTTACATATGGAGTGATAATTCAATAATTCTATATTCGTCGGAAGCGGCACATTTTGGCCCATCAAACGAATGCTAATGTGCTAAATTTACACTCTCCCAGTGGGCTTTTACTCTGTCACCGGAACGCCGAGTAGACAATTAAAGTCTCATAAAGCGCAAACAATGAAGCCATTAAAATGGCTTTACACCCTTGAGCCAATATGTTTGCGCTGACAGCAGCAAGCAGCCAAGCTACACAAGCAGTGTCATAAAGTCATAAACGGGAAGCTAAATGATTTCAAAAAGAAGCATAAACTATATATTACGCCCAGAAGATTTCACAATAAACGCCGGATCCGGCGATCCAAGAATGATAAACGAAGCAAATCCGGAAGTGCGAGCTGTGACGCCACTCTCTGCAGGCTGATCCAAAATGCACCATCACTAGGAGGAAGAGACAACGGAAAAATCTGTGCGCTGCACAATTATTCTTTCCAAGCTGTGACTATGGTGAAACGTCTCGGACGTATTTTATGGAAATGAGCAACCAACCAGAAGAAGGTAGAAGACACACCTAACCAAACAGGACATCCATTCAAGTCAACTACGTAGGTACGACTTGGTTGTCAGTATTTGCCTCAGTCCAGCAGCTGTGGGTGGTTGGACTGGTTCTAGCAATTATTTACATATTTCGTTGTCCATCAGCAGATGTCACAATGATATTGCATTTTGGGGAATAGGCATTGTCCTGTCGAAAGTACTAGCGGACGTTCTCGGTTCATGTTGCTCCATTTTTCGTTTATTAACAAGAGCTTGTCGGAATGGACCATCGGGTGATTTTCCCTTGACCTTTGGAAGGATCAATAGCTCGAAGCTATGGATGACAATAAAATCGGAAAATTTTAGGAATTTATCAGTCAAGACAGGATTTAATAAAGGATGATTGATTTTGGGAAGACGGCAATTTAATACACTAAATTGAGAAAATTATTCCTTGTTGAAGATAAAATTGATCAGGCGTTTGTTCTGTTATGTGTGAATACGAACTTCAAAGAGTGAAGGATTTCTTATTTATCTTCTTTTCTTTTGGTTTTACAATCAGGTTTTTTATGCGGTTTCTATTTACACGGCCGCGTACATGAAAACTCCATAGATTTTTTTTCATCGTCTTATTTTTGCATGATTCGTCTCCTCCAATGGCCGAGAGCTGTTCCCGTCCGTGAGACAGTTGAGAGATGAGAAAGGAAGTTTAGGTGAACTCCTAAAAAAGGCATGGAGACCTCTACATCCTCTCAGGTCTAGATGTCACGGGAAATTGGGTGATGTTCGTGGAAGGGTAATGTCCAAAGGATGCGTTTGGTCAACGTTTAGGCACCAAAGGTTCAAAACGAACTGCAGGAACAAACTCACCTTATCATACCAATTCCACCACTCTCGAGACCAAATTGTAGACTTTAATTTGCGTCTCCGCCAGCGATATCGCCAAAAGTCACACGGAAATAACACGAAAATGAACGACATCCCTATAGCAAGGAGAAAAACTTAAACATTCGCGAAATATTCTATTCAACATTATGTGCTCCGCTAAATCATCTGGTAAGAGAATTATGTTGAACACCGAACGAAGATAGAAACGGGAATCAAACTCTTACCCCATAGCATGGTGCGATTCGAAGCTTGGTGACCCTAACCACACGGCTACGAGGCTCCACATATGGGAATCCCTCAGAACATCGGACTGTGATACGTAGAACGGCAGCGTATTGTTGAAGCAAAAATGTTGCATGGAAAAATCTGGAGATACTCAATCTTTAGACTATGAAATCTTTACCAAATGAAATATGATACAGAAAAAATATATTTTCGGTTCGAACTCAACATTTATAGCGCCGACCTTTCTGTGTGTGCGTCTTGAAAATAACTACGTCAACATAAGAACAACTTTACATGACGTTTGTGCGAATTTTGACTCCCCCAAACTACAAAACTAATCACAAAATCTTTGCAAATTAACGTGTGAAGGGCCGTTTGGAGTTCAGAAGGAATCTGTCAGTCTATCTTACTGAATGGAAAATTGCTTGCCTACATCACTCAAACAACTAACTGACTTCTATCACAGTACGCAGTCGCTGAAATAACAAGGTTGATGTCTTGTAGTTGTAGAAAATGTTGTAACTTTGTTGAAGATGCCAAGTTTGATAAGCCAAGACAGCCGCATGAAAAAGGTCATATCACAATAACTTTTTCAGTTTTGAGTCTTCAATTATATTCTTACTGTATCTAATAGTTTATTATTTTGGCTTTCTAAGAGAGATAATTACATGTAATTTCACATGGGTATTGTGTAATTTACTTACAAATAAATTCCTATGAAAATTGCAGCAGCAACTCCTAAAGCAATTGCCAAAAAAAACCAAAGGAGTTTTCAAAGACATTTTAAGAGAAATTTCCACAAGAATTTATAAAGAAATTTCTAAAGAAACGTTATGTTTTCCGGCCTTGGCAGTCTAGAAAAAAACGGTAAAATACATTACCGAAACCGTCGGAAGCAATATTGTTCTTGCTGCTCTGAAAGACTGCCAAGGCCGGAAAACATAACGTTTCTCTAGCTGCAATACCCAGTCGTTAGGCAATTCTTCCGTTGAAATTTCTAAAAGACGAAAAATATTGCGAATCAATTGCTTGAGGAATTTGCAAAGGATTTACCGAACGATTTTCCAAAGACAGTACTTGCGAAAAGTTCCACAAGGATTGTTAAATAAATTCCGTCCAACGCAGGCAAACCCCAACAGCAGTACTGGAAAGTTCATGAATAAATTGTCTAATGAATTCATAAGAATTATAGTAGGAATTCACAGGAGAACTTCGTAAATTTCTTCTGAATGTAGTTTTCTAATGCATTACCGAAAGGGTCTACAAATAAATCGCCAAAAGAATTTAAATTCTGGAGAATTTCTAAAAAAAATCACCAAATTTGTCGAAGCAGTTTCCCAAGGAATTACCGATGAAATTTTCAAACAGTGTACTGAAACATTTTTTGAAGAAATTCCCAAAGAAATTTCCCACTGGGATTTAAAGAAATTCACAAAGTTATTGCCACCTAAATTTACACTGCAGTTCATTAGTTTTACTTTGTGGGGATTTTCCAGAGGCAGGCCTCAAAAATTGCCGTCTTCTGCGCACGGCTATGGCTGGAGGAATTCCCTGATAGTTGAAAAAAAAAATGGATAATTCCCAAAGAATTTTCCAAAGGAATTATTGGAGGAAAGCTATTTCCAATGTGAGAGAAATATTGTTAGATTTTCTTTTCACTCCAGGCGAGCTCACCACTAAAAATTCTGTAAGAAGTGTTCTCAAAACTTCCAAAACAATTAAGTCGAATGATAAAATTGTTCATTTATTTTTTGAATAAAAGCTTAAGCACTACGTATGATTGTCTTCAGGTAATAGTTTCACAATCAATGCTGAGTTCGATTTGAAGAACCTGAATTATATGTTTTGTATTCCACATTTTTAATAGTGTGGAAAATACCTATTAGCATGGGACAGAAAACAAAAACATTTCACTCCTGCACATTTTTGACCTCCATTTTGGCCCCATATCAACTGTGCAAAATTTCAGCTCGATTAGAGGAACTATGTAAATAGCGCCAGCCGTTTTTAGTTTGCATACTATATACTATGGGAAAAATCACTTTATATCAAAGAAAAATCGCCACAGGTTGCTCCTTAATCTCTAACAATAAATCGATAAATGATTTCTGTTTAAAATTTTACGAGGAACCAACTTTCCGAGGATTACAAAGCGATTTTACGCATGTGGAAAAAGTTATTGACTGAAAACCGAATTGCGTGGCAACGCTGTTTATTATTCAAGGAAGGCAGACAATTAAACGTTCCATAATAAATAATAAACTTCCCATAAATAATTCTAAAAGTCCCAGTGAAGAAACAGGGGTGTGTAAGCAGTAATAAATAACAAAAGTTCCATAAACACAAAAAAAAAATGCATAAATAAATCCAAAGTTTCCATAAATATTTTTTTTTATCTGTATTAACGAGATTTTTAGCCCTAAGCTAGTTCGTCTCGGGACCCACACTTTACTTCCCTTCCGAAGGAAGAACTCACATTTTGCGAGTTTGTCGGGAGTGTGATTCGATCCCAGGTCCTCGACGTGATAGTCAAGTGTTCTAACCATCACACCAGATCCGCTCCTCCATAAATAATTGATTTTTGAGCAATCAAAAACGTCAAAAATGCAATGAATAAATCAACTGTTGCAATAAAAATAGCCATTTTCCCACCAAATAACTTCGAATTTTTCATAAATAAATCCGATTTTTCCATAATAAATCAGAAAATTCACATTAAAAATATATCGAAAAAGCAATAAAAAAATTCCAAAAATGCAATAAAAAATGACGAAATTACCCATGTAAAACAAATGCAGGAAAGTATGAGACAGTGAAATGCTGAATCGCACTTGTATGACTGAAACGACTGCGTAACTATGATTGCAATTCACCGAGCAATTGTTTGCTGTCCGAACTCGCTATCACTCGTCGGACCTATGTTTGCATTACACCGGGCCAATTTTTGGATCTGTGGTTTGCCTAGAACTGAATCGATGCAGTTGCGGTGCATCGGATACCGGAAACTTCGATGGCCTTCTGTCGCCTAAGTTCCTCAATCCTCTATGCGGCTTTGCCGCATGGTCTACATATTTTTTTGGCTCAAAATGCATTTATGTTTATTGCTCGTTTTTTTTTACATTTATTGATAATTTATTTTTTTGTTTATTGCACTTTTTAAATTATTTATTGCTTTTTCGATATTTCTTTTATTGTGAATTTTCTAATTAATTATGGAAAAATCGAATTTATTTATGGGAAATTCGAAGTTATTTGGTGGGAAAATTGTTTTTATTGCAACAGTTGAATTATTTATTGCATTTTTGACGTTTTTAATTGCACAAAAATCAATTATTTGTGGAAACTTTTGATTTATTTATGCATTTTTTTATTTGTTTATGAAAATTTTGTTATTTATTACTGCTTACACCCCTGCTTCTTCACTGGGTCTTTTGGTATTAATTATGATAAATGATCAGTTTCTAATGAGTCGTTTATATTTTAGCCATTCAAGGAACAACAATAAATAATAATATCTCGTTATTTTATCGAACGGATAAGGCTTAATTGGCTTGATTTTTTTTGTGATGGAAAATGTTTTTCATTTTTTGCAGAAACCATTTTTTTGCAAAATCGAAAAACATTCTCCACCACAAAAAATTCAGAAGATACCTTGATCCATACTCTAGAGTTTTTCCATTTTTATATTTTCCCATATAAATGATGTCCCAGGCTAATGCCTATTATATATAACTCGATTTAGTGGATCCTCGATTGTATAGACCATGGTTTCCCACACTGTGAGTCGCGACTCCCCAAAGGGGGGGAGGGGGCTCCGGCGTTCATCCAGGGAGTCGCGAGGGACAGTAAAATATTTTGCTGTAACAAACAAATGAGGGAATTTCTATGGGAGTCGCGAAAACTACGTCAGCTAGCAAAAGGGGGTCGCGCAATCTGAAAGTTTGGGAACCTATGGTATAGAATGGAATGAAATTTAATGTACATTTTTGCAAAGGTAAATTTTGAATATCCAATCAGTTTGTATTATGATGACATATAATGCAGGGTTTTTCTGACTTTTGACACACGGAGCACTTCATATCAATAAATTGTTTTGTGGAGCACACATTACCCAAGTAACCAGTCCGCGCTAATATGCGGCATACTTGCAACATTATTTGCACATGTAATGCAATCATTTAATGAATGCGTAATTGCTTTAAATGGTGATATAATGCTAATTTAATGCCAGAAAAGACGAAAAAGCGTGCTGCTAAAATGTAGAAACGAAAGCTCAGCTACTGTACTGCAAGTGCTACAATTCGGAAATAGGACACCCGAGTAGAGGTGAATGGCAAACCAATAACAAAAGAATAACAAATTTTATTGTCATAACTTATTTTGTCATTCATGAGTTCTTCATGAAGAGCTTGAAACAACATGTCAATAGCATAATATGATATCATATTAAAATATGCCATTCGCTTGTCATTTATCAAATTTGGAAGAATAACTACTGAATGTCTTATTTTGCTATCATAACAAATTTTGCAATTGATGAGATATTGTTGACCTCTTACGAGTTTGATGAACCATCGCAGTTTTGGCCTTTATTAAGAATAACATAAAGACAAAGTTAGAATTTTGATTATTATAAAGGTAACTTTTGATATTTTTTTTGTGACAGGCGAATAACTAATTTTGATATTGTTCTCTTTTCAACAACTCAATAATGGTATATTTTGCAATTCTCAACCTTATTTTTTTTGTTCTTGGTTTGCCATTGTAATGTCAAAATTTGACATTCTTAAGTTATTTTATAGAACAATGTCAGTTATTATTTTTGCCCTTTTGTCACTTATTTCAAACAAACCAATGGCAAATTTTACCATTCAGTAATTCTTTTTAAATGGTAAAACTTGCAATTGTTTTGTTATTCTTTTCTGCCCGGGCAAACTTCAGTTGGTTTCGTTTCAGAATAAATTAAAAACAACAACGAAAAGACAAAAAAGCAGTCTGGATGGAAATGCATTCCATTTATGTTATGTTTCATGATTCTCTTTCTTAGGATTATGATAATTGCTTCGTTATCTTACTGGTATGTGATGATCGATATTCCTAGTATGCGTCTCGAGCTAGCTACACCGGGTATGTTGAAAGTCCTGCTCCCTAGCCCTGTAGTGGCAGTTGAACCTGGATTTTATTTTTGTCCTTTTCACCACTATATACGTAAACATCGAGCACGTGGTTCATCTGTCAAAATGTTGGGTAGCACTGTATGCACATAAATGCTGTTATAGTGCTAAATTATTGCTCATATGCATACGCATACGGCCTTATCAGCAACCTTTATGCAATTCAAAGGGTTTTTATGTATTATGAATGCTGATGATGAGCTTATTTGCTTTTTTAATTCTGAAATAAAGCTTGAAAATACTACCAATGCTGATTTATTAATGCTTATGGTTATTTGGGTAAGGCATATTTTTCATATTATTATTATTCATATGAAAGAATCCCCGGAAGAAACTTCATGGGAAGTTCCTCTGCAGCGATTCCGGGAAAACTCCTAAAAAGATCTTTAAAATACTCCTACAGAAATCCCGGGAGGAACTCGGAGTGAAATCCCTGGAGTACCTGTGGGCAACCACTTCTCTAAATTCTTCGCTGAACTTAGATTTCCATTTTTTATATAACTGTAGTAAATTTTGCAGGTTTTTTCACATATGATTCAACAAAATGTTTATTTCATTAATTATGTACATAGATCTCCAACCTCGGGAACATCCAACACTCTTCAAATCACTCTCGGTCTGGTCAGCCCACTTCGTACACTGTGCTCAACGGCGTCTTGTAATATTTCATTTTTATGCGAACACAATCTTTGCAGGTTTGATAGCCGGTATTCTAACAATATAGCCTACTCCTACCATATTCTTTCTACTTTGCTGGGGACCGTTCAAAAACGACGTAGGCTTTTTGGGGAAGGGAGGGAGTGGGGATTTCTGTCCAATGTCTATGTTCTATGGTGTTTTCAGGCCCTCCTCGAGTATGGTCCATTGTCATGTCTGTTGAAACAAACGTTTAAGTTAAACAGTGCTTCAACGGTGAAACTGTTAATTGTTAAATTAAGTCTTAAAAATGTTGCACACTTAATTATTTTTATGTTAAAAATGGGTAAAAACTGATAGAAAATAATCGTTCCATACATAAACTGTATCAACCCATCTGGACTGAAAAGTGTGTTTTCAACTTAACTGCCGTTATACGCATAATTGTCCCATGTTATATGGGAATCCCATATAACATGTCACAATCGGGCGTAGAACGGCAGTTAATCGCTAGCAACGTGAACATCGCAGGGTAGTTAATTAAACGAAAACAAATCTGACAATAATTGTTTGTGGTAATATGGAACATAGGAGCATCGTGTTACCACAGACAAACAGACGTATCACTTGGAACAAAATGCGATAAAAATCATCGTTACGAAAACATAATCGCCCAATGCTAATTACGTTATAAAGGAAACGATGGGAACTGAGTAGAGTGAGACGTCTGTTTGTCTGTGGTGTTACCTTGGATCTAATAAAATCTTAAATAGTCAATGCAACAAAAGCATTTGAATATATCAAGGCAAAATATAATAAAGAAAACCGACTACAGTAGGCGTTCGCTCGGTGCAAACACTTTAACTGCAATGCTTTTTAACTGCAAGTCCGCTAAGTGCAACAATTTTGCAGTTATCGCACCGCTTTCCTTCATAATGAAATGTCAACAGCGATGCGATGTTTTTCTCATGCAGTTTTGCTGCAATGCGATGTTTTTTTCAAATGCACATTGGCTGGATTCTGCAGCAACTGACAGTTCTATGACATCTGCCAGTTTTTTGCAGTTATCGAATTTCATTCGTTAAGTGAAACGTAAACATGTTGCAGTTATCGAACGTCTAAGTACTATACTTCAAAAGTTGAAGGACGTAGCACAATATTTTTAAAATGCATAGCAAAAAGGTTACGCAAACAAAGCTTTTAAAAATACAATAACGATTGGCGCGACGCTTATTTGCAACCTTGAAACGATGTTATGTGTGGCAGTAATGTGGACACTATAGAAAAATTGCATTTAGACATAACGATTCAAATATGGTGAATCTGATTGGCCATGTTCTCAAAAATCGTGAAAGTGAATCTAAAATATTTACAATTCTCAAAAATTAATATGGAATGATGTCACTTGAACAGAAGAATGAGTAGATATTGCTTGTGAATTCGATTAAGTTTGAAGGGACAGTTAATTAATAAAATTTATGATGGAAATATATCAATGCAAATTTTGTTCTATTTGGCAGTATATTCATTCCTGCACTATAAAAAAATGGAGACAAATCATCAACTTAGTTAAAGAGGTTAATATGTGTTCAGTAAAATAATAAAAGCATATTAAAACTCGTCGAAAGAGTTTGAACAAATATTAGAGTAGGGGGGGGGGGGGATGGGTTGTTTGATAAGTTGGAGGGAGGACTCTTGGTAGATAAATAACTCTTTACCAAAATACCTGATTGATAAAGCAATACTCTTATATAACATTAAAAAATGGGGGGGGGGCAGATTTGCCCTGGAGGGGGGAGGGTGCTTCCATCTCCACCTCTCCTATTTTATCTTATGCATTGCAATTTTATTCTAGTTTTGATTTGCATTTGAACTGCCTCAAAAATTAAAAACAAACGTTTAAGTTTATTGTTCAGAAGTAAGTAGTTCCTAGTTGGGTTAAATACTAGTTACACCTTCCAGGTGTGATTAAAATACAGTCAGGTTTTTTTTACGCGGGGGATACGTACCGCGTAAAAAAGCTCAGTTCAAAAATAAAAAAAAAACGCGTAAAAAAAGTCTCACCATTTCTCGACGAATCATGCAAAAATAAGACGATGAATTTTTTTTTTGTATGGAGTTTTTATTTACGTGGCCGCGTAAATGAAAACCGCGTAAAAAAGACCTGACTGTACTCAAATTTGACTAATGTTATGCTAATCTTACTAGAATACTTTCAAAAAAATGCGGAAAAGCCAAAAAAATATTTTTGGCCACCACTTTGTATGGAGCCGCCCCATAGTGCAATGGCGACGTTGCAAGCACCGAAGGACCGAAGGTGGCGTGGTAACATATCTAAGAGTACGTGAATAGAACGAAAGACTTCCGGCCCCTAACCTCCAAGAGATTGAGGAGGAAGTTGGCCGGTTGAAAAACAACAAAGCCGCTGGAGCAAATGAACTACCAAGAAGTTTCTAAAATACATTGGAGAAGTACTGGTGAGAGCACACTACACTAGGTCATTACAAAGATTTGGGAGGAGGAAGTATGACCAGAGGAATGGATGAAAAGTATCGCGCATCCTATCTACAAAACTGGCGATAATTTTCGATTGCGGAAACTATCGCACCATCACTCTACTGAGCACTGCCATCAAGATACTCTCTCAAATTTTATCCTGCCGTCTATCACCGATTGCAAGAGAGTTCGTATCAGGCCATATCAGGGTGGATTCATGGGTGAACGCGCTACAACGGACCAGATTTTCGCCATCCGCCAGGTGTTGCAGAAATGCCGCGAATACAACATGTCCACACATCATCATTGTTCATCGATTACAAATCGGCGTATGATACAAGTGATCGAGAACAGCTATGGCAGATTATGCACGAAAACAGATTCCCGAATAAACTGATACGATTGATCAAGGCGACGATGATGGATCGAGTTTTGTGCGTAGTTCGAGTATCAGTCCCTTCGAATCTCGCAGAGGGTTACGGCAAGGTGATGGTCTTTCGTGCTTGCTCTTCAAAATTGCTTTAGAGGGTGTAATCTGGAGAGCGGGGATAAACACGAGTGGAACGATTTTAACGAAGTCCGTTCAGCTGCTTGGTTTCGCTGATGACATTTGTGGTAGCCGCGTGTGCTAAGCACGAGAGTGTACGAAATACTGACTAGCCGAATCACGCTATGCAGCAAGCGCCGATCATCGCGCCACCACACAGTCATCGTATGGGCATAGAATGGTATTGAATGCTTACATGCGTTGTGCTTATAGACGAGTCAGGTACTCGTCACCACAATATTGATATTATTGCTCGTAAATTTGAAACGATGGCGGAAACGTATATACAATTAAAGAGCCAGGCGAATTGAATTGGCCATTAATGTGTCGAAGACAAAGTTCATGATGACAATGGGCTCTAGGGAGTAATTACCACGCCCGCTACCTCGAATGTATATCGACGATGATGAAATCGAGGCTGTTGAAGAATTTGTGTATTTGGGCTCCCTGGTGATCGCCGGCAACGACACCAGCAGAGAAATGCAGATACGCATTGTGGCAGGAAATCGAGCTTACCTTGGACTCCGCAGAAATCTACGCTCTAGTTCGCACACGAAGTCAACTATCTACAAAACGCTGATTAGACCGGTAGTCCTCTAGGGGTTGTTCATAAGCCACGTAGACCAAATTTTGGCCATCTCAGACCCACCAAACCCCCCCCCCCCCTTTATGGCTACATTCAAATTGTTGGTCGCTCTGAAGTTCTCACATTCTAAATGGTCACCTTTCTTGTGAATAGGGTAGATTACCCATTCCTTCCACTACTCCGGTAGCTGTTCGGTTGTCCAAAACTTGGCTATTAATCCGTACAGATAGATGGCCAACTTTGGTACATCTTGAAGAGCTCAGCTGCGATATCATTCTTTCCAGCTGCTTTGTTGGTTTTGAGCTGGTGAATGGCATCCTTAGCTTCCCTCAGCGAGGAAGTTGACTCATTTCCATTCTCTGTTGCGTTGGCATAGCCGTTTCCTCCGTTGCCGTGGTCTCCCGTGCCTACATTCTCCATGCCATTCATTTGCTCATCGATGTGTTGCTTCCACCTTTCGATCATTTCAAAAAGTAGAATAAAAACATGCTTCACTATCTTCAAGATACATGACAAAGGCATCATATTGTTCTGAAGTTATATCGCTGCGTAATCAGTAACCTAGATCGGCAGTGAGAAAATTAGTCACGTACCTTCCACAGCGATGCCAAAATCGAACCCAACCGAGTCCCTTCCCCAACGTTAGATTCCTTCATTGTGCGGCGCTGCAGAGGCGTCAGGGTTTCTTGTCGCGACCTTGGCGACAATGAGGATACAATGTCCACCTACCAGCCGCCGTGCCGATGCGATGATGTCCGCCCCGTAAAATTAGCAGTGATTCAAAAATAAACTCGGTTGCTTATTGAGCATTGTCTCCAAAACAAACAAAAGCGGAGATAATCGAATTTTTTGAATAAGGCCAAGTTTGCGTACGTGAATCTAATATTTTCGGCTTCATCTGGGTTTACATTATATTGTGTGACGACGACTGGATTCGTCTGGGGTTGGACGGACAGTGTCTACCATCGGACCGGACCGGACGCGTGTGGTCGTCATTGTCCGTCAATGTGAAGTGAGAGAGGCTAGCGCCACCATTTGTGTCCCCGGGTTGATAGATTTCAATAAATTTTCGATTCGAGACTGTGACGGAGTTGATTGCGGATTCCGGCGAGGTACGCACAGCTAGAGAAGCAATAGCGCATTTATGGAAAACCAGGCATCTATTTTTAACCGCCTCATGAAGCGCCGATTAGTGCGAATGTATATGATGACAGGCAATTCGCGGTCGTGGTTTGAATGGGCAAAGGGCGTGAAGTCGCGTGTTGGAACGACTGACCGTGATGCCTGCTGATATGCGAATCGTCACTAGTATGAGGAGACAGCATGACTCAGTTTCTGCGTTGTGTTTAACATAATTGTTGATTGATTTTGAAACTATCGAATAGAATGACAAATATAAAAAGTCATTGGCTTTACATTAACTTTCGAGAAACTCAATGTGTAAATATTTTGGATTTTAGCGTAAATATAGTTCAGTAGCTGATACTCAACTCAATAATTGCTAAAATAAAGCTTTATTAAAAACGTAATTTCGATAGAGAGATCATTTGTTTTAAGATTAGTTTCAAAATATTACAAAAAAGATGCACTTTTGAGCGACCAGTTACCCGATTTAACACCTTGAACGTGTTGCACAAAATACAACAGCGCGATCAACGGATATTCTTTTTCCAATGCACAAAAATATGTTTCCTTCTGACAAGTCATTCAAACTAAAATAAATGTATCACCGAACACTCGAATTCACCAAATTGTTAGGAAGTGTGCGCGAAATAAAATCGTAATTGGTCATTTGTATGCTACCGTCGTGTCTCATACGTTTTGATAATTGAAAATTGTGCTCAGGTTCTTCGGCGGTGGATGGATTCGAATAGACACATTTTTACGGCTGACATAACCGACCCATTGAGAGTTCATATAACAAGGTGAATAAAGTTTATGAGCTAACAAGAAGTAATGTTCAGTATGGTCACGACAGCTGCACAATTTTGAGCATTGCAATAGTGCATGGTTACAAAATAATTCAATGTTGAGCTATGCGATACTTACTTGAATGGCTGAGGCCAACCTTCTCCTTCAGGCTTTCGGTGAAGTTGGTTCGTGTTGAATCGGTTGAAAACGGCAGATAGGTGATGTTTTCTCGCCGGAAGAACTCGGCCATGGTGCTCAGCACCAGATGACCGGTTTGCGGACCAGCGACATTGAAGTAACCGTGCCGTTCGTAGAAATAGACCACGCGGTTCCATTTGAAGCTGGAATTGGAAAATGCAACCTATTAGTTTGAACAGAAAAAATAACACCGATTTAAAAATGCTAAGAGTGTAACAGAATAGGGGTTTTGGGTTACGTTGCCAAATGTTGTCCTAAGATATATAACCGATAAAATGCAAGTGGCCACCGCAGCGGTTAGGCTACGGAAGGGCCCGGCAGGGAAACATGTGGCCTTGATACAGCTACCTGTGGCGGACGCTAATAAGTCCATTAGAGTAGGGTAGGATAGCTCATGGTGAGCTGGTCAGTGTGCTAACTGATCTGGCACGAGCCACCGGAGGTTTGCTTCAGGTGTCTGGAACCAGGACACAAGCCATGGGACTACAAAGGCCCTGACAGGAGCAAATTGTGTAAGTTATGCGGCGACGAAGACCATAAGGTCCACCCACGTGTTTGATTTGTTCTGGGAAATCCAAAACCACAACTGCGACGCAGCCCAGTAGCTACTGTATCAGGCAGTTTCTGAGTGGAGGACGGATATCGCGGACCCATAACGAGTACCCGCCGGTATCGATCATCGTCGTAACTTTTTGAAATCCTTCCTTAACAAGAGGACAGGATCATAGAAGGTATATTTCAGCGTCATCAACCTAGTCCTTGGCCTCCATTCGTAGGACCGCTGGGGACTTGGGCTAGCGATAATGGAGGGTCACCGACAGTCTTGTTAGCAATCACATTCTTTGACACCTTTTCGTCGATATTCGGCTGCCTTTGTCTCCAACTTTCGCAACACAAGCGATCAAACTACTGTACGAAACGAAAATGTCAAATGAATACCGTTGACCTTGATTACGTCTTCGGGAGATGGTTCGGTTTTTGTTATTCCTGTATCCATTCGGAGAGCAGTTTTGGCTAAATGTATGTGTCGTAATCGATATATCACACACTAATAAACTAATATTATACCAATCATAATCAAAAGTGTCGAATGTTTACAAGCCTGGTCACCGATGAGGAACTCTCGGGGATTGCAAAATCCCTTAGCGGAGGTAAGGCCCCAGGTCCGAACGAAATTCCGAACTTGGCCTTAAAAGTAGCCATTGCAGAGGCTCCCAAGATGTTCAGATCTGCTATGCAGAAATGCCTGGTCGAGGAAGTTTTCCCAGAGATTTAAAAGCGGCAGAGCCTGGTACTACACAAGAACTTCTTTTTAAGCCATTGGCTAGGTATGCGCGGGGTCAAGAGGGTTTTCAGAAAGTTCCCAGGTTTTTCAGGAGAATTCAACCATCAAGTTTTGTTGGCGTTTAATGTGATTACGTAGATTTCAGCGGCGTTTCAATGTTATCCAGGGGGTTTTAAGGCTTCAAGGGCAATCCAGTGGGGAGAGGGATCTCAGGAACCATTAAAGGGCCTTACAAACGGTTTCAAGGGCGTTTCAATGCATTTCATAGAGTTTCAGAGGATTTCAGGAACCTTTTATGGGCGATCGTAAAAGTTTTAAGAGTTGCACTTTAGGGGCGTTCCGAGGTGTTTTCAGAGGCGTTTCAGAGGGTTTCGCGAGTTGAAAGGCTCGTCCAAAGGGGTTTCAGGGGCATTTCTAATTGATTATGATAATTTCAAGAGCGTTCTCATGAGATTACGGAGGTTTTATGAGTGTTTCGAGGCATTTAAGATCAGAGTCGTATCATGGGGGTTTCAGGATCACACACAAATCAAAGGGGACGACGGCCACAGCCGAAGGTCATCGACCGCCATCGGGGATGGCTGACCTCGCGATTCGATAAGCCGGCATTTGTGGAGCGATTGTTTATGGAGGGTAACACCGACGATCTATCCAGCGATGATCTAGTCGGAACCCTAAGCCGTGCATTTGACGCCGCTATGCCAAGGCGATCCCTACCCAGCAATGGACGCAAACCGGTGTACTGGTGGTGTCCAGAAATCGCAGAACTCCGCGCATCCTGCCTAAGAGCTAGAAGAAGGATGCAAAGGGCTCGTACCGATGAGGATAGAGTTGAACGAAGTGAGGCTTACAGGGCGGCTAAACTGGCACTGAATAAAGAGATTAAGGCACGTAAGCGGGCGTGCTTCGAAAATCTCTGCCAGGTAGCCAACACGACCCCATGGGGTGATGCCTACAGAGTAGTCATGGCCAAATCGAAGGGCGCGTCAGCGCCCTCAGAACGCTCCCCAGAGATGCTGCAGAAGATCGTGCAAACGCTGTTCCCGCGCCACGATACAAGACCATGGGCCCCCCTTCCCTATAACCAAACCGGCCATAGCGAGGTAGCCCCGGTGACGAACGACGAACTCATTGCAATAGCGAAATCGCTTAAGTTGAACAAGGCTCCGGGTCCGAACGGTATCTCGACATTAGCCATCAAGACGGCCATCGAGGCTAGCCCTGACATGTTCAGAATGGCTTTGCAGATGTGCCTAGACAGAGGCGAATTTCCAGAGAGGTGGAAAAGGCGAAGATTGGTTCTACTGCCCAAACCCGGGAAGCCACCTGGCGACCCGTCGGCATACAGACCTATCTGTCTGCTGGACACCGCCGGAAAACTGTTGGAACGGATCATTCTGTCGAAGCTGATGGTCTATACCGCGAAACCCGATTACTCTGGTCTCTCGGATAACCAGTTCGGCTTCCGGAAGTGTCGATCGACGGTGGACGCTATTAGTGCTGTAACCAAAACAGCCGAGATAGCGCACTAAAAGAAGTGAACTGGAATCCGTTATTGCGCGGTCGTCACGCTGGACGTTAAGAATGCAATCAACAGCGTCAGCTGGGCCGCCATCGATCGCGCAATACACCACCTAGGAGTCCCGGTTAGCCTATGCCGGATACTAGAGAGCTACTTCTAGAATAGGGTGTTAATCTATGACACCGAGGAAGGCGAGAGGAGCTACAACATCACCGCAGGGGTACCGCAGGGGTCCATTCTGGGCCCGGTACTATGGAACGCGGCTCAAACTTCCACCGGGCGTGAAGCTGGTCGGCTTCGCCGATGATATTACCCTCGTGGTATACGGCGAGTCAATAGAGGAAGTGGAACTGACAGCAACTCACGCAATTGGCATAGTGGAGGACTGGATGAGATCGAGACATTTGGCACTCGCGCACCACAAAACGGAGGTGGTGGTGGTAAACAACCGAAGTCTGAACAGCAGGCAGTGGTCATCACAGGTGGATGCACGATCAACTCTAAGCGCTCATTGAAGCAATTGGGGGTCATGATCGACGATAAGCTGAAATTCGGAAGCCATGTAGAATATGCCTGCAAAAGGGCATGGCAAAAGCATGGCGATAATGGCATTGTCAAAGATAATGTCAAATAGCTCGGCAATAGTCTCGAGTAAGCGTAAGCTGTTCGCGGCAGTAGCGATCGCCATACTACGGTATGGGGCCGCTGCATGGTCGAAGGCGCTAATGGTTAAACGAAACGTGAAGCGATTTTTTTTCCTTCTAAACCATAGGGGGATAATCTGCTCAAGCTCAACAGACACCCTAACAGGAAGGTTAGGGTAGTGTAGGTCTGAGGCCGTCTTCTACAACAAAAGTAAAAACATCGATGACTCGCTCTGGAGAGTCCATCACGGTAACATGCTGGCGCTTGGCTAGTTTCCCGAGTGGTCCTCGCCACTCCCTTTGTCCTCGGAAGGCGGGCAGGGTCAACCCCGCCCGCGCCCAACTGCTTTGCAGACATCAAGAACTGATGCCCACGTGCAACCTGATCTGACCTGCTGAAGGCAAGGGTACCACTACCCTTCAGGCCCTATCAGCTGCACCAGAAGGTTGCTAACAGCAGTGTCTCCACCTGCCCCGACCCTTGCCGGGGACCCCTTTCCAACCGCGGGCTCGGATCCAACCCAGTAGAAGGACGCTACGACAGCACCGCTACCGGGACTTCCTCTCCGCGGCCACTTAATCGCTGTAAGGGTCGATCTCGACCGCAGGGCACCGGTATGACCTACGAAGCCGACTCCGAACCCCTGGACCACCTCTTGTACTGCATCTGGACTAGCCACTCTCCGAGTCCACGCGCCAGCTCCTCTGTAGCTCCCAGACGATATGGGTGATAACGGCGTTCCAGCCAAACTCATCCCTACACATCCTCTGGACCAAGTTGTCCGGGTTTATGTCCTCCCCGCATGTGGCAAGCATGCGGTCACGCATTGTGCGAAAACGCGGGCACACGAACAAAACGTGTTCCGCCGTTTCCTCTAAACCATTGCACACTGGGCATTCGGGAGAATCCGCATGCCCGAAACGGTGTAGATACTGTCGGAAGCAACCATGACCTGTAAGGACCTGTGTCAGGTGGAATGTAACTTCCCCATGGCGCCTATTAATCCAACGATCTACCCTCGGTATCAACCTATGGGTCCACCTTCCTTTGGTGGAACTGTCCCACGTGCACTGCCATTTGACCATAGAGGCCATCCTGGCAGTCCTGCGTATGCCTCTTGTGCCGCGCATTTCAAAGCACTCCATGTCCTCACTGATAAGAATGCTGATAGGCACCATACCAGTAATGACGCAGAGAGCGTCGTGTGATACGGTACGGTACGCGCTCGCAACCCTCAGGCACATAAGCCTGTAAGTACTTTCCAGCTTCCGTCGGTAGCATTCAGTACTTACCGCGGTGTCCCACGCCGGGCCGCCATACCTAAGTATGGACGTAGAAACACTAGCCAGAAGCTTGCGCTTACTGGCGTACACCGCAGAGCTATTGTACAGCATCTAAGCTTATCGTCGATCATCACGACCAAGTGTTTGAGGGAGTGCTTTGACAGGATAGTGCACTCTCCTACACTGATCTCCGTGTGCTGCTCCGACGTCCGGTTGTTAACAACCGTCACCTCTGTCTTGTGGTGAGCCAGCTCCAGTTTCCTGGACCGCATCCACGCCTCCACAACCTTGATCGAGTGGTTGGTAGTCAACTTCACCTCCTCGATCGTTTTACCGTAGACTTCGAGCGTAATGTCGTCGGCAAATCTGACAATCTCCACTCCCACTGGGTACTCTAACCTCAACACCTCGTCGTACATGACATTCCATAACACCGGACCCAGGATGGAACCTTGCGGGACTCCTGAGTTTATGTGAAAGCACTTCCGACCCACCTCCGTGTCGTAAACTTGTACACGATCTTCTGGAGGATCGACTGAGGGTTTTAATCTACGATTTAAACGGCTACGCAGTCTTGTAATTTGGGAAAACGAGGTTTATTATTTGCCCGACGTTTCGACACTGGGGTTTTGTGTCATCTTCAGGGGTACTAAAATTTAATACATGTACTAATTTGATACAATCTACGGATACACAATTCGTCTGGATTACTTACATTAATTTTTCGTTTTTGGTCTTATGTTTCGTCTAACTGTAACTGTCTTGTCGAGTTGTTGTTGATACATGCTGTAAAGTCATTATTAAAAGTTGAAATTGTCGGGTTCCTTGTCTAATGATAAATTTTGTCTTACACTTATTTGGTCTATCTAGTTTTGCAACGGACTGTACGCGTTTGGCGCAAATCTACTTCTAACAACCCCCCACATATAATTGAACGGTCATTGGTAGCAAAAGTGCCCTATCCTAATAATCTACGTTTCATCGTCGGTTTGTCGTTCTACATTCGGTTTGTTGCGTTCCTGTATAGTTTTAATGCTGTGCAACACAGCTGCGTATGTGGTGCTAAGTCTATCTACGTCTGTTCGCTTATTCACTGTTTTGTCTGTGTTTGTGATGTGACACATTTCGAGGAATGGTAGTGTTGTCTGTTTATAACTATGGTCAATAATTTGTGTTTGGTCAAGGTTGAATCTGTGGTTGTGTTCAATACAATGTTGGATTAGGGCTGTCGTTGTCTCTATTAGTGTAGTTTTAGCTGCTTCAGTGTTTGTCTGACTATCGTTCATCAACTTATCAAGTTTGTTTACATTGCTTTTGTGTCCAGTGAGTCTTTTGCCTAGGTTGTTTTTGGTCATTCCTATGTAACAGCTCTCGCAGTCGTTACATGGAATTTTATAGATTACATTATTAATTTCGGTTTTTCTTACAGGGTATTTAACTTTGGTATGCAGTTGATTGATGGTCCGGTGTTGTCTAGTCGTGATGTTGATGTTTGGGTAGTCTTTGGTCAGGATTTTGGTTATGCGTTGCGAGAGTGCAGGTATGTACGGAATCGACCTGTACACTTTTTCATTCCTTGTTTTTTCAGGTTCGTTGGATGGACATACGGTGTTTTGATGCTCGATGCTGTTGGCTGTTCGGTGATCGTCGGTGATTGCGTGTATTTGGAGATGGTCGCTTCTATCGCTCGTGGGATCATAGAGTGGTTGCTGATGTTGCAGGTCATTTGGTGTTGTGATGACTGGGAGGGTGGGTGTCTGACATGATGGTTGGCTTTGGACGAAATCGGTAGGGTTGTTTGTGTTTGATGCTGCTGTGGGTGGTACGGGAGATGGCTGGCAGGATGGTCGGCCGGGTGTTGTGTGCAGAAGTTGGTTGTTGATGTCGCTGATGATTGGCAAGGTTGGCTGTAGTTGCGGAGGGGTATGAGGGATGGTTTCAATCGGCTGATGTTGCTGTTGGCGGTTGGGTTGTGGGTGGTTCTCGTTGGGTGTTGGATGCTTGCTCATGTACAAGTGTAGCAGTCTATTGATGAGCGACTTCGGATAATTGTTTTGGCGGAGATGTTGGTGAATCGTTTTGGCTATTTCATCTAACGGCTTGTTGCGGGTGAGCGAGCATACTCGGTGGATGAAGTTATTTGCTACATTGATCTTGTACTTAGGCTGGTGGAATGAATTGTAGTTCAACATTCTACCTGAGGCTATTGGTTTTGCGTACCATTCCGTCGTCAATGTTTGGTCTGCATTACGAATGACCGTCATGTCGAGGAATGGGAGGCGGTTCTCTTTTTCTTCTTCGGTGGTGAACTGTAGCCTCGGTTCAATCCTGTTGAAGGCATCCAGGACCTGTTGTACGCATTCCCGTGGGATAGCCATGAAGATATCATCCACGTATTTTCTAAAGATGGTTATCTCAAAGGGTAGAGAGTTCATAGCTGTTTTGATAACCGAGTCCAACACGATGTCTGCCACAATGGGCGACAGTGGGCTGCCCATGGCCGTCCCGTATGTTTGCTTGAAATACCGTCCTTCGAAGCAGAAGTAGCTAGCTTCCATACAGTATTCCACAATCTCGAGGAACAAGTCAAGATTGATTTGTGTTTTGACCTCGTTCCTGAAACAACAAGGAATGAAAAAGTGTACAGGTCGATTCCGTACATACCTGCACTCTCGCAACGCATAACCAAAATCCTGACCAAAGACTACCCAAACATCAACATCACGACTAGACAACACCGGACCATCAATCAACTGCATACCAAAGTTAAATACCCTGTAAGAAAAACCGAAATTAATAATGTAATCTATAAAATTCCATGTAACGACTGCGAGAGCTGTTACATAGGAATGACCAAAAACAACCTAGGCAAAAGACTCACTGGACACAAAAGCAATGTAAACAAACTTGATAAGTTGATGAACGATAGTCAGACAAACACTGAAGCAGCTAAAACTACACTAATAGAGACAACGACAGCCCTAATCCAACATTGTATTGAACACAACCACAGATTCAACCTTGACCAAACACAAATTATTGACCATAGTTATAAACAGACAACACTACCATTCCTCGAAATGTGTCACATCACAAACACAGACAAAACAGTGAATAAGCGAACAGACGTAGATAGACTTAGCACCACATACGCAGCTGTGTTGCACAGCATTAAAACTATACAGGAACGCAACAAACCGAATGTAGAACGACAAACCGACGATGAAACGTAGATTATTAGGATAGGGCACTTTTGCTACCAATGACCGTTCAATTATATGTGGGGGGTTGTTAGAAGTAGATTTGCGCCAAACGCGTACAGTCCGTTGCAAAACTAGATAGACCAAATAAGTGTAAGACAAAATTTATCATTAGACAAGGAACCCGACAATTTCAACTTTTAATAATGACTTTACAGCATGTACCAACAACAACTCGACAAGACAGTTACAGTTAGACGAAACATAAGATCAAAAACGAAAAATTAATGTAAGTAATCCAGACGAATTGTGTATCCGTAGATTGTATCAAATTAGTACATGTATTAAATTTTAGTACCCCTGAAGATGACACAAAACCCCAGTGTCGAAACGTCGGGCAAATAATAAACCTCGTTTTCCCAAATTACAAGACTGCGTAGCCGTTTAAATCGTAGACTTGTACACGATTCTGAAAGTAACTTTCGAGAATCTTGTTCAGGATACTCCGGTATCCCCAGACGCAAGAGCGTTTCGGCAATAGCAGACCAGCTGGCGCTATTAAACGCATTTCCACGCCAGCCCCAGTCCCCGGCTGTCCTACGAAAGGAGGCCAAGGACTAGGATCATGACGCGGAAAAAGTCCTCCAATGATCCCCTCCAACATCTCTGGTGGAACAGGTGGAAACTCCATCATTGTCAGCATTCAGCAACTCCTTCTGGTGCTAGCTGATAGGATCTTAGCCTTCAGGAGATCAAATCACAGTGCACATTAGTTCTTTTGCCTTGCTCGCCCTCCGAGGACAGAGAGAGTGGCAAGGCCACCAGGGTCGCTGGCAAAGCGCCACCATGCCACATTGGTAACAAAACTATCCAAGCAGAATTGCAGCATGGTGATTAAAACTTCAACTGGTCATTACTCGACTCAAATATACCATAGCAAATATACAGCGTGATGCATCATTTGTTAGCTGACCAGTTTTGCGCGGAAAACACTTTATTGAGTGAAACTGACTTCAGAAATCTCAACCTTCAGGATGTTCTGTTTCACCCGCTGTACTAAGGATTTATAGGTTCTATTTACGCTTATGCGTTCAACAGTGTCCTTTTCAGGGCACTGTTTGAACCCATTGTGGTACCCTTACGCGGTAAAACCTTCTTCTAGGGTGAAACCCCTATCTCCATTCTTGTCATTTTCTCCATCCCATCCCGTAATCCCGTCTTTCTGCTTCGGATTAAACGGGCTCATTTTTATGGCGAAGGCTTAAATTTCTCAAATAAAGGAGAACCTCTGAAGCCGACCTACTGGTACCTGATACCCATAAAAATTAGGTGCAATGAAGTAAAATAATTTAATAAACCAAGAAAATAATCTTCTAAAACGGAAAAGATGTAGGGTAGAAGCTTCAGTTTTGGCCAGCTCGGAGATTCGGCCATAGTGAGGTATTCAGCCTGTTACGATCTAAATTGGCATACATTTATATTTTACTAGTAGATTCTATTATAATATGATGATTACAGCTGTGAAAACCATACGTTTTGATTAAATACTGAAGGAAAAAAAATCCTTGAACAATCAGCTCTCATATATCTATTTTGGCCAAGCACCCTAATTTGGCCACTCCCATAAGAAATACACGTGATTGACCAAAATAGAAACCAAAGCTGAGAATATAGCCAAAACTGCGGCAATGCTTCTATTTTGACCAGTACCGCTTTAAATACAAAAATCACGTATTAGCTCGATTTCTGCATTTTTCTAATAAAGTATAGTTCAAAACCTTTCATTTAACACATGGGTAGTTTTCACTGGATTATTGGTTATTTTTATAAAAATGATTCTCCTTAGACTGGCCATAACCGGTGCCCGCATCCTACTATCTATCAAGCCTTTTTCTCTGGCACAAGAATCAAAACAATAGAAATTATGCATAGTAATGAATTATTGTAGTAAATTAGTAGGTTATTCTTCGAAAACCTCAAGTTTCAGTTTTGTTTGTTTTTAACAAAAAAGCGGTCACTTGAGTATTCATGAACTTTCATTTTTTAGTCAATCTTTTTCATAACACCCCGACGATATGTAAAACTAAATAATTTATTTATTTTCATCTTTACCTTTATGTCCCATACAGTTTGTTCCTGCGACTGCAGTATGTACACACGGGATAAAAAATACTAACATTTTTATTACTTGATTTATCATCCACTTTAACAAGCATCAGCCACCTACAAGAAATCCCAACATGCCACCCAGACAGCAGTAAAGTGCGATAAATTTAATAACACCGACATAATTCTATCAATTTCCACCAGTAGCCCACCACCACCCACCACGTTGCAGTACTTACTGTTTCAGCAGATCGATCATAAAGTACGCAATTCGTTGAAAGCTCAGCCACCCGGTGCGAATGAGCAGATAGAATTCATCCTCGCAGCGTGTCTTGTTCTGCTCGAAGTCGAACGTGTAGCCGGCGCCAGTTATCACAGGTATGCCGTCGTTGTAGATGAACCGCCCGATGCGCGCCACAGGTGCTATAAAACGAGAGAGAGAGAGCGGGAGAAGACAAGAGATGATATAAGAAACGATAAAAGTTTGCCTCATTCGACGGATAACCGTTGGAGCTTCCGGCTCCAAGAAGCATGCGCACGAATTGCGTTGTGAATGCGAATAAACGATAAAAAGCTTTTTGCAATAAAAGCTTCACCAATCGATACACACAAAATGACAATTAATAAGAATATTATCAATTCTTACTCGTTTGGAAAATTTATTAGCAGTCTTCAATAAATGCTTTTGACCAGTGTTACAAAAATATTTTCATTCGATTTGAAGCAATTATCAAAAATAGCGATTCAACTGAATAACCTCCAAAGCATCTACTAATTCACTCATTGACTTATTATAAGGTAAAAATGGGCCTCATCGGTAATGTGCTTGGATAAGGTCAAAAATACCAAATTTCGAGATTTTCCGTTATTGCATAAGTTATATCCCTTTCGGGACGGATCGCAAAAAAGTGAAATCTCCATACAAATGGCTCAACTTTGGCTCTCTAGAACTCAAAGATATCCCAACAAAACAACAAATATTTTTACTCATGTGAAAGAGCTTCTTTGTATCTTTCGATTTCTTGCTTTGACTACCTAGATAAATTGGAAATAAAAAATATGCGACAGATACATTTTTTATGTTTTACGGTTTTTGAGTTGTTTACCTTGTTGTGGTAAATATCATAGGCAACGTAAACAAAAGTTTGTTTGCACACATACAAGTATAAGTAATGGCTGAATCCTTGAAACAGTTTACATCACTTAAAACAAAGTCTAAACAGATAAAAAAATATGCAAAACTTTTACCAATTGTGCTGTTTCGTCACGAAAGGGATATAACAATGCACAATGGTCCACAAAACAGATTTACGAGGAAAGATGCATTCAGTGCCTTCAAATGATTTTCTAGATTAATATGGTCTTCTACAAAGTTGTTCCTAAAAATAAGGCCCTCTTTTCAATATACTTGGAAATTAGGGTGGTCCATATTTTCAAAGAAATTGTGAACCTTTGCTGCAGACACTTTTTATGTAGCTTTAAAATTGACCGATCTAGAGGTATTTTTCTGAATAAGCTTAGGGTGGTTCAAGAAAAACCGGTTTTCTGGCGTTAGCTTATTCGATTTCGTTTTTCAATTTTTCATTAAAAGTCGCCCAAGAAGCACTTGTAGAGCATTTGAAGACACGTCATTTCGTGCACTGAGATGGTCGTTATCTCGTTTGGTTCAAAAGTTACAGGCATTTTTCTTTGAAAAACATAGTTTTTTAAAAAGGTGCTATGACGGGTTGGGGCGAACATAAAAAATATCGTTTGTTATAAAACCTATCAAAAAAATTAGAGGGGTGTTATTTTTATAACTCAAGTGAAAAACACTTGAATAATGCATATTTTTTCTAGAAAATCATCAATATCTTTTGAACGGAATGACGTAGCAACATTCCCAGCGCACGAAAATGTGCGTTTTTAAAAGCTCTAAAATGGTTCTTAGACAACTTTGATAAGAAATTTGAAACAAAAAAGAAAATGCGTTTAAACTGTTTTGACCAAATTTGGAACATTTTCCCGTAGTTTTCATAGGGTGACGCTAGAACAAATCGTTTCATTCTTTTATCTTTTTTGTTTAAAATTTCTCGTCAAAGTCGCCTAAGAACCACTTTTGGAGCTTCCAAAAACGCACATTTTCGTGCGCTAAGAATGTTGCTACGTCATTCCGATCAAAAAATATTGATGATTTTCTAGAAAAAAAATAGACACTTTTCAAGTATTTTTCACTTGAGTAACAAAAATAACACCCCTCTAATTTTTTGATATGTTTCATTCAAAAAATTTTCAAAAATCTCTACGAGTGTTTCTTGGGCGACTTTGATGAAAAATCGAACCTGGAAAAGTTAAGGCCAGAAAACCGGTATTTCTTGAACCACCCTGAGCTTATTCAGAAAAATACCTCTAGATCGGCAAATTTTAAAGCTACATAAAAAGAGTCTTCAGCAAACTTGCTCAAAGATAGATCTACAACTATCCCGAAGAATGTATACAGTTATTCTTGCAAATAAAAAAGTTTGGTTACCAATTTCTTTGAAAATATGGACCATTTTTATTTTCATGCACGTTTTAAAGAGGGCCTTATTATTAGGGACAACTTTGTAGAAGACCATATTTGCCTAAAAACTCATTTGAATGCATCTTTCCTCGTAAATCTGGTTCGTGGACAACTGTGCAATGGCTAAGTCTTGCGTCATAGAACATATACCCATTTTGATTTTTTATTCCCAAAAATAGAACACCACAAATGCGTCCCCCCTCGAGCATCATGTAACTAAAAAGTAAGATAGAACTTTACAATTGTACGATAAAATAAAACATCACAAATTAACAACACTAATTAACGACTCCCAACATAAAACATGTCCTGTTATCAGTGTTGCTACAAAAACAGATTTATCTGGAAAGGTACATATATTTGAGAATTTTTTGGTACATATTCTATTTCCTGAGTAACTTCTGAAGATTCCTGAAGGAATCCCTGGAAAAATTTTTAGACAACTTCTAGGAGAAATTCTAAGAGAAATTTCTGGAGAAATTCCTACACAAAACTCGGAAGGAGATGCATGGTGAAATCCCTGTAGGAACCCAAGGATAAGTCCCTATACTTAATAGGGACTTATTATACTTGAAGGAATTCATTGATGAATTCCGGCACAAATCCGTAGATGAACTTTTAAAAGATTTTTTGAAGAAATTTGAGAAAAATTCCTGGTTGACTACTTGTAAAATTTCTTGGCTCCTGTATGCATCACTCTAGAATTATCTTAAAGCATTCTGATACAAATCGCTAGAGGAATTTGTTAAGAAATCCTTTTAGTAATATAAAAAATCTTTATATAATCCTGGAGAAATTCTTGGGTGCTTCCTTGGGCAAAATGACATTAGCGAAACTACGGATTTTTTTTCCAGGTGGTGCACTACAAACAAATATTCATTAGTTCATCCATTCATTATTCATCACCCCATATCTCACAGCAATGACTCAAAATTTCAGGGTTTTTTTTTATCTGTATTAACGAGATTTTTAGCCCTAGGCTAGTTCATCTCGGGACCCACGCTTTACTTCCCTTCCGAAGGAAGAACTCACATTTGCGAGTTTGTCGAGAGTGGGATTCAATCCCAGGTCCTCGGCGTGATAGTCAAGTGTTCTAACCATCACACCAGGTCCGCTCCACTTGCCAGGGGTTGCCTGGCAGGGTTCTATGACAAAAAGTCGAAGGTCATGAGGTCGAAAGTCGAAAAGTCGAAAGGACAAAAGGTCGAAGGGTCAAAAGGTCGAAAGGTCGAAATAAAAAAATAACTGAGACATAAGGTCGAAAGGTCGAAGTGACAAGCGGTCAAAACGTCGAAAGGTCGAAATAACAAAAAAAACTAGGAAAAATGGTTGAAAGGTCGAAATGACAAGCGGTCAAAAGTTCGAAAGGTCGAAATAACAAAAAATTAACTAGGTCAAAAGGTTGAAAGGTCGAAAGGTCAAAAAAATAAAAATAACAAGGCCAAATGTCGAGAGGAAGAAGCTTGGAAGGTCAAAGGCTCGAAGGCTGTAGTTAGTAATAAAACTGAAAGGGTAGGATTCGTTGGGTTCGAAAAGCGAATTTCAAATTTATTCAAGTACCTGCAGCGAGATGATTTACGCCATAAAAAGTTTTCGCATTGCGTCACTCATAATCAATATGAGATTTTGGATGGAATAAGAATAAATGGTCAAAACGAATAGAAAAACTACGTATAAAGTATCAAAAATTAAATGTCTAATAAGTACATTGAACTAGAGGTTATTAAAAAAATAAAACGTAACGTTGACCTTCACATCTTTTGATATTTAAGTAGATCTTTGTAGGAGATCTCTTTGGACATATTTAAAAACAAATTTAAAATAATCGCTGTGATAGTATAACTAGATAGAACAACCTATTTTTAAAAGAAGGAAAAATATTATACACAATTATATTATTAGTAAGTACGCCAAAAATTATCAAAAACATTACTAGAAAGAACAGCCTATGTTCAAAAGAAGGTAAAATTTTATAGGAAAAAATAATGATAGTCTCGCCAATAGCTGTAAATATGTTACTACAAAACAATAAATAAAAAAACAACAACATAAAAACATGATTTGAAATAGATTACTTATTTATTGAATTCATTGCTTCATATAGTAATATCTATGCTTATTTAAAAAATCTTAAGGATTAATGCGGTTCCTGTTACATGATCTGAAATGTTGCTGGGCGAGTACTTGGACACCAAACGTTTAATGCATAATAACCAAATATGTGCCAAAATGGTCAATGTCGCTTACATCACTTTGCAGAACTACGCCAGTGATGGAGATCACTTTGAAGGAAATATTGCGAGTTTTTTTTAAATGCTTCGTGTGACAGTATAACTCGAAAGAACGAACAATTTCTCAAAAAAGGCGAATTTTTGAGAAACGAATATATTATTAGTAAATAGACAAAAAAATGTCAAGAAGCACTACTAGAAAGAACAGCCTATGTTTAAAAGAAGGCAAAATTCCTTAAAAAATATAGCAATAATGTTAACAACTGCTAAAAAGCATTACTAGAAAGAACAGCTTATCTTTGAAAAAAAAGGCTAAATTCTATAAAAGAAATTAATAGTAGTAACACCAATAATTGTTCAAATGAATCATGCATTCTGCAACAAACTAGTACTAGGAAAACGCTAACTATTATAAAAACCCACTGTAATTAAAGGTTGGCTTCCCGTTCCGGTCAGGAAATATTGTCGACTTCTTAGGAATAGTGTTTGCTTGTCTATATATAAAAATAAGTTTTAAATTCTTTGAGGCAACAAAAGTCAAGAACGGGTGGACCGATAAGCATGAGTCTTGCATGGTTCGATTCGTATTCATGGTGGCTGTGTTTATAACTAAAAGTTACGAAAATTCACTAGAAAAGTAAGAAAATTGAAAGAGTACTGATTTTTCATGAGCTGGGAAGGAAATCCATACCATCGAAATGAAACCAATCTAGAGTGCGGTGCTGTTTTGAGCTCAACAGTTGTCAAACCACCAGAAGACGGCAAGACAAAGTTTGCCGGGACAGCTAGTCATATTATATAAAAATTCATACAATGACAGGCAGAGAAAGTCCTTCAATTAATAACTGCGAAAGTGCTAAAAGAACACTAAGTTGAAAAGATGCAGGCCTAGCTGCAGTGAGAATGTAAAGTAAGAAGGAAGAGGAAAGAAAAGATTTATGGTTATTTCGATCTCCTGAATCATCGTCATTGTTCCCCTTCGTCCATTTTTCAATTCGACCTTCCGACCTTTTGTCCTAGTTTATTTTTTTTAAATTTCGACCTTTCGACCTTTTGATCCTTCGACCTTTCGACCTTTCGGATCTTTTGTCCTTTCGACCTTTTGTCCTAGGTATTTTTTTTATTTCGACCTTTCGACTTTTTTACCCTTCGACGTTTTGACCGTCGAGCTTTTGACCTTCGACCTTTTGACCTTCGACCTTTTGTCCTACAACCACCTGGTACCCCCGGTATTTTCGCCTATGCAAAATGATGGAAGAATTTATGAAATTTCTAAGAGAACTCCTGAATAAATTTTTGAAAAGATCTCAAAAGGAATTCCTGAAAGAATTACGAGAGTTATTTCTGGAGCAATCCCTGGAAGAATTTTCGGAACAATCTCTGGAAGAATTCCTGGAGAAACCCATGGAGGAAACCCTTCAGAATCACTGGAGGAATTCTTGGAGAAATCTCTGAATGATATTCTGGAGGAATCTTTGCAGGAAATCCTGGAGGAATTCATGAAGGAAACCCTGGAGAAATCTCTAGAGGAATTCCTGGAGGAGTTTCTGGAGGAATTTCTGAAAAAAAAATCTAGATGATTTCTAGGAGGAATCTCTGGAGCTCCTGGTGAAATTTCTGAAGAAATCCATTGAGAAATTCCAGGGGGAATTCCTGGAAGATTCCTTGGTGGAATATCTGGAGAAATTTCTGGAGGAATCCTAGGAGAATGGAATATCTGGAGAAATTTCTGGAGGAATCCTCGGAGAAATTCCTGGAGGAATCCAAGGAGAAATTCCTGGAGAGATCCTTAGATACATTTCTGAAGAAATCTTTTAAGGAATGGAATTTCGGAATGAATCCTTGGTGGAATTTCTGGAAGAATTCATGGAGAATTCCCTGAAAGAATTCTTTAAAAAATCGCTGGATAAACTTCTGGACAAATTCCTGGCGCAATTCTAGGAGGAATTCCAGGAGGAATCCTGGAGAAATAAAAAAGGATTTTTTTGAGAAATCCCTGGAGGAATTTCAGAAAAAATACCTAGAGAAATTCCTGAAGAAATCCCTGAAGAAATTCCCGGATGAATTCCAGGATGAATACCTGGATGAATTTTTGGAGAAATTCCTGGATGAACCCCAGAGTAATTCTGTGAGAAATGTCTGCATAAGTTTCTGAAGAAATTTCTTGAGAAATTCCTGGAGGAATTCCTAGCGTAATTCCTAGAGAAATCCTTGGTGGAATTTCTGAAGAAATTCTTGGAGGAATCCATGGAGATATTCCTGGAAGAGGCCCTGGAGGAATCGCTGAAGAAATTTGCACAGAAATCCCTTAAGAAATTCCTGAAGCAGTGCTTGGAAGAATCCTTGGGGAATCCCTGGAGGAATTCCTAGGGGAATTCTAGGAGGAATTAATGGAGTAAATCATGGAGGAATCCCGGAAGCAATCCGAATTGAAATTCCTAAGGGTATCCCTAAACAATTCCTGGAGGAAGTTCTGGATTAATTACGGGAGGAGACCCTGAAAGAATTCCAGGTGGAATGCCTAAAGGAATCCCAAGTAGGATTCCTGGAGGCATCCTTGGTAGAATTTCTAAAACATTACTTGGAGTAATTATTGAAAGAACATAAGGAATTTTCGAGTGAGTCCGTGAAGAATTTCGTGAAAAAAACCCATGAGGAATTTCGGATGCACTTTCATGAGGAAATCCCAAGAGAGTTTTCTTAACGATTTTCTGGAAGAATTTCTATAGGAATTCTTAAAAAAAAATCTGGAAGAATTCGTGCCTGTAGTAATTTCTGAACGAATTATTTTAAAAATCATTTGATAGGCTCTTAAAGATTTTTGTTGTACAAAATGTTTAAAGTATTCCTGGATTCATTTTCAATAATATGTAATTAAATTTTCTGAAAGAATTTCTGGTAGAAATTCCTGCAAAAATATTTCGAACAATTCTAGATTGAATTATTCGAGCTAACTCTAAAGTCTTAAGGAATCGTAGGAGGAATTCCTGAATCATTTCTTGGAACAAACCCTGAAACAATCACTATCGGAACCCCGCAAGACGTCCATGGAAGAATTCACGAAGCAGAAATGCCTAAGAAAGTCCTTTGAGGAATCCCCGAAGGAATCCCTGGAAAATTTCCTGAAGGAAAATTCTGAAGGTGACCCTGAATGAAGAAATTCCAGGTTTTTTTTGCTCTTAGTATAACGTTTGTTTGATTTGTATACTAGTGAAAATTCGAGCATTTTGAGTTACTACACTCGATAGCAGCGGACGGTTCTAGAAAGTCCTTCTCTTTCCCTACCAGGACCGGTTCCGTAATATCCGGAAAATTTGGCATGTAGTTTTCGTATTCAATGAATAAAAATCACTAAATTCAGCCATTCAACCAAAGTTGTTCTTTGGTAAAATTGTTGTATAAGATTGAAGTAGTGCTTTTAAAGAAATAGTTGGCAATATTTGGTGGTTTTCCAGAAGAAAAAGTTTTATTATTATGTTGACAATATTACAATATTGAAATTATTCAAAGTTTATTTTTCTGGAACTCTGATAATCTAAAGTAGGCTTGAAAAATATGTATATATATGGTAGCCAGGGCCCTTGCCCCTCTGGCTTCGCCCATGGAGGAGACGAATGGTGCCTTCATAGGCTAGAGAGTTCATCCATGCATTTTTGTCCCATCTACAGGTACGTTTCACTTCGTCCTAGAGAGCCTAATAGCGCTGACGGGCGGGGCTAAGATATTAGCGTACATTCCTACTAGCGTTGGGCACTTTTAAATCTATGATCGCAACATCGATGTTTTGTTTCGATTAATCGATTTTTTGAATCGATGTTGAAGCCCCACAAAATCGACCGAATCGATTTTTTACATACCATTTTTCTTTCGATTCAAGAATAATAAATTTTAATTTTTTTCAGAATGCATTCATTGTCTCAACGTTATATCAACTTTCAACACAGAGTCGTAAAATCATTGGCGTAGTTAGGATTTTTTTTCTGCAAGAGGCTCAGAGGGGGGCCGACTTCAGATGACTTTTAAGCGGCACGGGCAAGGGCATGGGCGCCCTATATGAGTGTGAGCAATTCCTCCAGGAATCCATCTTGAATTTCACCAGAGCTTCATTTAAGAATTCATCTAGGGATTCCAACAGACATTTCTTCGGGGATTTGTCCTGAGATATCTTTAAAGGTTCCTCCAGTGATTGTTCAAGTGTTGTTTTCGAGGTTTCCTTCAAGTGTTTCTCCAGAGATCCTTCAGAGATTTCTTCAAGGATTTCCACATTTATTCCTTCCAGAATTCTGCTGGAGATTGCTCCAATAATTATATTTGGAATTATTCGAAATATTTCTGCAGGAATGTCTTCCAGAAATTCTTTTAGAGAATTTTACTAGAGATTATTCATCAATTAATCCAGGATATTTAAAAAAATCCATTAGGAGTCCATCCAAGTATTCCTTCAATAACTCGTCCAGAAATTATTGCAGACATGAATTTCTTCAAGTTTTTATCCAGGGATGCCTACAGAAATTCTTCCAGGAATTCGCTAAGAAAGTTCTCGTGAGATTTCCTAAGGAATTCCTCACAGGATTGCTGCCGGTATTCATCATGAGGTTTCTTCGCAATTTTTCTCCAAGATTCTTCCACGGATTCACCTGGAATTCCTTCTGTGATTCTTTCGGGAACAACTTAGAGGATTATTTTGAAAATGTCTTCGAGAACTTCTTTTGGGATTCGTTCAGGAATTCCTCCTGGAAATCTTCCAGAAACTCCTCCAAGAATTATTCTAAGACTTCCTCCAGGAACTGTTTAGAGATTCCCTTAGAAATTCCTCTTGTGATTGCTTTCAAGCTTCTTCCAGGGATTTCTTCAGAAATTGATCCTTGGATTTCTTCTGGAATTCTTCCAGGTATTCTTCCAAGAATTCCTCAATGGATTCCTCCAGAATTTCCCTGGGAATTCCTATATGGATTATTCTAAAAAAATCTTACAAGGATTCGTCAGGGAGTTTCTCTAGCAATTTCTCTAGAGATTTCTACAGGTATTCCACTTGAGATACCTCAAGGAACTCTTCCTGAAAGTGCTACAGTAGTTCTTCAAGAAAATATTCCAGGGATTTCTCCAGGAACTTCTCTAAGAATTTCTCCTGGGATTCCCCATGGACCGTTTACAGGAATTCCTTCAGGAATTACTCTAGAGATTTCTCAAGGAATATCAATAGAGATTTCTCCAGGAATTCCTACAGGCATGTCTGCAGGGGTTCCTCCAGCCATTCCTTTGGGAATTCATCTGGGGATTGCCATAAGCATTCCTCCAGGAATTCCTTTAGGAATACCTCTACAATAGCTACGGCAATATCTCCAGAAATTTCTCCAAAAAATCCTCCAGGGATTCCTTCAGAAATGTCCCAAGGAATTATTCCAGGTATTCCTCCAGGCATTCCTCTAGGATTTCATCCAGGCATTTATCTAGGGATTACCAAGAATTTCTTTAGGGATTACCCCGGGAATTCCTCCAGGAACTCTTCCAGGAATTGATTCAGGAATTTCTCCAGGTAATCCTCCATGGATTCCTTAAGACATTCTTTTCTTTTCTCCAGGGGTTTTCCTATAGGAATTCCTCTGGCTACTCCTCTAGGAATTTCTCTAGGAATTTCATCAGAAATTTTTCCATAGATTCCTCTGAGGATTCTTCCAAAAATTCCTTGGATGATTCCTCCAGAAATTCCTCCTAGAATTCCTCCAGAAATAGCTCTCGGGGAACTCCTCTGAGACTTACTTCGTAAATTTCTCCAGGGATTCCCCCCAGAATTTCTCTAGAGATTCTTCCAGAGATTCATTCGAATTTCTTCAAGAATTTCTCTATGGATTTTTCCAGGAGTTCCACCTTGTATTCCGCCTGAAATTTGTCCAGAAGATCCTCCAGGCATTCCTCCTGAGGTTGCTCCAGAAATTGTTTCAAAGATTTTTCCAAAAAGTTCTCCAGGAGTTCTTCCAAATTCAGAAATTTCTCTGAGGATTCCATCAGGAATTCCCCAAGATGTTTCTTTTCTAAAGACTCCTTCCAGATTTCCTCGAGGGAATCCTTCAGGAGTTCATCCAGGGATTTCTTCATGATTACTTCCAGAATATGCCCCAGACATTCATCCAAGAATTTTTCGTGGGAGTCCACCAGGAAATTCTACTGAAATTCTTCCAGGGATTCCTTCAGGATTTCCTTCAGGTATTCCTGTAGGAATTCTTCCTGTAATTTCTTTAGGAATTCGTCCACAGATTCATCCAAGAATTTCTCCAGAGACGTTTTGATGTACAATCTCAATTTTTTATATTAAATTTATTTTTGCAAATAAATCATCGCATGAACTAGTACTCCATGCTGCAGACGGATCATTCATGGTTTTGCCACATTTTATAATATTGAATCGATGTGGAATATCCGCAGCACGTTTTCACCGCAACGTCTTCCAGTGTTGAACTGGCGCCCGATTTTCTCCTCCTGTCGATGGATTTTCCCAATGCGCAGCCGGATCTCACCGATTAGGAGATGATGGTCGGACGCAATGTTTGCGCTACGTTTAACGGCTGTTCGGGCCCGTATGAAGTTGATCATCAACATTAACTTCTTTTCTCGGTCAGCCTAGATAGCTGTGTAGTGTCGGTAGCGATTGTCTCAATTGGCTAAGAATTACACTACGGACCGCCTGTTCCGGTGGTAAGAGTCCACCAACAGGTGACCCCTAATTCATGGTGTGATGCGGCTTCATGCTTACCATGCCTAGGAAAGAATGGCTAGGGGGGTCTAATAAAAACCTAACCGCAAACGGAGCCTGTGGAGTACCAGGGCGCTCTCCACAGTATGTTGCCCTTACTGCGCTAACCGGAGCAATGGTGCAGTGGACCTTGTAACGTTTTGACGTTTTTATCTTTTTAACCTTCTTCGTGCATTAGCTTGCGCGCACCTCGCTGACCTAGTGCACGATTAGGGGTCATAATGACCCTAATGCACGAAGAGGGTTAAGTAAAATAAAGTTTGAATTCAATTGGATAAATTTGGATAAATCTATTTTTCTTATATATTTTAGATTTATAATTCAAAGTTCGTTTCTTTAATTTATTACTATTTTAGTTAATTTGTAGCTTTTGACGTTTTTATTTTCTTTAAGTAAAATCACATTTGAATTAGATTCGTTGAATTTGACTTTGAGTTTGAACCGTTTCCATTAGTAGAGATTATCCGTTTCATGTAAGGTTTGTGTCTAAGCTAAGCTAATGACGATTCATGTTACTTATCTTATAGGACGTTTTCGATGGCGCTAAATAGTTTTTACGGCCATGTGCGATTTAAATTTGGCGCACTTGTATATAATAGTTTTTAGATTGAATAGACGACTGCTTCAATAGCAGGAAATTTACTTGACTAGAGCAGAAGTGAGCTTCGGCGACCTTCTCCTAGTTTGTTCTGTTTAAAGGTGTGTAGTGCTTGTTAGAGTTGTAGTTTAGTAAATTGTGTTGTTTGAAGTGAGTTTAATTAAAATTGTCTCTGTTTTTTTCTCATAGTGTTTAAAAAATGGATTTTGTCGCCAGGGGCAGACACTCTGCTTCCTGAGCATTTGTTTAATTTTCGAAAAGGTAATTGTACAATTGAATCTGTTTTAGTGTATATCGTTTTAACTTGTGTTCGTCTTTGGACCTCAGCGTCCAAAAAGGCGCTTTTTATTTTGGGCTCTTAGCCATTTCCGCTGCTCCTCGCCCGCCGAAACTGGCAGCTAAACGGAGTAGGGATCACGTCCGGCCTACCTGTGTACAGTTTTCGTACGATCGGGCAAAGTACCGGACCGCTGACACTCAAACTCCGCACCTATACATCGGCGAACGATAAGGAGAGCGTATCGTCGACGATTGGCCACGGAAATGCACCGACAACGGAAAAGCCTGCGCAGGTACGTCGTTTTGAGTTCATGGCCATGATTATACACACACACACACAACACACACACACTTGACGAGCTTTGTGAAAGACAATATACATTCTAATGAATTCAATTGTTTGTTTTGTTCTGATGTTTTAATTTGAGTTAGTTTCTTCCCTTTTGACGATTATACAATAAATTCACTTCAAATACTTTCTTTCATTAACTTGTTGTTATTTATTCTGTTTGTTTCTTTTTGCGTAAATTTTCTGTTATTGGTTCAGTTTGTAAGTTTTGTATAATAGATTTGGTACGTTTATGGGTTTTATTTCGGCCAGAGACCGTTCGAGAAAGCCCTTGAGGTAAGAGTCGTCGTATAGTCGGGCAAACCTTAACTTGAACCGGTGGTCTCTCGTTCGCGAGAGTGGCGCAAAAGCCACCGAGTTTAAAAATATCTCGAGCAAATTCGACGAACGGTTACAACCTTGTGTTTCTCCGAGACAATCGGCTGCCCTTCTTTAGTCTCACTTGGGGCTAAATATGAGCGGGATTGCTTTATGGATCAAAAGGTCTGAGCCAGTAAAAAGAGAGGAAAAAGGGCGGGATTATGAAGATGTTGTTAATTAGTTTAAATTTTCACCTATATGGTTTCGCATTATGCGATTTACACAGTGTTTTCTGTGTATCCTCGCCTTTGGCGTTTTCCAATCGATACCGATCTGGTTTTGTTGCTGCTGTTCTTTGTTGTGCTGTTGTTGCGAAGAGTTTAATCTTGCCTAGTTTGGGTAGTGGCTACGGTTAGGATAGCTCAGATCAATCCTCAGCATAAAAGAACAGCAACAATCAATCTTTGCAGACTGATGCAAAATGGTTCAGCCCAAGTGGCCTTGATCCAAGAACCTTACTTCCGTAAGGGGAATTTCTATCTAGGAAACCTTGTGAACCCGGTGTTTGCTACTTTCAGTAAACATGAAATGGCAAATTCACGTGCCATGCCTCGAGCCTGTGTGCTTGCCAACAACGCAATAGTTGCTACACTCATCTCTGAACTAACCACCAGAGATGTACGTGCTATCACAATTGATGTATCTGTTGGAAACCTCAACAGGAAATTCGTCTATTGTTCGGTTTATTTACGCATGATAAACCATCCCCTACGGATGCTTTCAAGCAAGTCATTGCATACTGCACTTCAACAGGCCTTCCGCTAATTATTGGTAGTGATGCTAATGCTCACTATATCATCTGGGGCAGCTCAGACATTAACTTGAGAGGCTCCAGTTTGGTGGAGTACTTAAGTAGTACAGATCTTGCATTACTTAACATAGGCAACCGCCCAACCTTCATGGTATCTGCTAGAGAGGAAGTGTTAGACATAACGCTTCGTTCTAGTAGAATTAGTTACGAGCTGACCAATTGGCATGTGTCAGATGAAGAATCTTTATCTGACCATCGCTACATCTTTTTTGAACATTTAAAAGTTACTTCGCAAACATTGCGTTTCAGGAATCCCCGGTCAACAAACTGGGATCTTTTTACTGATTCGATTGCGGCCAAGTTTCATGGATACTCACCATCCATTGACACTCCAAGTGATTTAGATGATGCCGTTGATACTACAACGACCCTTTATCATGGAAGCTTTTGAAGAAGCATGCCCTCTACCGTCTGTGAAGATCACAAGAGGGACCCCTTGGTGAAACTCTGATCTGGCGGAACTCAGGAAACAATGTAGAAAGAGTTGAAACATACGACGTTCGGCTGGTTCGGAGGCTTTTAGGGTGGGCTCGTAAGGCCTACAGGAAAGCTCTCCGGTCTGCTGAACAATCCGGCTGCAAAAACCAATGTACAATTCTTCTGTGGAGCCTCGTAGCCGTGCGGTTAGGGTCACCAAGCTTAAATCGCACCATGCTATGGGGTGAGGGTTCGATTCCCGCTTCGGGCGTTGAAACTTTTCGTGAGAATAGTTTCTTCCCCGTTTTCACTGGTGCATGTCCGTTGTCTAATGTTAAGTTTAAAACAGTCTGTACAGTCGAAAGCTGATGACGTTGTCCGTGTCTTTTTTTTAATGTTTCCAGTTTGAGTGAAGTCAGTCGGTTAAATAAAATCCTTGCGAAATCTAAGGATTTCCGAGTGAACGAACTTCGTTTGCCAAATAACGATCTGACTTCCTCTGATGAGAAGGTTCTGGAATGCTCATTCAGCACACACTTCCCTGGATGTGTGGATATTACATCTTCGGATAAACCTGATGTCTTTTCTTGTAGTTACGATTCTTTGGCTTCGGCTCGGAGTATTGTAACTATAGAATCGATTGAGTGGGCACTTAATAGCTTTGCTCCTTTCAAACCTCCTGGGGTAGATGGGATTTATCCTTTTATGCTTCAGAAGGGATTTGATCATTTCAAACATGTTTTAAAAAAAATACTTGTTTGCAGTTTTGCTACAGGGTATATTCCCAAATCCTGGCGGGATATTACTGTAAAGTTCATTCCGAAAGTGGGTCGTGCGTCGTATGAAGAAGCAAAGAGTTTCAGACCTATCAGTTTGACTTCTTTTCTTCTGAAATGCTTAGAACGCATTGTGGATCATCACATCCGTGATGTTCATCTGGCCAATGTGCCTCTTCATGTGAACCAACATGCCTACCAATCTGGTAAGTCCACTGTGACTCTTTTACACAAGGTTGTTTACGGTATCGAGAAAGCATTCGCTCAAAAGCAATCTTGTTTGGGTGTTTTCTTAGATATCGAGGGTGCCTTTGACAATGTGTCTTTCGATGCCATATTGGAAGCCGCACGGAGTCATGGTATATCTCCAATGATTTCCAATTGGATTCATCAAATGCTCAAAAACCGATATCTCTTCTCGACATTGCGTGTAGCAGGGATTAGGAAATTGAGTGTTTGTGGATGCCCCCAAGGGGGAGTCTTGTCACCGCTTTTGTGAAATCTCGTAGCAGATACGCTATTGAGGCAACTAAATAATAGCGGTTTTCCTACGTATGGTTTTGCCGAAGACTACCTAGCATTGCTAGTTGGTATGCGTATCACCACCCTTTTGATCTGATGCAAAGCGCCCTCCAGGTAGTTTAGGGTTGGTGTCGCCAATATGGCCTTTCGATTAATTCGAGTAAAATATTTATTGTTCTTTTTACGGAAAGGCGAAACCGTAATGGCGTTCGACCTTTGCGTCTCTTTGATTATGAAATGTGATGTGACTGAACAGGTATAGTACTTAATTCCAAGATTTCCTGGACACCTCACATTGAGTTCAGAATCAAGAAAGCTTGTATGGCCTTCGGGCAATGCCGGCGAACCTTTGGTAAAACTTGGGGTCTAAAACCAAAGTATATCAAATGGATCTACACAACTGTTGTTCGGCCAATATTGGCTTATGGATGTCTTGTGTGGTGGCAAAAGGGCGAAAGGAGAACGGTCCAATCGAAGTTAGGCCATCTCCAAAGGATGTGCTTAATGGCGATGTCTGGAGCGTTCTCTTCAACTCCTACGGCAGCGCTAGAAGTTCTCTTTGACGTTGCCCCATTACACATTCATCTCAAACAAGAAGCACTTTCTTGCACTTACCGGTTACGGGTACTCGGTTCAGACGGCATCGTATGTTGCACTGATGGCTCCCTTCTCGAAGGTCGAGCAGGTGCTGGTGTTTATTCTCGTGAGCTAAGGCTGCATCAGTCTTACTCACTTGGTAGACACTGCACCGCTTTTCAGGCCGAAATCTTTGCTCTTATGTGCGGAGTGCAATCAGCACTTCAGCAGCGCGTAATGGGCAAAGTAATATACTTCTGTTCAGATAGCCAGGCTGCTAATAAAGCACTTGCTTCGGCCAACTCCAGGTCGAAGATAGTTATCGCTTGTCAAACTCAAATCGAGGAGCTGAATTCAGCAAACGCTGTTCACCTTGTATGGGTATATGGCTATTAGGCCTGTCCAGCTTTTCAAAAATGTTCTCTGATTCTCAAGTCCACCCCTATATTTTGATTGGCATCCTAAAAGAAGTAACTGGTAAATTTCAGCCAAATCCATTGAAATTAAGAGGTGCATCAAATCAATTTTGTGTTTTTCGACTATTTTTGAACTTCAAAAAATCATAACTACACTAAAACTTGTCAAAACTTTATTCTTTCGGCAGAAATTGAAAGCTATACTTGTTTGATACAACTTCTCCGAACAACGTGTGCCAATAAAATTGAAGGAAACATGCGTAATTATCACATTTGTGATCAGAAAAACATGAAAAAGTTGTTTTTTTTGATAGATTTCGTTCTGGAACACCCTAATATACGTAATAAGTTTGATATTTTAAAACGCCATCATATTCTCTCATGTTTTTTTGGTTATTTGCTTCTTTGACACAAATGCTGTAGGAGTTGAGCAAAAAATACTAAAATTCGGGAAAGCCAAATGTGGCCTAAAAACTAGCTTTTTGGGGGCAATCACGCTGTGGCCCAAAAACGGTTTTTTCGCAATAACTTTTTTATTTGATTTTTTTCGAAGATGTGAGCTTCGGAGCATTTGAAGAGCAAGTAATGACGCATATTTGTTCTGAACATTGTACGTTGCTAGGTCTTGTCATTCAAATGTTATGGGCAATTTTGACTTAAAATCAACGATGTCTTCAAATGCTTATATCTCTAGGAGCTGGTAAAATAAAAAATGTTCTTTAAGCGGCATTTGGAAGGTCACATATAAAGCCAAAGTTGGAGCAAATATTACAAGAACGTTATTTTTTAAATTGGAATAAATCGACTCCAAAAATCCCCTTAAAAATTGAAAAAACTATGTACTTATAACTCATACAATTTCAAACATAGAGTCAAACTGTCTTCGGGAAAAATGTAGGTTTTTACCATGCCTACAAGTTTTCCATACACGATTTTTTTTTTTGCAAAACGTGAAACAAAAGCTTGAAAATGATAATTTGATTCTTAGGGGTCGCCAGAATCGAGCAGATAGCCCGATGTGTCAACAATGCCCCAAAAGCATCGACGATAAGCATAAATTTACCGCATGCCGGCGAAAAAATGCTTTGTGGAGACATCTTCGACCAAGGTTGGAAACAACTCTAGGTAGGAGGATTAGATTCAACGACCTCTGGTTCCCGGAACTGGAAAACGTTGCCAGCAGAAGGAAGTATCAGGCGCTAAAGATATTTATTACATACATAAATTTTATTTTAGATGCCAGTAACAATCTTTCCGTTGATTCGTTAGAGTTTGTTTTAAATTGTTTGTAAATGTGTTTTTGTAAAAATTCGACTAGCTAAATAAAGTTCCAGTAAATGTGTTTTAAAAAAAGGGGGTACATGCTATGTTTTTCTAGGAAATCAGAACGATTATATTCTTTAAAAACAAATTGTCAATTTCATGCTTTTGTTTCACGTTTTACAAAAAAGTCGTTTTCCATACACTTTTAGGTATGGTGAAAACCCACATTTTTTCCGAAGACAGTTTGACTCTATCTTTAAAATTGTATGAGTTATAAGTAGTTTTTCGATTTTTAAGGGGATTTTTGAAGTCGATTTATTCCAATTTAAAAAAATAACGTTCTTGTAAAATTTGCTCCACATTTGGCTTTATATGTGACCTTCCAAATGCCGCTTAAAGAACTTTTTTTATTTTACCAGCTCCATGAGATATAAGCATTTGAAGACATCGTTGTTTTTAAGTCAAAATTGCCCATAACATTTGAATGACAAGACCTAGCAACGTGCAATGTTCAGAACAAATATGCATCATTACTTGCTCTTCAAATGCTCCGAAGCTCACATCTTCGAAAAAAATCAAATAAAAAAGGTATTGCAAAAAAAACCGTTTTTGGGGGGCTCACCCTAAGCCAAAACTTAAAATTGACCTACTATGTTCAAATTAAGAGCTAGATAAACGGCGTATTCGGCAAGGTTGCTCAAAATAGCATTGCCTACAACTTTGCTGAAGAACTCGATCGCGTATGACTTGAAATTTAAAAGTTCTATTCCAGATTTGAGTTAAGACGAGGACCACCCTAATCAAAAATTTTTGGAAAAGATGCAGCAAACAAATTCAAACAACTTCTCTGAAGACACCAAATGCCTAAAATTAACGAAAACAGAGATACGGATTTTTTTCCTGCTAAAACGTGGATTCGGACCATTGTGACTGCCGACTCAGCTATCACATGGCGAATATTCAGCAAGCTGATTCATTTGCATGTAAAAGCTGTGAATCCGATTATGGAACATCGTATCATTTGCTATGTAACTGTCCAGTTTTTGCGCAATTGCGTTTCCGAGTATTCGGTGAACACTTATTAAGTGAAACTGACTTCAGAGAACTGAATATTCAGGATATTCTGTTGTTCTTAGCCCGCTGTCGTAAAGAGCTATCCACTTATCCGCGATCGGTAATGGCGGCGGCGGGCATATCAAACCGGTTCGGAATTTGACGTTTCTTGGGGGAAAGTCAAAACAGTTTCATTCTCCTCCTCACCCCTTCACCCACGCATCGGTGGCGCCAACCGATTGCGATCCCCACGAAACGTCAAAATTTGAATCGGTTGGTTGTGCCCGCCGCCGCCATTACCGCTCGCGGATAAGTGGATAGGCTCTCTTTCGCTTTATGCGTTATTACAGTGCACTTTTCAGGGCGTTGTTTGAACCCATTGTGGTACGCTTATGCGTTAGTATCCTCTTTCAGGGTACTTTTCCTATTTCCCAACCTGTCCTTATCCACATCCCTATCCTTATTTCCTTCCTTTTCTTTCAGGTAGATGATGAAATAGGCTATTATTTTGGCGTTGGCACAAATGTCCCAAATGGAGGATAACGTGCCTCTGGAGCCGGCCTTCTGATACCTGATACCTGGCGCCCGATTTTCTCCTCCTGTCGATGGATTCTCCCAATGCGCAGCCAGATCTCGCCAATTAGGAGATGATGGTCGGACGCAATGTTTGCGATACGTTTGTTCCGCACATCAAGAAGGCTCCGTCTCCATTTTTAGCTGTTGCAGATGTGGTGGATTTGATTTTCCATGACGCCATCACTGGAAACACATATCACTTTGTGCACTAGTCGATGAGGAAAGAGCAATCCCCTAATCACCATGTCATGGGTTTCCAGAGATTGCGTCATGGAAAATCAAATCCACCACATCTGCAACAGATAAAAATGGAGTTGCAAACAGCTCTCCGTTGTTGCTCATTCCTCCGAGATCATGGCGTCATATGATGTGCTCATAGTCGCCCATAAGGATCTTGATATCTCCTTTTGAAATCTTATCCACGACAGCATTCAGTTGGGTTAAGTTTTGGGCAGCATTTTTTGACGATTTTTTCAACCTTTTAACTTTGATTATGTTAGATAAAAATTAATATTATGTTTCACGTTTGTACGTGCAGCTACTCTATCTACAAAGTGTAGAATTAGCATAAGTTAAAAACACGATAGTAAAAATTAAAAAAAAAGCTCTATCTACACCTACGACTACAAACTACATCAACATGTCATGTCTCAGTGTTTTTAATTGCCATGGTACCGATTTTTTATAGCTATAATCAATGATTATTATCATCCGGCAAATTTGATATTTTGCTCATGAACTGCATCAACCAAAAAGGTCTCATAACAATATCCGATACTAATTCTATTCATTCATAAAGACAAACCATAATCCTAATGCTTACCCAAAACCCATTCCACGGACCAGTTTCCCAATAATTGAGTAATTAAAACTCAAATTCGGCTGAATAAACAACATTGATTCGTTTTTGGTCGACCGTTGCGATCGGTTTCAGCTCCTTTTCGTCACAAAATTATCTCATTAAAAGTGCCCCCTACTCATTGATATCATCCTTTACTGCTTTCCGGTGTCAAATCCACCTTCATTAACCGGTAGACAATTGCACGGTCCAAAAGCATCAAACGAAAAGTCTGCCCAACAAACGATAGCATTACCCTTGAAATCAAAGCACACTCCCCAAATTGTGCAAACTGACTTTGTGAGTGCCATATAAAACCTTATCGCGCTTCAATTAAGCTCGGCAGATATGGTAGCGCAGCAGCAATATTTGACGCTACGAAAAAAAAAAAGGTCGATAATGCTTTATCAAATCATATCCACACGCGATGCTTATCTATCGGGTGAGTTCGTTTATCAGCGTGGTGGTAGGTAGGTAGGTAATTGCAATGTTCAGATGCGGTGCTGTTGTTGGAAAACATTGTAAACCGGTGTTGATTAAGAATGCGATAACATATAAATTGAAACGTTTGATGTACTACATACGCGGAATGTGAAGACGATCCTGGCAAACGGTTCACTGGGAATCCAGCACCTGGAATCGTGGAAATTCAGGAATCAAGGTAGATTTTTTACAATTTCCAAAGTGTTTAAAATCCAGATGCTTTCCATTGCTTTTGATTTGGCGGAAGCGAAAGCAATGGAAATAATCTGGATGCAAGATTGGGTATTTACACTGTGTTCAATAAGCTCGGATACACCATATAACTTGAATTGATTTCTAATCTATAATATTTCAGATTTTCAAAGTAAATGTATTTATTGAAAGGTCACATTTATAACACTGATGAAATGCAGTATATGGTTTTGAATTACGTCTTTTTCTACTTTTTTTTATAAGCCTAAGATGTATCTGAAGTTTATTAGCTCCGGCACGCTGGAATAATTTTCGAAAAGTTGTTCACGCTACAGAAGTCTAAAACGATCACTTTTGAGTTTACATCTCACTATAGTAAATTAAAATAACCAAATTAATAGACAAAAGCTTTACACTGCTATTTCATTGATGATATTGCGATGAATTTGCAAGTATATTCAAATTGTGCTTTTTTCTATGAAAAAAACGTAAATAGGGTATATGTACCATTCCTTGGCCTAATTTGCAAGCCGCCTTGACAATTTTGACCATAACTCATGAATTAATAGCACTAGAAATAATATGTCGACCCTATTACACACTCTAGGCAATGCATGTTTCACCAATTGAAAGTAAACTAACGTAACTATTCAAGAATTTGCTTAATTAAGTTTAAAAGATTCGATGCGATGGTATGCAACGTTGGTCTATGGTACAAAAATTGGCCTATTAGTGGATACAACGTTGGCCTATTGCTTTCCATGCACTAGAACCACTAATTATCTCATTTTTTCAATATTTCTGCTGAAGTATTATCTCTGTTTGTTCACCAATCTTACTTTTAAATTATATTTTCTGAGCCAAATTTTCAAAAAAACTATAAATAAATCATGTTAACTAAAGTTCTTTCTAAATTTAGTAACAATTTAGCGCTAACAACGCAACCCTATTATTGTGTTATATTTTTACAGTCACCGCACACAAAATCTTTCTTCCTGTTCGTTCTTTCTGGTTCTTACGCAAGAAATGTTGTAGATGTCTTTTTATCGCTGTTTTTGACGTCACTTTACTGATGGGCCAAGATTTGGGTACATAGTGAAAAAAATGTACTCAATATTCGGCCCACATTCAATTTGTAATACAGTTATTATTCGTTCAAAATAGCATCTTTGACCGTCGCATCAAATGTTCAGTTATTGAAAAGTGAATTCGAAATGTTCCAGAATCACGCCATTTATGATCATGTGTATAGACTACCCACTAAGCCGAAGAATCATGGCGTCTACAAAAGCTAAACAAACTGGCATTTTCATTCAATTTTAATGTTCCAAAGTGCTAAAATTGAAACGAAATGTTACAGTTGTTTGGCGCATAGCTTTTCCGATATCCAGTTATGCGTGTTTGTTTGAGTTTTTGGTTTACATTGAGATAGGCCGAACGAGGGGACTATGCCAACGAAGCATCCCGATACCCTACATAATATAAAGCCGATTTCGGTCAAAATTCACCACACTAAGGATATAATCAAGTTTTGGAAAAGATAATTATGGGTTCAGGTATCAGGTATCAGAAGGCCGGCTCCAGAGGCACGTTATTTTCCATTTGGGACATTTGTGCCATCGCTAAAATAACACTAGTTTACAAAATAAAACGAAAGTCGTGAACTTCCGTCAAAGACCAAAATTTTTGAAGCATAATTTAGCGCTGATTTCGAAACCGTGCTTCAAAAAATTTAAAGTAGAACAGTTTTTGAGTTTTAGCTCAATATCGAGTTTTACAATTTTTTAAAATATGAAATTTAATAAAATTCAAAAATCTTGCGTTTTGTTCTACCAAATTTAAATCTTTTTCCATAAATTAAAAGCTGAATATAATACAATTCGATCATCTGAATGCAGGTTTTGCGTCAGGCTGATGAAATTCAAGATATTGGCGAGTTTTGGGGACGATCTCCTTAAATTTTAGCAAATTTTCCAAAAATATATGAAGAAATATATTTTTTAAAATAAGAAAAAAACAATTTAAAAATTCTTTCTCAACGTTTATTTGACATATCATATGTGGGCGAATTACAGTAAAAAATTCAGCTCAATCGGAGCATTGATTACGGAGAATGAGATGTGTGAAGTGAGCGACTTTGCTTAAAAGTAGAACAAAAATCGATTTCAAATCATCAACCTTGTATGGAAAGTCGAAAAAATTTCCGCTCTACTGCAATTTTTTTCCTTCGCGTTTTCGAACTCAGTGCATGATTCTACACCATAAACGATCATCAGCTTACCGAGTTCAAAAATGCTGTAAACTAGTGTAATAGCCTATTTCATCATCTACCTGAGGGAAAAGGAAGGAAATAAGGATAGGGATGGGGATAAGGATAGGTAGGGAAATAGGAAAAGTACCCTGGAAGAGGACACTAACGCATAAGCGTACCACAACGGGTTCAAACAGCGCCCTTAAAAGGGCACTGTAATAACGCATAAAGCGGAAGAGAGCCTATAGCTCTTCACCACAGCGGGTTAAGAACAACAGAATATCCTGAATATTCAAGTCTCTGAAGTCAGTTTCACTTAATAAGTGTTTACTGAATGCTCGGAAACGCAGTTGCGCAAAAACTGGACAGTTACATATCAAATTATACGAAGTTCCATTATCGGATTCACAGCTATCACATGCTAATGAATCACCTTGCTGAATATTCGCCATGTGATAGCTGAGTCGGCAGTGGCCAGTCAATGCTTTGACCAGCATGCTGCAATTCTGCTTAGACAGATTAGTTAGATACTTCGCCACCCGTAGAGATGGCTCAGCACTATACAATTTGGTTTGACGACATGACTCCAAACTATTCCAATATTGTCTGTGTTGAGTGACAGCCCAGGTGTGAATCTGAAGCTTAATCCAACACTTCGATATCGGAATAGCTGGCTCAGGGCCAATGAAGTCATGTGATGCTCCAGAGCGAGCTAACTCATCAGCCAATTCATTTCCAGCGATGGAAGAATGACCAGGTACCCATAGAAGGTGAACAGCGTTTGCTGAATTCAGCTCCTCGATTTGAGTTCGACAAACGATAACTATTTTCGACCTGGAGTTGGCCGAAGCAAGTGCTTTAATAGCAGCCTGGCTATCTGAACAGAAGTATATTACTTTGCCCATTACCTGCTGCTGAAGTGCTGATTGCACTCCGCACATAAGAGCAAAGATTTCGGCCTGAAAAACGGTGCAGTGTCTACCAAGTGAGTAAGACTGATACAGCCTTAGCTCACGAGAATAAACACCAGCACCTACTCGACCTTCGAGAAGGGAGCCATCAGTGTAACATACGATGCCGTCTGAAATACTTCTTTCCAGATATCCAGATGTCCACTCTTCCCGGGAAGGTAATTTCGTAGAAAATATCCTATATGGGAAATTACAAGCAATTGTAAGATCACTTGGAGCAAGGACAATTTTGTCACAATTCACCAAAAGTGGAAACAACAAGGTGTGTGTTGATGTGCGGTTCACAGGAGTTTCCTCTAGTAGACCGAGTACCCGTAGACGGTAAGTGCAAGAAAGTGCTTCATGTTTGAGATGAATGTGTAGTCGAGCAACGTCAAAGAGAACTTCGAGTGCTGCCGTGGGAATTGAAGAGAACGCTCCAGAAATCGCCATTAACCTTCCAGGACGCGCACCATCAAGCAACCGAAACTGCACCGCACGCACGTTGTATACAACGAGCGAGGTTTTTTGGTGGTGTTGTACTTTTTACAACAGCGTGCGCGCTGAAGGGTTAAGCACATCCTTTGGAGATGGCCTAACTTTGATTGGACCGTTCTCATTTCGCCCTTTTGCCACCACACAAGACATCCATAAGCCAATATTGGCCGAACAACAGTTGTGTAGATCCATTTGATATACTTGAGTTTTAGACCCCAAGTTGTACCAAAAATTCGCCGGCATTGCCCGAAGGCCATACAAGCTTTCTTGATTCTGAACTCAATGTGAGGTGTCCAGGGAAGCTTGGAATCAAGAATGACTCCAACGTACTTTACCTGTTCAGTCACATCGATTTCAGAATCAAAGAGACGCAAAGGTCGAACGCCAATACGGTTTCGCCTTTCCGTGAAAAGAACAATAGATGTTTTACTCGGATTAATCGAAAGGCCATATTGGCGACACCTACCCTCAACTACCTGAAGGGCGCTTTGCATCAGGTCGAAAAGGGTGATACACATGCCAACTAACAATGCTAGGTAGTCGTCGGCAAAACCATAAGTAGGAAAACCGCTATTATTGAGTTGCCTCAATAGCGTATCTGCTACGAGATTACTTGGGGGCATCCACAAACACTCAATTTCCTAATCCCTGCTAGACGCAATGTCGAGATATCGGTTTTTGAGCATTTGATGAATCCAATTGGAAATCATTGGAGATATACCATGACTCCGTGCGGCTTCCAATATGGCATCGAAAGGCACATTGTCAAAGGCACCCCCGATATCTAAGAAAACACCCAAACAAGGTTGCTTTTGTGCGAATGCTTTCTCGATATCGTAAACAACCTTGTGTAAAAGAGTCACAGTGGACTTACCAGATTGGTAGGCATGTTGGTTTACATGAAGAGGCACGTTGGCCAGATGAACATCACGGATGTGATGATCCACAATGCGTTCTAAGCATTTCAGAAGAAAAGAGGTCAAACTGATATATCTGAAACTCTTTGCTTCTTCATACGACGCACGACCCACTTTCGGAATAAACTTGACAGTAATATCCCGCCAGGATTTGGGAATATATCCTGTAGCAAAACTGCAAACAAGTATTTTTTTTCAAAACATGTTTGAAATGATCAAATCCCTTCTGGGATTCGTGGCCGAGCAGTTAGCGGCGTCAGTCGTTTAGGTGTCTCGTAAGCCTTGGAGTGTGGGTTCGATTCCCGTTCCAGTCGGGGAAAACTTTCCGTCGAACGGAAAATTCTCCACTGGTCCACTGGGTGTTATATGTGTTGTCCGTTGTCGAATATTTGTAATGTTTCAGTCTGTAGAGGCCGCAAGGTCGAAGACGGTGTAATTGTCTTATGTCTTATTAAAATAGGATAAATCCCATCTGCCCCAGGAAATTTGCAAGGAGCAAAGCTATTAAGTGCACATTCAATCCATTCTATAGTTACAATACTCCGAGCCGAAGCCAGGGAATCGTAACTACAAGAAAATACATCAGGTTCATCCGAAGATGTAATATCCACACATCCAGGGAAGAGTGTGCTGAATAAGCATTCCAGAACTTCCTCATCAGAAGAAGTCAGATCGCCATTTGGCAAAAGAAGTTCGTTCACTCGGAAATCCTTAGATTTCGCAAGGATTTTATTTAACCGACTGACTTCACTCAAACTGGAAACATTTGTACAAAGATTTTTCCAGCCGGATCGTTCAGCAGACCGGAGAGCTTTCCTGTAGGCCTTGCAAGCCGACCTGAAAGCCTCCGAACTCTTTTTACATTGTTTCCTGAGCTTGGCCAGATCAGAGTTCCCTAAGGGGTTCCGCTTGTGGTCTTCACAGATCGTAGAGGGCATGCTTTTTCAAAAGCTTCCATGATGAAGGTCGTTGTAGTATCAACGGCATCAGCTAAATCACTTGGAGTGTCAATGTATGGTGAGTATTCATGAAATTTGGCCGCAACAAAATCAGGTAAAAGATCCCAGTTTGTTGACCGGGGGTTCCTGAAACGCAATGTTTGCGAAGTAACATTTAAATGTTCAAAAAAGATGTAGCGATGGTCAGATAAAGATTCTTCATCTGACACATGCCAATTGGTCAGCTCGTGACTAATTCTACTAGAGCAAAGCGTTATATCTAACACTTCCTCTCTAGCAGATGCCATGAAGGTTGGGCGATTGCCTATGTTAAGTAATGCAAGATCTATACTACTTCAGTACTCCATCAAACTGGAGCCTCTCAAGTTAATGCCTGAGCTGCCCCAGATGATATGGTGAGCATTAGCATCACTGCCAACAATTAGCGGAAGGCCTTTTGAAGTGCAGTATGCGATGACTTGTTTGAAAGCATCCGTAAAGGATGATTCATCATGCGGTTAATAAACCGAACAATAGACGTATTTCCTGTTGAGGTTTCCAACAGATACATCAATTGTGATAGCACATACATCTCTGGTGGTTAGTTCAGAGATGAGTGTAGCAACTATTGCGTTGTTGACAAGCACACAGGCTCGAGGCATGACACGTGAGTTTGCCATTTCATGTTTACTGAAAGTAGCAAACACCGGATTCACAAGGTTTCCTAGACAGAAATTTCCCTTACGGAAGTAAGGTTCTTGGACCAAGGCCACTTGGGCTGAACCATTTTGCTTAAGTCTGCAAAGATTGATTGTTGCTGCTCTTTTATGCTGAAGATTGATCTGAGCTATCCTAACCGTAGCCACTACCCAAACTAGGCAAGATTAAATTTTTCGCAACAACAGCACAACAAAGAACAGCAGCAACAAAACCATATCGGTATCGATTGGAAAACGCCAAAGGCGAGGATACACAGAATACACTGTGTAAATCGCATAATGCGAAGCCATAGAGGTGAAAATTTAAACTAATTCACAACATCTTCATAATCCCGCCCTTAGTTAGCCTCAAGTGAGACTAAAAAAGGGCAGCCGATTGTCTCGGAGAAACACAAGGTCCACTGCACCATTGCTCCGGTTAGCGCAGTAAAAGCAACATACTGTGGAGGGCGTCCTGGTACTCCACAGGCTCCGTTTGCGGTTAGGTTTTTATTAGACCCCCCTAACCATTCATTCCTAGGCACGGTAAGCATGGAGCCGCATCACACCATGAATTAGAGGTCACCTGTTGGTGGACTTTTACCACCGGAACGGGCGTTCCGTAGTGTTATTCTTAGCCAATTGAGATAATCGATACCGACACTACACAGCTATCTAGGCTGATCGAGAAAAGAAGTTAATATTGATGATCAACTTCATACGGGCCCGAACAGCCGTTAAAAGTTTTGGAAAAGATAATTATGGGTTAAACTAAGATATAACGCAGCCTTGCTTTTTTAACAAAACAATAATCATTAAAACAGGTACAGCGACAATTTTATCAATTTTAAGGATCAAGATAAAATGACTCCGCATTAGTATCGTCTGAACTCAAGACCATCTATTATTGATGAATAGAGACCCTGAGTTACAGTTTGTGACTCCCCCATTCTGGCGAGACTAGCTTTATAAACCAACCACGTCCTTGGGGGATAAGATCCATATGTCAGCAGGCCCTAGACAAGTCTGTCGCAAGAGCAAACTTATGTGTCTCTGACAGATTTTGGACCGCTGAATCCGAATCTGAATGATTGACTTTAGTTGATTTCACACCGAGCAGCAGCAGCAGCAGTAGAGAACGCAGAGTGAAGCACATCCAACGCGGGGGGGACGTTTTGGTTCTTTTTCTACACTGTGCCCAATAAGTTCTCATACAAAATCAAATTTCTCATCTGTAATTAGGATTTTCAAAGTAAATTCATTTATTGAAAGGCCAACTAACACTGACCAAAAACAGCATATGTTTTGGAATTAATTGTCCTTTATCCTTCTCTGCTGATCGCTTATGTGTCGTTAGTCCATTTCAGCTGGCACGCACGCCATTTCATTGGTATTTCGTTTAATTTTAACAAGTAATGGTTTTAGGTTGAAACAAGTAAGGTTCTTGACCTTACCATTGGTAGTAGCAACTATGACCATAACAGAAAAAAATATTAGATTCATTATTGGTGAAGTACGAAGCCGTTTTATGCTGTACAATATAATAGGTAAATTAAACCAAAAAGTCCATTTACCTGTTTTTGTGAGATTTGTTGTGTTAATAAAGCATGGCTGCATCTTATCTTGTTTATTTACACCATTCTCACTTCTGAAAAAAATTCTCGTTTTAAGATGTTTATCCCAAAATTCTCGTTTTAAGATGTTTATCTTCAATATAAGGGTAGTTTTCAAGAAAATCAGCCCAAGTTGAGCTTACTTGCTAATTTCTTACCATATCATCAGTTAAATTGTATTTCTTAAATCTTAGTATATCCATTTGGTACAATAATAATATGGATATACGTACATAATGGATAAGAACTCAAAATTTAACGTTATGGACCCTAATTAGCAGCCGTAGAATGAAAAACTTTTCGAACATTTTTCTTGCGTGCCGGAGCAAACGGATTTCATAAAATGGAAGGGTATTTCTAGGCTCATAAAAACAAATAGAAAATAGCGTTATTCTAAACCATATGCTTTATTCAGTATTATATGGCCCTCCAATACATGCATTTATTTTGAAAAAAAAAAAAAATGAATCACGGATGTGAAATAAATAGTTATTTATACAACGAGTTGCAAAATGATGATTTTTACAGCACGAGTCGTACATTTATCCAACGAGGTTTGCCGAGTTGGATAAATACGACGAGTGCTGTAAAAATCGAGTTTTGCAACGAGTTGAATACAACATTTTTTGCAATGACCAAAATTGTACACTAGAATGTGATAATTTCTGATAGTACCATCATCCTGTTTCGTGGTAATCAATGGAAACGACCACGTGCTCCAACATACTTGACCTGAAGTTTGGATCAAGCAAGCTGTGCTATAATCATCTATAACCGTCACAGTTTTTCAAGCTCTTACCATGGAAACGGTGACATCCAGATTGTTGATCAAACATTGCATTATGGTTCATAATGCAACCGAAATGAGTTGCATTATGGATCATAATGCAACTGTTTGAATTAGTGCAAAAAAGTAGGCCGTTTCGGTGCCAAACCAGCAAGTGTAAAATAAGAATTAATAGTACCGAGTTGCAAAATAGTAATTTATGTAACGAGTTGCAAAAAGTTGTATTTTTCAGCACGAGTCGTACATTTATCCAACGAGGCTTGCCGAGTTGGATAAATACGAAGAGTGCTGAAAAAACGAGTTTTGCAACGAGTTCCATACACAATTTTATGCAATGACTTTTTTCATAATGCAACTCATTTGAGTTGCATAATGTTCATAATGCAACTCAAATGAATTGCATTATGAACATTATACAACTATTTTTCATTATGCAACTCATTTCAGTTGCATAATGGACCAGTTCGGAAATATTGGCCATTATGATACCAAAATGAGTTAGATAAAATATAAATTATGATACTGAATTACATAAAATATATTTTCTTAATTTGTATTTTGTATGAGAATTTATTGGACACGGTGTATTTTCTTTGCAGGTTTTCAACGACGGCGAGGGCGATCCAGCGAGGATCAGACGAACGTGAACTCGACGGAAACAACCAAGAAGGATGTCACAGGTAAGTTGAGAAACACTGCGCACGGTGCACTACATTTATTTTCTCTACACTATGCAATTTACAACACCAGCTGTGAGGGCAAAGAAACGAACTGCACTTGCACTTTTATTGGTTTACTTCGACTGCACTGCTAATCTACAAAAATCTAACTGACTGCTGGCGGCGAGTCAGAGAAACTTCAAACCTACACCTCTTTCTTTTCGTGTATATTCGTGCCTGTGTTGCCAGCAGTAACGGGCGAAAATCAAATTTGGGTTTTTAACTGTTCTAATTTCTAACACGAATAAGTACCAACTCAATTATTGCATGCAATATTGCGCGACTGTGTTCCAGTCTGATTAATGTTTCAACAGCGGTTTTGGGCTTTTTTGACTGCAAGCTATCAAGCATAGAAATATATTTTTAAGCAATCAAAAGGTAGATTGGTCAATTAACATCTAAAGCCTGTATCCGCAATAATCGGGACACAGAAATACAGTTGTAACTCTGCAATAGATACATTGAAAATGTTCAAATTTTGTCTAATAACATCTTAAGATGTGTTCATTTCACCTACAAAATTTCATGTGAATCGGTGCAGTACTTTTAGTTGTAGCAACGAAAAGGTAAAATGTGCGCCATTGAATTTTGTACAGCCCCTAGTTTTGCTTGGCAGCGCTGTAACTTTTGAATTTGGCAAAGGAAATGGCTGAGATTTTGAACACAAACCTCTCAATCTACATTTGTTGCATAGGCAAAATTTCGAAAAAATCGATGCACTATCAACAATTTTAGAGTCGAAACATGTATTGGGACTGAACGTGATTTTAGCCTCTCAGACAGCAATTAATCAGCACCCTTTTTTGTTTAGATTGTACTATTGAAAGTACTATACCAATAATCATAAAATTTTGCAGGCATAATATACATATAATCAACTAGCTTCTGTGAAAATTTCATGAAAATTGGCAGAGAAATTCAAAAGTTATGAATAGGTAAAAATCGCACATGAAAAACACGAAAAATTTTCACTAACACTCACTCCTATCAACACCAGTAGCTTTCAAACCAATTCATTAAAGTTGATGAAATTTTGCAAGAAAGTGTCTCTATAAATGTCATAATTACTAACGAAATTTCATAATTATCATTACAAAACTTTGAACTGTAGCGTAAAAGAACCATCTAGTATGCGAATGAAAATTGATCCTGATTGTACAAAATGCTTAAAACCACGTCTGTTTGTTTTTCATCCACAGTTAAAAGTAATGCATCGATTTTTATGAAATTTTGCACAAATAAAAAACATACACCAAAGGGTTCTCAGTCAATTATTTGGCCAATTTTACCGATTAATCACAGAGCTACTGATGTACTTCTGTGTCCCGATTATTGCGGATACAGGCTTTAGAAGAAGGAGTCATTCCCTTTTTTCTTCTTCTAACTTAGTAACAAAACACATTAATAATGGCACGCTCATTAAAACGGAAACTAATTTGCTTACCCAAGGATAGATCGCAGGCTGGCCCAAGAATGACGTGGCCACAGTCTCTGCCGGTGCCGTCCATCGCAGAGACGGTAGCCCTGGCCTGGTCACATTTGTCATCGTAAAAGATCCACCGTATGGCCACCGACGAAGGGATAATTTGCTGAGCTCTGATATAATCTTCGGCTTTCAGTAGCACCGGATGAACCCGGGGCGACGAAGCTTCGATACTCGTGTTGGCCGGTAAGATCACAATTATTCTCAATTCACACTTCCACTGATTTGTTTCCAGCTGGGCACTGACACTAGTGGAGTTGTTTTTCATCACACCCCCCTCGAACGAGGGGATGGGAACACATATCGCCTCGCACTCTCGAACATCTTGCCGTCGACACTCGCCACGGACCGTTGGCAGCACCAAAGCACCGATAATCACCAGCAGCACAGTGGCAACCATGTGGAGAATGATTTTCCCGGGTTTTCGTTTTCTCGACCAATGGCAGCAGAAAAGCTGCCGCAGAAAAATACTTTGTTCAATCATTTTGACATTAAACTTCTCCCATTTGGCCATCCTTCACTCACTATACACTTGTTGAGGGTGCAGTACCTTCTTCAATGATAAAAACCGAACAGTGCTACTGACATATTCATTCAATAGCTATCAGCACGATATTCTCCAATAACATTCCGGTTCTTCTGACCGTTGTTTCTTCTTTCTTCTTATCACAACCCAGACGGATGAAATGCACGATATATTTTATGTATGTCGGGGGATGGACTGGCAAAGCGCCGATGTAGTAACTGCTTTTTACGAATTTTCCTTGCCAGTCGAATTGCTTTGGAATCACTCGGCATCATATCACAGTCAATAGACATTTTCACTGAAACTATGCATCCTGAAACTGGAAAAGAGAGAGAGAAAAATTAATGATAGTATTCAGATTTAAAGTCGTTTCTTATACATCATTAGCATTGCCGAAGGAATATGAGCATGAGCATGAGCATTGGTGACCGTACACTTCGTAGTTGCTACTCCGCGATTGACCTGAGCTAGCGAAATTGCACAGAGAACCAATTGGTTGGGGCTTGGGATTTGCCATCATCCTCAATGTACACGTTTCGAGAGCACAAACTTTATTGGGTTAATAACGGCTCTGGCCACGTCCTTACGGTCTACCGAGGAAGGGAAGGAATGTTAGTTCGACAACTGTTGCTACTAGAGGTTGTATGTACTACTGGACCCTCCAAAGTTGTCACGGGAAGGAGTTTTGTTAGTAGGGAGGGATTGATAGTTACATAGATCAGGGATACACTTTGGTAAGCGATGCGATCCATGCAACTGTACAGTATACACACAAATGTGTCACCTCACAATTTGGAAGAATGGTGAGACCATGAAAATTTTAAATGAAAATTTATGGAATGAAAAATATTTTGCGTCACCTCGCAATTGAGAGGACTGGTGAACCAATATGCTACTTGCCATGAAATTGATATATTGGAACAAAATATTGTGCCGACACTAATAGTGACGGACCGCACAAACTTAGGCAAAATACTGACGCATAATTACGGATCAAATCAGTGTGGCCAGCACCGCAAGGTGCCGAACTGTACAAAAATGCAGGAGATTTTTTTTTAAACACAAATTTAATTGAAAAATTTGGCCGACGCTTGAAGTGACGAACTTTGCAGTTGTTGTTGATTAAATATCTGAAGGATGTTTTTAAACTAACAGATAAATTTACTGCATCTTTCAAAGAAAAACAAGAGCTTGTTCACCGATCATCAATCATTCATTCGAGCACCCGTCGACCTATCGCTGAAACGATACAATCGTGCGACACTATTTCTCGACACTCGCATGTACAACAAAGAACATCACAATACTGAACACGTAACGCCCGCGCAACTATTGTTTTGATTTTCACTCGAGACAATAGTGAACGCCATCGATTATGCTGAGACACTCACCCCTTACAGGAGCGATGCATGCACAGCAAAGAACAACACAATAGGGGAGACTTGATCCCTTTTTCTTAATTTACCTGAAACTTTAGGAAAAAACACAAAACTAGACCGATTTCCGTACAAAATGGCAGGTAAACATCTATTGCAAGTTAATACACAACAGAAGGCCATTAAATTATTGTTAATGTTTTCAAAACTGTGTTTTTATGGAGGCATGTCTTATGATGTATTTTTCAAAACTGGGTGACCAGTGCTGGGAATGGTAACAGTAGTTTGCTTGAATTTGATGATTGGGGGGACGTCTTTTCATATACGGGAGCAATTTGTTTGGATCAATATAGTAGGCGTTCTAAAAAATTGCTACAGTAGCAGCTACAGTGCGGGAGCTCCAAATGAATGTCATTGAAATTCGTTTGCCATGTAAAACAGATTCATTTGTTCCGGGCTCAATATTTGGGGCGTTTCGATAGTCATTTACGTGAGTCTAAGGGCATTTGAATAAGTTGCAAGTAGGTAGTCCCATCTTAACAAACGAATATTGTGGCATATTTGACGTCGAATGCCAATATGCGAATACGATCGCTAATCGGCCTTCGTGATCTAACCAGCGAATTTCGACAATACAGGAATGTTTTATTAGGACCATTGCATTCGAAGCACCGTGCTCCCCAAGAATCCGTTCCCCTGGTTCATCTGATTAGGTATTGCAGCACCTTCATGGCATGATGCATTATCCGTGTTTCGACAGAAGTTGACTACGCCGTTTCGTTTCTACGGGCCCTTTTGCAGTAGTAACCATGGGTAGCTGTGATTTGCGTAGTTTGGACTCCGCAGGATGATCTTCGCGAATTTTCCCAGCACTGTGGGTGACACTTGATCCCCCTTTGAGCACATGGTTTATTTACCGGGAATTTTTAAAGATATGCCGTATTTTCAAAATGGGGAGACTTGATCCCCCTTTTCTTGGTTTGTACTAAAACTAAAATTATCTGACACATTTTATCGTTGAATAGATTAGAATTCCAAGGCTTCCGAATAGAATTTTATTTTTCACATGTATAATGTGTGTGTAATCCTCGAGTTATCAAGTCTCCCCATGTCACTGTTGTGTATACTAAGCTGAATTAATTAAAATATGTTAACAACAGCCTAATTTGGATAAATAAGTTTGAAAGTATTTTATGTAAACCATGTGCTGTGAAATTTTGACACGATTTGGTTAAATTTTCACAAAGTTATTGAGATTTTTGGAATCGCCTAAAAGATTTCTGAAGGACTGAAATTAAACCATAAGCCGTTTAAAAATAATACAATGTACAATCGGAATCACTTGTAGCCAAAACATAGTCGTTTGTCTAGGAGCAGTTTTGGAAAAAATATGCTAGAAGAAAATTATTTTTGATCCCGAGAAAATATGGGGGGAACAAGTCTCCCCAGGGATCAAGTCTCCTCAGTCTCCCCTACTGAACACCAAACACCCGCGCATCTATTGTTTTGATTTTCACTCGAGACAATAGTCTATTTTACGAAACGACAACAGTAACAGTGTTGATATTGATATTAACACTCACGGGCTTGGGCGCAACCTCCTGTCCATTAGCATTGCCGAAGGAATATTACGACGAACCTTCTAGAGCTTTTTTGAACGATTCTTTATTCAATGTTTCCTACATCTGGAAAAAATGTGCCATTTCATTACGAAGATAGCAAAAATCCAAAGATGGCCGCCAAAACGGCAATACGGAAGATGGTAATAAGCGTGATAGTGTGTCGACAACCTGGAAAAAGCGTCCAACATAGATCTGGTCCGCACAGCTCGATGACAAAGATTGCCTGCTAAGAGTTGTCAGCTAGATTGAAGAGGTACGTCCAGAGCGCCTGTTCAACAAGGGCGTGCGGAATTAACGTGCGTTGACCTAGATGCTAGATCCAGTGTAATTCAGGGTACTGGATCCCATTGTCAATGTTTCCATCAAATTTAAGATGTAGGGTCTTGTACCATTTGGGAAGGTGTACCTATTTTTGTCACTTGCCGCTATAACTAGTCAATTTCAAACTGATTGATTTGAATTTTTGTATAGAGTTAGGCACGCACAGTATCTAACTCTATTCTATTCTATTCTATTCTATTCTATTCTATTCTATTCTATTCTATTCTATTCTCTATTCTATTCTAGTGCTTGCACAGCCAGTATTGTAAAGTATCCTGGAAATATAAAAAAAAAATCGACATTTTCTTGTCAGCAGACTATTGGATTGAAAGATAATTCAAAAATATAAGGCAATCAGGTTATCCACTTATGAATGATATGATTGACAAACCTTTTTGAATTGATTGATGGAAGAAACGGGGACAACCGTACCAATCGTTTCGGTTTAGGGGAATTATTATTATTATTATTATTACTATATATTTAAGACACTTTACCACTTAAGTGGCATTCGTGTCTGAATTTAGGGGAATGATGTTTGAATATAAAATCGTTGGGAGTGGTGCTGCTAAGAAGGTTAATGCACACTCCGTTACAGTTGGGCTCTCTTCTCCTGGGATGGGGCACAGGCATTTGTCCATGTGTCCTGGCTTTAAAGCCTAGGCTTAAGCGCCATTGCTCGCTCTCTGGAACGAGAAAGAAAGAATAATCCCATCCCCGAATCCAAAAATAAAGTTTTATATACTTCAGCAAAAATGTGTTACATTTTACCGCTGAAATAGTAATTATTAGCAATATAGTTTTTTAATTCAATAATTTTTGCAAATGTGTATTACCCTGGTTTCTTTTTGTGATGTAAATCCCTTAAACCTCCAATGGTTCGCAGTTCACAATTTTCCTGAACTTCGAGACAAATTAAATTACAGTGTATTCACTCGTTGGGGTCTTGCAAAATGGATTCGATAGTAGGACTGGTGAACCAGTTCAATATTTCTAGCTTTTGATATCATGAACTCAATATATTAAGACAAAACTTTGTGCCGACACAAACAGTGACGGACCACACAAACTAAGGGAATTAATATTAAAACTTCTTGTACATCAAAATACTGTGGCTAGCACCTTTAAGTGGCGAACTGTACAAAATATAGGTAAATTTTGTATTAAAAACATATCAATACTATGAATTTGAACCGACACTTGAAGTGGTGAACTTAAAAAAAAAGACACGGACACGTTTAATGCTTCCAGTGAGCTGTTCGTTCTTTGAAGGAAGCACGACACTAGACAACGGACTAGCATGCAACGCCCAGTGGCACAGCCGAAAATTTTCCTGACAGCTGCGGCGGGAATCGAACCCGCACTCCTCAGCACGATGCGACTAAATGCTTGGTGACACTAGCCGCACGACCACGAAGCCACACAGCTTTTCAGTGCTTGTTGTGTAAATGAACGAAAGATTGATGTACGAGGTATACGTAAACAGATACATAACAGATAATACTAAAACAATATATGTATGTTACGTATCGCCTGTCAGACTGCGCTAAATTAAAGTCTAAGTGTTCGCTTTAACGAAGGTAAAACAAAAGAGAAAATTTGCAAGATTCAATCGTAGCATTGATATTTACGAAAATATAAAACAAAAAAACACTCATGGTGATAAATCATACACATTTCATGAAAGAATATTTGAAAGTTATATAGGACACACACAATAATGAAAATAGAGTCTACAAACTAGAAGAAAAAAAGTAAGGAACATACTCATCAAATAATTCCAATACTCGCCCTCAAATTTATCAGGTTGATTCCGATATCAAAAACCGCGGATCGCTCTTACGGCATACACGTGGTTGAATCACAATCAGTTCACCATCATCACCGTCCTTAGCACCAAAGTTCGTCACGGTATTTTAGCAGTTTTACGTAGCTCAACCATAAATATCCAACATTAATCGACTTGAACCTCAAATTTGGGAAACGGTTGGTAACACCAAATTTCTCAGCAATCTTCTCTTCTCCTCGAATGTGTTTTCACGCTTGAATCATAGATTTAATGTTGGTACTAGACCCTACATGCCGCCGGTTCCATCGTGATTGGGAAGTAGATGAAGCGAGTTACACCCGATTCTCTTCTATTGCACGAGTTGGGCTTTTGCTACAACTCATTTAGCAACAAAAAAAACCGTGCAAAAAAAAACGGATGTAGGGGGTTCTACCCCATTCCCGGCACTACATGTAAACAAAATTGTACATTAGGAAAATTCCATGGAAAATTCACAATGAAACTACCGTTTTCTTCCACTTCTTCCATCTGAATCAGATGGAACTTGTTGTTGACAGTAATAGCAGTAAAGAATTCCTGCCGGAAAGTTGGTTTTTAACGATTTTATTGCACCTAATCCAGCGCTAATTCCCGGCACCAGTGCCGAACTTCCGGCAAAATTGAATGAGAAATCATTTCGGCACCCATCTTTGTGCTGATGACGTGCACTCACCTGCGCGTAATAGTTGTTTTGAGTATTTGTGCGGCTTTATAGTGAACGTGTAGCTCATTGACTGTGGATCTCGTTGCGGAAATGTTGCGGGAGATGATTACCCACGGAAGTGAGTTTGTAAAATATGCGGCAAGTGATATTATGATTTGATTTGCTTCCAGAAAGCACTCCAGCAATTGGAGGAATTCCCAAAATAATTCTTCAAGGAATTCCAGGAGAAATTCCTGGAGAGATTCTTGTGGAATTCCTGGAAAAAGTCTTGCAGGTATAAAGAAATTTATGGAAGGAATTCTGGAAGGGATTGCTTTAGGAATTCTTGGCGGATGTCTTGGAGAAGTTCCTGGACGAATTATTAGAAATATTCCCGGGGGATTCCTGTAGGCATTTCTGGTGGAATTTCTGAAGGATCGCCTGGAAGAATTCCTTAAGGCGAAACTGGAAGCATTTCCCCATTTTTTCAGTTTTGGAATTTTTTTTAAAATCCGGAGCAATATTTAACCCTAAAAGGGATACCTGGGGTCCATTGGACCCCAGGCGCCTTTCAGAGCTCGTCTTTGATGGAACACACTCAGCGAGGTGACGAAACTGAGGCCATGAAGGTATCCCTTTTAGGGTAAAAAAAAACGGTTTTCGTACACATGTAGAGTATGGATAAATGTATCTTCTGATTTTTTTTTGGTGTTGAAAAAGTTTTCCATTTTTCTAAAATTTCGTTCAAAAATGGTTTCTGCAAAAACGAAAAACATTTTCCACTACGAAAAAAAAATCAGAAGATACCTTGATCCATCCTCTACATGTGTACGAAAACCGGGTTCGAAAATATTGCTTCGTCATTTGATAAAAAATCAAAAACCAAAAAGTGAGGAAATGCTTCCAGTTTCGCCTTAAGTTAATCATTGAAAAATCCCTGGCCAGATTCCTGGAGGGTTTTTTTCTAGACAGAAGTTTTGAGCACGTCTTGGAGAAACTCTCATGAGAGTTTTTGTCGGAATTCTTGAAATAAATTCTTGAGAAAAGGATTCTTGAAGGAATTCTTAGCAGAGATTTTGAAGGATTTTTTTTGAGAAATTCTTGGAGTAATTCTTGGAAAAAGTCTCGTAACAGTTGCTGAAGTATTCCATGAAGAAATTCTCGGAGGTATCCGTGGAGTTATCCTAGGGGTATTTTCTTGCAGAATTTCTGGAGGCTTCCTGATCCTGAAGAATCTAGGAGGTATATCTCAAGGAGTTTCTGGAGGATTTTTTGGATAGTATTTTGAAGCGTGAAAAAAAAAACCCATGGCAGCGCATGCTAAGATTGCACAGAGGTCACTGTAACTTACTGCGCAACGATTATTCACGCTGCCGTGACTGTTTTGTGACCATGTTGCTTGGGAAAATTCATACAGAAGGTCCAGTTGGAGGTATTCCCGGTGAGATTTTTGGAAGAACTTTAAGCAGATGTCTTGAAGGAATTCCTGGATGAATTCTTGATGAAATTCCTTGAGCAATTATTGGTGGAATTCCTGGAGATATAAAAATTCCTGGAGGACTTCCTGACGGAATTTCCGGAATAATTTCTTGGGGAATTTCTGGAGGGTTTCCTGGTGGAATTCTAAGAAAAATTCATTAAGGAATTCCTGGAGTAATTTCGGGATGAATTTTTGGTGTGATTCCTAATGAATTTGTTGGATGAATTTCAGAGGAAATCTCCGAAGGAATTCTCTGACAAGTTCTTAGAGTAGCCCCAAGAGTATATTCTTGTGGAAATTGTAAAGGTGTCCTGAAGGATCCTGAAGATATTCTTGGAGGTATTTCTGAAAACAACATCTATAAAACTCCTGGGGGATATCCTGGAAGAGTTTTTCGAGGAATTCCTGAAGAAGTTTCTGGAAGATTTCCTGAAGTTATTTCTGCATCAACTCCTTGAAAAAAAAATTTAAATTCCTGGAGGATTTTCTGGAGAAACGCCCGAAAGTAATCTTGGATAAATTCCGGGAGTAGATTTTGGAAGAATTTCTGCAAGATTTCCGGCAGGTTTCTGGAGAAATTCTTTGAGATATTTCTGGAGAAACTCTCTGAGGAATTTCTGGAGGAATTTGTGGAGGAATTCCTGGAGGAGTGCTTGGAGAATTCCTTTGCAGAAGTCTTAGATGCTTGCAGGAATACCTAGAGGGATTCTTTCAACAATTCTTGGCAGAATTTTCAGAGGAATATCTGGAGAAATTCTTGAAGAAATTCCTGGTGGAGTTCTTGAAGGAGCGATTTTTGTAGGAATATCTGGTAGAATTCACCAAAGAATTCCTGGAAAAATTTTTGAGGAATTACTTGAAAAAAGTCTGGAGGAATTCTTGGAGGAATTATTGGCAGAATTTTTTGGAGGAATACCTGGAAGGATTCTTTGAGGGACTATTGGCGAAAGACTTGGAGGAACTCCTGAAAGGGTTGTTTGGAGAATAATACACCAATAAAGTAAAATGATACAAGAGTAAAGCTTGTAGAGCATGAAGGTCTTAATTCCAGAACAACTTGGAAGACCTAGATCACCAAGTGAATGTTGCTGAGTTATCAGAGTTGCACTCTTAGGCTCTTAACCCTAAAAGGGATACCTTCATGGCCTCAGTTTCATCACCTCGCTGAGTGTGTTCCATCAAAGACGAGCTCTGAAAGACGCCTGGGGTCCAATGGACCCCAGGTATCCCTTTTAGGGTTAAAGAAGCGTAGGTTATATTCCTCGAGCATTTGCTACCATAAAAATATCGTAAGATTCACAGATATTGCAACCCATCCTTCTAAATATATTGGGTCCATTTGTATGCCGGTGGGCACCCAAATAGCAACACATAGAGATACTCGTAATATTATGAGGTGCAACAGACACAATCGTGAAAGAAGTTTGCTGATAGCGTAAAGAGAAACATGAGTAGAGCCTGTAGACCTTGAAGGTCCTTATTCCAGAATAGTTTGGAAAACGTGTAAAAATCCCATGAATGCAACAAAAGCATTATAGATGTGCACTGAAGCTCCATCAGCAGTATAGACTACATTTCACAAATATTTTTTCCAATTTACGCATGATACAGTATGTAGATATTGTAACCCAAACTTCAAAGTGTATTGGAGGCCATTTGTATTTCACGGAATGTTCAACTACCTCAATATCGAGTTGCTCGTAGCATTTTGAGGTCTTATGGATGTCCATGTGTTTGGATGACCTTGGGTGATTCATGCACCATGAATTCTCTGCGGGTGTTTTGATGCATTTTGGGTACCTAGACTATGTTCTGTATAAAATTTTGTTTAGAATGTTGGATTTGTGACACAAACTTCGGAGTGCTTTGAAAGCCTTAGAATATCTCTGAAATCAAAACTTCAACAGACTATGATGAGTAGTAATACATTGCATGTCAAGGATCAGTGAAAACTTTTGATGATTAGCAAAACGATGAAATTTGAGCAAAATCATGTAGAATTTATAAAAAATACAATAAAAGCTACGTATTTTTGGCCACCAGCAAAAGGAAGAGGGTGCACAGGGGGGCAGTACCATGCATATCTTAGCACAACTATTACTCTTGACTATAAAAAAAATCCAGGGTAAAATGTTTTAAAACACCAAAAAAAGATCATCCCGGGTGTTTACGGGTTAATAAAGAAACAACAAAGTAGCATAAAACGAGCTCACCAGTTCATAGGCATTCATCTATTGCTCCATCGAAAGAGAACTATTTTAAGTTGTCGCCTACTGTCTGAAAATAACTTCACGCCCGAAAAACGATCCACACGCGCTTAAGCTCGTTGAGCGTCGTTTTAGACGTAATAAATTTCGTAAAACACTAGCGGTTGAAAATCATTATAATGAACTTTAGATTCAGAATAACAGATTTTCTTGTTTGTCATATTGAAAGTTGGCGAAATTACTAACCTTTACGACTCCAAAACAAAGGTTTCCTAGTCAAAACATGGTTCATCATATTTCATGCCCCCTGACTAATCGTTTCCCAGCAAAGAAGCACGTGCCGATTCCCCCCGGATAGACGGTTGTTTGATATTCTTAAATTGCTTGCGATACCGCTCAGTCATTGTGCCTCCCCAAATCAACAGCAGTTGTTAGCAGGATAAACACGCATAGACAGCATTTCCGCCGGTCATGCTGTATGCTCTTTGCCTGCTGCTGGCACTGACTGTTGTAACCGTTATTAGTGTAAGTGGAAATTTGATACTTTCGAGATTTGATATCACACGATGAAAATCGATTTTCTTCACTTTACATTACGGAGCCTGTTAATAGAGGAGACAATAAGACTAGGAAGCAGGCCGAGTGGACTGAGATGAGTACGTATTATTTCCATGAAGTGTAGGGTGGTATGTAAACAATTACCAATGATGCTATTTTTACAATAGTATTATGGTGTGGCAGGCACGAAGACACTTGTGCTCAGAGATGTAAAAAATCTAATTCGATCTAATGGTATCTGGGTCTGGATTCAATTACAGGTTGGTTCAGGGCCTTTTCGTCATGAAAAAATCTTAATTAGCAGCTTTGAGGCGAATCTTGCATTGATAAACAGTTACTGATCAAGGAAATTCTCAATCGCTCATAAAATTCACAGATCAAAGATAATCGTGATCATATAAATTTCTACGAAACAATTTTCTTCTAATTTTTCTTCCTCATCTTCTTGGCGTTACGTCCCAATTATAAAGCATACTTACTCAGCTTATTATTCTATGAGCAATTCCACAGATATTACTGATTGCTTCGCCTGAAAATGGCATTTTGTTTATGTTTTGTGTATACCGTGTGCCAAAGAAAGTCTTGAAAATTTCCATTACGAAAATCTTCTGGACCGATCGGGAATCGAGCCCGTCACTCTCAGCATGGTCCACCGCAAGTACCAAACCTTCCATAACTCCTATTTCTGAAAATTTGCGAAAACACTGTCGAATTCATTATTGTCCCTTATCTTCAACAAATTTACGCATTGTGCGAAAAAACAAAAATGTCCGACAAAAATAACCCACAAACTCTTCACAATTCCTTAATCAAATTAAATTGTTAAAGTAAAAAAAAATCACTGAAATTCCTTTCGTCCTGTAGTAACCACCCGTATCTAATCCCCTGGCTATATCTCGTTTATTCTTGCAAACGAAGAAGCTCGGTGGTGTCGGATGGAAAATAAACATAATGGGCGGACAGTTGGTTGGGCCGGCCGGTTGTCGTTAGGCGCTGGTTGTTGCTGTAATTTGCGTATTGCCTATGGTTATACCTATCTTCCCACCCAACTCTAGGTAGGTATAGTGAATGCCGGCAAGAAAAATGAAAAGCTGTCGTCTTTCTTAGTAGGGCAATGTCAAGGACATGAACGGCAACGGAAGTGCATTTTACATTGGATCACCATGACGGAAGCGATGAAACCACAATTGATTGCAAACACAAGAAAATCAACCTTGGTTAACCACTATGAGAAGGTGTTTTGCTTTCATCGATTCTGTGGACCATGATAAATGGAATCTTCCAGATGATTTATAGGATGAACTTTATACTGTTTGCGTGGTTTTATTAAGCTCCATGTCCATTGCATAATCATCATGAACTGCCATTGAGTATTTTATGGAATGTTTTTCTTTTTGGTGCCATTCTCTGCTAAGTATCCTTGACTTTCTTGGGCATAGAGTATCTTCGTACCTGTAACACCTTCTCCAAGTCCAGTTTTCCATCTTCACTACGCCGTAGATGGTACACATTACCTTCCGTTCGAAAACTCCAAGGGCGCGTTGGTCCTCTGTATCTGTCCTATGAGGATTACCGGTCTAATCGGCGCTTTGTAGATAGTTAACTTCGTGTTACGGCGAACTTCGAATTATAGAGTTTGATCATAGAGTTCTGCGTCTCTGAATTTCTCTGCTGGTGTCGTTGTTGGTAGTCACCAATAAGATCAAGTACACGAATTCTTCAACCGCCTCGATTCCATCACCGTCGATAGAAACTCGGGGTGGTGAGTGCATTAATTCCTCCCTAGAGCCCTTCGCTATCATGTACTTTGTCTTCGATACATAAATGACTAATCCGATTCGCCTGGCTTTACTCTTTAGTTGGATGTACGTTTCCGCCATCGTCTCAAATTTACGAGCAATAATATCAATATCATCAGCGAAACCAAGTAACTGAACAGACTTCGTGAAAATCGTCCCAATCGTGTTTATCTCCGCTCTCCTTATTACACTCTCTAACGCAATGTTGAACAGCAAGCACGAAAGACCATCATCTGCCGTAGCCCTCTGCGAAATTCGAAGGGACTCGAGAGTGTCCCTGATACTCGAACTACGCACACCACTCGATCCATCGTCGCATTGATCAGTCGTATCAGTTTATCCGGGAATCCGAATTTGTGCATACGGCGAATTTAAATAGTATGTAGAAAATTCCATCACCTTGTCGTAGTCCCCGCCGAGATATCGAGTTTTCTGAAGGGAAATGAGTGCTGTAGAGTGAAACAATAGGTTGTTGCAGTTATATTGGCTTGCTAGTGATACCCAAGTCTAACTAAATCGCGTTTTATGCCAATTCTGCAAGTGCAGTGAACGTTATATCTGCATTTATTTAGTTTTCCACCAAAGGCTGCATTCCTCTGTGCAATTGGAACAAATCTACCGTTTTTCTAAGCACTACTTCGTCAGACTCCCTTCAGAATCGTATACACAGTTGACCGCTATACTTCGTATTCATCTGTCATTATTCGGCGGTATGAGTCTAAACAAGCCACTCACCCGGTCCACATCTTCGTCGTCCCCGTCGTTGCGTGCGAATGGGTCAAACGTTAAACAACAATCACAACACCGTAACATCAACGATGTCAAGTCGTTGAGTGATCTATGGGGAAAGATCCAGGCAATGTTTGCGCAGTCGAAAACCAATATTGAGGACAAAATCGATTCCTGCAAGGTGGACCTGGAGAAGAAGATTGATGGTGTGGAACAGAAGCTGTCGGACCTCAGATTGGATTGTGGTACGGAGATCAACAAAATTGCCGGTGTCGTATCGGACATGCAAAGCGATCAAGATCGAATAAAACGATCTGTTGCTCGGCTTGAATCATCACATGAGCTGATAGTGTCTGGAATCCCATTCACGAATGACGAGGATCTCCTGATAATCTTCCAAAACATTGCAACGACTTTGGCGTATACTGGATCTACCATGCCAATGGTCCATGTCAAAAGGCTTTCTAAACTTCCTATCAGCGTTGGATCTATACCACCCTTACTGATCCAGTTTGCTCTGCGAAACATACGTGACGAGTTCTATGAGAGGTACCCTAGGGAGAGATCGCTTACGCTGCGTCACATTGGATTCAGTAACGACAACAGAGTTTACATGAATGAAAACCTGAGTCAAGCCGACAGAGAAATCAGATCTCAAGCAGTCAAACTAAAAAGACAAGGACGCATTCATCAGGTGTACACACGAAATGGAACGGTTTATGTACGGATCAAAAGGACTCAGGATGATGCAGAGCCACTGCATTCTTTGGAACAGCTCTTTCCTTACGTCAACTAAACCTTCCTACGAATTTCTCTTTTCCTCCCAATATTATCCATGTCTCCCTTCCTGATTATCCATGAGACCAAATCTACTCCTGAAAGTTTTTACAAATCAAATTACCTTTCCTTGTCATTGTCATTATTCCTACCAACTTTTCCATTGATCTGATCCTGAGTTTTCCTTGATTCCATTTCCATCCTTCCTGAAAGTCAATGTCAACTCGATGGTGGAACGAAGCAAAACAAGAAGGATCTCTTTGAAGAATACGACCTTTGGAGATGTGCTGCTAAACTTTGCTGGTGCTTGCTGTTGCTGTTGTGGGGGTTGCTGTAGATGCTGATGACGTTTTTGGGTTCGCTGCTGCTGGTGGTGCTTGATGATGATGACGTTTCGGGCTCGCTGCTGCAATGCTTAACGACTGGGAGGCGACAATGATGATCTTTGGCCGCGATGGATAGTTGATAGTTGTTTTGATTTTTGATGCTATGCTATTTAATGCTGCAGATGCAATTATTTAGAAGTAAATCAATAAACCAATTTAACTGCAATTATTTTCGTTGAATTCATGTTCAGAAACTTTTCAATTAGGTTAGTAAGCTCCATAGATAATACTGTTTTGTGTCTGTTGGAACTGTTGTATGGGTTTCTTTTAAAGTTCACGTTAGTTTATTTTGACTATGGCTGACAATTCTCTTAGCAATGCCTCTGCGTCTGGGTTGATTCCTAGAGCAGTTTTTAACGCGGTTTTAAGCACAGATGCATTAAATATATGCCACATAAACGTACAAAGCTTGAGTGCTCGGAATTTCTCCAAGTTTCATGAACTCAAGGCAATTTTTTTCAACAGTAAAATGGATATTATATGCATGACTGAAACATGGCTTGGTGATGTTATTAGCGACCAAATGATTGACATTTAAGGATACAGCTTACTGCGGAACGATCGTGATCGATATGGAGGAGGGTTATGTGTTTATTATAAAAACGATTTGTCATTGAAAGTTATTAAATCGTCCTCGCCATATAACTCACCGAATAATGCAACAATAACGGAGTACATGTTGATAGAGGTGAAAAGTGGTTCAGAGCCTTTTCTATCGGCTTTGTACTATAACGATTGTCCTGATAACGATTGTTCTGAGATTTTAAGTGGGCATCTTGAAGAATTTACCGTAAAATACCACCACACATTCTTTGTTGGTGATTTTAATACTGATCTCTTAAAATATAACTATAGATCAAATCGTTTTCGTGATAAACTGTCTTCAATGTCGTGCACATGTCTTAATGACGAGCCAACGTACTTTTATCCCAGTGGCTGTTCTTTACTAGACCTATTCATAACTGATTCCCCTGAAATTGTTTATAATTTAAACCAAGTCTCAATGCCATTTGCATCCAAACATGATCTAATTTTTGCTTCATTACGCTTCAGCAAGACTAATGAAAGGCCCATCACATATAGAAACTATAGAAATTACAATGCGAGGCGTTTACATGATGGATTTCATAGTTTTGATTGGATTCCCTTTTTTGGAATTACTGATAGTGATATTCTACTTGATATTTTAAATAATCGTTTGAAATTTTTACATGATGAGTTCATACCACTACGGAAGCAAAAACTCAAAAGTAATCCATGGTTCAACCGGGCCATCGAAGTTGCTATTGTTGATAGAGATATTGCATATTCTAACTGGAAGCGCACTAGAATTTCTTCTGATGAATTGCACTTTAAAAGATTGGGAAATCTCTCTCTTCTTGGCGTAACGTCCTCGTTGGGACAAAGCCTGCTTCTCAGCTTAGTGTTCTATGAACACTTCCACAGTTATTAACTGAGAGCTTCCTCTGCCAATGACCATTTTGCATGCGTATATCGTGTGGCAGGCACGAAGATACTCTATGCCCAAGGAAGTCAAGGAAATTTCCTTTACGAAAAGATTCTGGACCGACCGGGAATCGAACCCGTCACCCTCAGCATGGTCATGCTGAATACCCGTGCGTTTACCGCCTCGGCTATATGGGCCCTAGATTGAGAAATAGAGTAAACATATTAATACGTGATGCCAAGCGGCAGTATGATTCTAATAATTTTAATGTAAGATTGTCCAGTAGGCAATTATGGTCTAATGTAAAAAACGCTAGGGGTCTCTGGCCTTCCTGAGTGCTTAAGGCGAAACTGGAAGCATTTTCTCATTTTTTCGGTTTTTGATTTTTTATTAAATAACGAAGCAAAATTTTCAAAATCGGTTTTCGTGCACATGTAGAGTATGGATCAAGATATCTTCTGAATATTTTTGAGGTGGAAAATGTTTTCCATTTTTGCAGAAACCATTTTTTTGTGAAATTTTGTTCAAAAACAGTGAATCAAAATTCAACCATCGCGCAACAATAATGACAATGTCGCAACCTGCATTTGTTGCGACAATCCACCAAATGCGACATATCTTTGTCCCAACTTGAAAATAATAGGATAAACATCGTACACCACGAGTTTAGAGATTTTTATGCCTTATATTGCAATTTTCGAACGGTAACTTCGAGTCGGTGAACACTGCAACCCTGGTGAAGCTCTATCATCAAACAGTTTCGACTTTGGGTTAGTAATAATTGATTACTCACGAGTTGAAAAGTACGCAACAAATTCAGCTTCTGTTTTGTCTGCAACAAAAAAAATCGAGATCATGTCATTATCTGTTACCAGTAGAGATAAAGAGTAATCGTCGCGCCTTCTTTGTTGCTTGTTTTGTGCCTCTTTTGTCTGACAATTCTCTTCACTGTTCAAAAATGGTTTCTGCAAAAACGAAAAACATTTTCCTCTACAAAAAAAAATCAGAAGATACCTTGATCCATACTCTACATGTGCACGAAAACCGATTTTAAAAATATTGCTTCGTTATTTAATGAAAAATCAAAAACCAAAAAGTGAGGAAATGCTTCCAGTTTCGCCTTAAGTCTCCTATGATGATCTTGACGTCGTGGCTTAGGCAGCAGTCGTACTCGCCTAGAATGTGTCTTTGTCATCATTAGTGCTTCCGGAGTGAGGGCCGTGCACATTTATTATGCTGATATTGAAGAATCGACCCCATGATCCTCAACCTGGGCATTCTTTCGTCGATCGACCATCAACCGATCACGCGCCTCTGTATGTCTCCCATCACTATAAAAGCTGTTCCCAGCTCACGTGTGTTTCCGCAACTCTAGTAGATGGTATGATTGCCTCTAAACTTCCGTACCATAAATCCTAATCCTCCTAATATACCTCCGATTCCGAACTCGCGGTCGGCGAGAATGTGGGTGCTCCCGATGAAATTGAGGTATCCACGTACCGAGCTTCTAATCGCAAGTTCCTTTTCGTCGCTGTGGTTGTCGTCCTTGGTATCGGTTCGCATTCCTTTCTTGTTGATTTTTAATTTTTTTTTTACGTCTGGCTTGCAGGGCCTGACATCAATCCACAAGCCTAGAGAACTGAGCTTACCTTCTGGGAAGCTACGGGTTGCTCATTGGCATTTGCTCCACCTACAGTGTAAAATATATATCTATAGCTATAGCTAGGCTCAATCGCCTGTAATCGCCGGGAGTGGTGTTCTAACCCGAGCAGAAGGGAATAGCAACAGCATAATAGAATGTGTTATTTTGGAAAAATAACTGAGTAACGGAAAGAGTTATTTTCATGTTATTTACATAACATATCCTGTTATAAACTTGCCTGTCATAAGCGGCAAAATAACAAAAATCATAACAAAAAAATGTTCATGGAAGACCTGTTTAATAACATGTTTTGTTAGTTTCAATAACAACTTAATAACAGCGATTTTTTAAAATATATCAATAACAAATTTTGATATGAATAAGTTATTGATTACAATCTGAAAACAAAATTTGCTTTTTTTCTGTTGCGGATAGGAACTCCTCCAAAGTCCCATATGAATTCAATGGGATACGCAACAATAGGATCTATTGTTAAATGTTTCATTCATAATTGGGACGCTATTGTTGTCGCAAGCGATTTATTATCAAAAACAGAGAGGAACAGTAGTTTTCGTTTATTTTCCAAACAACTTAAGATGAAAAACTACCGACGTTTTGAAGCCCTTTATTAGTGTCCGATCACGGACAGTCGATGATGAGGGCAATCCTCTCGGTTGGAGGATCCCTGCTGGAGCGGCCAATTCCTCTTCGGAATGCCAGAGATGTCGATGCTCAGACGGGATATCGTTTCGAATAACTCTGTCCTGAGAAGGACAAGTGGATTAGTGGTTCGGCTGTTTCGGAGGAATGAAACTGCTTACTGCTGATTAATGATTTATTGACGCGTGTGCCATACAACGGCTAAAAACTGAATGACATGATTGAGAAATGGGTCTGGTATTTATAATGGATTTTACTTCTTGTTCTTTGCTACTCGCTGGCTATTGGCAGAAGCGTAAAAAGGGCGCCAACCAATCAGCGTGTGACACTTGGCGCATCGGTCGGCTGGCATGTCGGTGGAGAGCTCATGTCGGATTTGATGGTAGTAGTGCGTGTGGAGACTTGGAGTTGGATAGGATGAGGGTGCTTGTTAGTGTTGGTGGCCGAAATATTCGCGGCGACTCGAGGTTAGTTTGTATTGGTGGTTGATAAATGGGAAAGGTGGGAATGGAACTATGCAAAGAGGATGAACAGCAGAGAGAGAATGGCAACTGTACACACCAGGGTTGAAACGTTGCACACCGTTCGCGTTGTGCGCGAACAATTAGGTGGTTCATTGTTTATAAGATTAATTTACATTATTACCTTATTGATCGACACATTTATCCAAGTGAATCTAAGTGGGCTCGATGCAGTGAAATCAATAAAAATAAAATGTCTAAAAATAATCAATAGAGTTCTTCTACTTGATGACTTATTTTTTTACATTTTTGTCGAAAATGTGTTGTTCGTCCTTGAATTCCACCAGTTGATCCAAAATGTTTCATAAAATGGCTAACACTCTATTACGCTCTCTATATTCGTATTCATACCTAACTGAAACTGGGACAAAAAACAGGTATACTTTTCAAAGTGCTTATGAAACAAAAGGCTGATAAGTTGGCTCTGCCACAGTTAAAACGTAATGTCAGAAAGAAGAGGAACTGATGACAAAATAATATTTTCTCTTATAGTTCCCCACAGAATGATGTGAACAACGAAAATCTCGAATGGTGTAGTTTTTGCAAAGCTAGTTATGTTGTAATTTTAATGATCAAATATTTGTACAGTCTCAATGACACAATAATAACTGAACTTGTGCTACAACAAAACATGTAATTTAAAGAAAATATACCAAGAGCACGATTATAACAAAATAAGATTGCCCAACAGAACATGTTATGGAACGATGATGACCTAATAAGTTAATAATAACAAGCCGAGATATAAAAACAGGTTTTGTGATTCCGTTGTTACTATTTTGATATTTTCCTCTGCTCGGGAATGGACGCCATAAATTTCTAAGATCGAAGGAAAATTGACGGAGATGTGATAGTTTCTATTCTGCGGGTGTATTTTTAAAATTTGGTAAATAAAATATTTCCAAACAAAGCAATCAAAACTCGGACTTTTTGAGTTTTGAGAAAAGGCAAAAAAATACTAAATCGACTTGAAGCACGCCTAAATATATATCAAATGAGCTGAAAATTTAACCAGAAGTTCATTACACCATAAAATTTAAAGTGAAGATATGATGAAGCTACACCTCGAATTTTTAACAGCACAAATCTGAAAAAACCGAATGTCGATTTGCTCTGAAAAGTTGATCGTTTGGTAACCCGATGGTGGTGATCAATTCGTCGGTTTCCTGCAATAGGGGCACAACTCAAAATTTGTCATTTTTGAGATTTTGATGGCAAATGATGAAAAATTATGTAAACTTTCATTTCACAAAGGACCCGGTCCGAAATTCGTCGAGAAACGCGAGATTTTCTCCAATTTTCCGCAATAAAGGCACAACTCAAAATCAGTCAACTTTTTCAATAGTCGATGAAAAATAGTAATCCAAAATTCATGAAACAGATAACTCTTCAGTCCCTTTCCATGATACAACAATCAAAATTTCATTTCATTTATTAAATCAAAAACTGTAGAATAAGGGCTGCCCCTTTTAAATGACTACATAAGTTGAGACCACTAGAGTTTATCAAGTACTTATAAATCTAAAAATCTTAAATAACTAATCTAGTAATTCTAATTCCTCCTATTAAACCACGCAATACAGTCTCAACGGAAAACATTAACAGAATCAATATTTTTTAATTCGTTTGGTAATTGGTTCCAATAAGCAATTCCTCTTACAAATAAGGTGTTCCCATAGTGAGACGTGTTATAATTCGGTATCACAAAATTTCGAGTTCTTGGGCTTTGAAAGCGCTGTAATTTCTCAAATAAGTATGTTGGCGAAGATCTACTTACTATTTTATTCAAAAGCAGACAGGATCGAAGCTTAGCAAACTCGTAAAAAGGACATCCTAGTAGCAGTGGCTGAAGATGGGTCACCCTTGAATATCTGTTTAAGTTAAACACATAGCGTACACAACAATTGAGAGCCACTCTTAAACGATCCAAGGACCTTGCCGATGCATTTAACAGAATTTCAGCCCCATACATAAAATGAGGCAAAATGAGGTTTTTGAAAAGTTGCATTTTCGTTTGATAATTTAGCATGCTCGATGTTAATCTAAGCTGTCGAAGGCCCAGGTAAATTTTGTTACATTGAGAATCCCACTCAAGATTCTGTTGTATAACAAAACCGAGAAGTACAGCTTCCGTTACATATTCAATGGTATCTTGCCCCACGTAGATCCTTGGCAAATCAAAATCAAATCTTGACCTAGATAAAAGCATAACTTTGGTTTTGTCAGCATTTATAGGAAGAAAGTTCCGTTGAGACCAAGACAAAAGACTGTTCAGATCCTCATTGATAAGCTGAGCCAATGCACCAATAGAAAGTTCAGTAGAGCCCAAATAAAGTTGAACATCATCTGCAAACATAAGGATGCTACAATGTTTTAATATGGATGGAAGATCATTGATAAACATTGAAAATAAAAGAGGACCTAGAATAGACCCTTGAGGTACACCAGATAGAATAGATATTGGCCGCGAAACAGTATTATTGATATGGACAACTTGAGCTCGACCAGACAAATAAGATCGTATTAGGTTAGACGCATTCTGAGAGAAATAAAACTGAGTGGTTAACTTATTGATAAGTTTTGCATGCGAAACGCGATCAAAAGCTTTCGAAAAATCAATTAGTAATAGGAATGCCATTCCTTTTTTATCAATGGCTTTCAAGATGTCATCAGTAACTTTTAGAATCGCAGTGGTAGAACTGTGAGCTGGTCTAAAGCCAGATTGATTATCGCTAAGCAGATTAAACGACTCAACAAATTGATGAATTTGGCCTTTCAATATTTTTTCAAAAACTTTAGACAGCCCACAGAGAATACTTATAGGTCTAAGATTATTCAAACCGTTGATTCTAGGCTTTTTTTTGATAGGGATTATTTTTGCAGCTTTCCAAGATTGCGGATACTTCGAAGAAGTTATAATTAAGTTAAAAACATGACGAATCTCGGAAATTATGAATGGTAACATCAGTTTAGTAAAACGTAATGGAATAAGATCCATTCCAACAGCGTTCGATTTGATAGTGTTCATGGCGAAGAAAATATCAGTTTCCCCGATGGTTGAAAAACTGAAATCGCTGTACTGAGAAGGAAAAACAGGTAAATGTCGGTCACAAGCTGTGAAATTTGAACCAAAGAACTCATTTATGTCATCCGCACTATTGCTTACTTCTGCCGCTGAAACAGAACTACTTTTTACGTTCAACTGCTTAAGCTTATGCCACAAATCTTTATTGGAATTTGAAGACGCTATTTGACTAGAAAGATAATTAGATTTGGCAACATTAATCAAATGAGTCACACGATTCCTCAATCGCTTAAAGTTGTCGAAGTCATCCCCATTCTTCGTACGTTTCCACAAACCATAAGAAACATCTCTATCTACCATTGCATTAAGGATTTCGTCATTAAACCATGGATTTTTTTTTAGCTTTCAAAGTACGTATCGGAACAAAAGAGCTAAAAAGTGCAAATAAACGGTCATTCAAAAAGTTCAAGGCAAGATCGGGATCGTTTATACTATGAAGTAAATTCCAATTCATCGTTAGAGCTGCACTACTCAAAGCAGACATATCAATATCATAGTAATCCCTAAATGTACGAATACTAGTATTTTTTTCATTTCGCGAAATATTTAATGATGAAAATATGATATCGTGCTTAGAAAAGGCAGGTGCCGAGACCTGGTTGAAATTAAGCACAAAATCGGAATCGTTAGTTATCATTAATTCTAAAAGGGAACACGAGTTAGACAGAAAATGAGTAGGCTCTTCATTAACACGGAGAAAGCCAAGACTATCAAGAGCACCTTTTAAATTAACAGTTTTTTCATTTAATTTCAACATGTTCGTATTAAAATCACCGACTACGATAGTCTTAGGGAAATTACTGGATAAATCAGACAACTTATTAAACAAAATTTCTGAACAATTATTTCGAGGGGGATTGTATACCACCCCGAGCAAAAACTTTTCATGCTTAAATCGAGTTTCCAAGAATAAATATTCAGTAAGGTTGGTTTGACCCATACCAACATAGAGTTCGGAATAAGAGAGTACCGTACACGAAATTCCATCCCTGTAATATACGCAGACACCACCCCCACGGCTGTATTGCCGATCATTACGAATCAACTTGAACCCATCAATAGCTATTAAGTCATCATTAATACTGTCGCTAAGCCACGATTCTGTAATGCACACAATGTCTAGTTTGCTTTCAGTAATACACAATTTCAATTCGTTAAATTTGCTCATTTGCCGAGCGCAAATACTTTGAATGTTAATATGGCATATATTGAGCTTATCCGAATGCAAAGCACAGTTCATCACAACACGTGGAATACACGAAACACCTATATTTGAAGAGGAATTTACGATATCAACCGACATCGAAAGAAACAAATGTATACGACTCTAAACAAGACAGTAAATGCGTGATAGTGAGGGAGGAATTAGAATAAAAAAAAAATGTGAGTGAAACTCCATTACAATAATTTTATCCACAACTCTAAATCTCAATCAAATTGCTAACAATAACACTAGTTTACAAAATAAAACGAAAGTCGTGAACTTCTGTCTACGACCAAAATTTTTGAAGCATTATTTAGCGCTGATTTCGAAACCGTGCTTAATAAAAATTAAAGTAGAACAGTTTTTGAGTTTAAGCTCAATATCGAGTTTTACAACTTTTTAAAATATGGAATTTACTAAAATTCAAATATCTTGCGTTTTGTTTAACCAATTTTTAATCTTTTTCCATAAATTTAAAGCTTAGTTTGATACCATTCGATTATTTGAATCTAGGTCTTGCGTCAGATTGATTAAAGTCAAGATATTGGCAAGTTTTGGGGACGATCTCCTTAAATTTTAGCAAATTTTCCAAAAATATATGAAGAAATGTATTTTTCCAATAAGAAAAAAAACCATTTAAAAATTCTTTCTCAACGTTTTTTTGACATATCATGTGTAGGCGAGTTACAGTAAAAAATTCAGCTCAATCGGAGCATTGATGATGGAGAATGAGGTGTGTGAAGTGAGCGACTTTTCTTAAAAATAGAACAAAAATCGATTTCAAATCATCAACCTTGTATGGAAAGTCGAAAAAAAATCCGCTCTACTGTAATTTTTTTCCTTCGCGTTTTCGAACTCAAGGCATGATTCTACACCAAAAACGATCATCAGCTTACCGAGTTCAAAAATGCTGTAAACTAGTGTAATCGCTACGTGGCCCAACTTGATAAGAACCAATGATACAGTATTCATTCAAAAACTCATATAACAAACACCAACACAGTCTCTGAGTTTACTTTTGTCGAATGATGAGAAAAAAAAGTAAACTTTGTAGGAGGTGCTTCAAGAATGCCAATTTTCAAACGCTCATCCTGAAAATTCACATTTTTTGAGTGGTGCCTCTATTGCAGGAAACCGACGAATTGATCAACATTTCAGCGTAAAGTGGCACTCGGTGCTTCAGATTTGTGTTCTTGAAAATTCGAGGGGTGGCTTCGTCATATCTTCACCTTAAGAATTTTATTTGGGTGGTGGGTTATATATTAACAAATCTAATGAACATGCTTACTTTTACGGTACGTTATAGAGTAAAGCGGGGCAAAAGTTCGAGTGGGACAAGGGTTTCTTTTGAAGTTTTTGAGCTCAATTCAAATTATTTCTTTTGGTTTTCAAGGTTGTTCGAAGCCTTTTTGAAAAAGATTCTTTCACTACAAAAATTATGGAAATTGATCAATATTTCAAAAAGTTATGACAATGTTGGTTTTTGATCAAAAAATTGTAAAATGCGATGGTCCTACCAACGCATAGAATGGAATTATAAAATCGAATTCGATATTTTATTTTGGGGTGCAACAAGGTATATTTTGAAGATGCTTCGCACGTCGTTGCTGAGCCTACATCAACTTAGTCACATAAACAAATACTATAACGGTATTGGTTTGTATGTACGTAAAAAGCCTAAGACCGTTTATGCCCTTTTCAAACGTTTCTCCAGATTTTGTTTTGCATTATACTGAACATTATGTAGCAAAACTCAAATTCGAACGGGTTTTTCTCAATGATTGTGAATATATTGTACCTTGGCTACTGTTTCCATCTCCCACTTAGACTGCGTGAAACATAGCAGAGAAAACCAATTAAGCCAAGCCTTGACCCCCCAAAAAATGAGTTTGATACTCAACGCTAATGATCCCCGCAAAATAGATCTATTTATGTGCAAATTGGCGCAGCTTGGCGCAGCTACACTTGAAGATGGCTGGAGGGACATCCGATCCGCCATAGGTAGTACCTCGGCTACAGCACTAGGTTTCGCGACTCCGAATCACAGAAACGACTGGTACGACGGCGAATGTGAACAGTTGAAAAACGAGAAGAATGCAGCATGGGCGAGAATGCTGCAACACCGTACGAGAGCGAATGAGGCACGTTACAAACAGGCGCGGAACAGGCAGAACTCAGTCTTCCGGATGAAGAAGCGCCAGCAGGAAGAACGAGATCGCGAAGCGATGGAAGAGCTGTACCGCGCTAAGGACACACGCAAGTTCTACGAGAAGCTGAACCGCTCGCGCAGAGGCTTTGTGCCACAAGCCGACATGTGCCGAGATAATCACGGGAATATTCTCACGAGCGAGCGTGAGGTGGTCGAGAGGTGGCGGCAGCATTACGATGAGCACCTCAATGGCGACGTTGCAAGTACCGAAGGTGGCGTGGTAACAGATCTAGGAGTATGTGCACAGGACGAAAGACTTCCGGCCCCTGACCTTCAAGAGATTGAGGAGGAGGTTGGCCGGTTGAAAAACAACAAAGCCGCCGGAGCAGATCAACTACCAAGCGAGCTTCTAAAATACGGTGGAGAAACACTGGTGAGAGCACTACACTGGGTCATTACCAAGATTTGGGAGGAGGAAGTATTACCGGAGGAATGGATGGAAGGTATCGTGTGTCCCATCTACAAAAAGGGCGACAAGTTGGATTGCGGGAACTACCGCGCGATCACACTACTGAGCGCTGCCTACAAGATACTCTCTCAAATTTTATGCCGCCGTCTATCACCGATTGCGAGAGAGTTCGTGGGGCAATATCAGGCTGGATTTATGGGTGAACGCGCTACAACGGACCAGATGTTCGCCATCCGCCAGGTGTTGCAGAAATGCCGCGAATACAACGTGCCCACACATCATTTGTTCATCGATTTCAAATCGGCGTATGATACAATCGATCGAGAACAGCTATGGCAGATTATGCACGAATACGGATTCCCGGATAAACTGATACGGTTGATCAAGGCGACGATGGATCGAGTGATGTGCGTAGTCCGAGTATCAGGGACACTCTCGAGTCCCTTCGAAACTCGCAGAGGGTTACGGCAAGGTGATGGTCTTTCGTGCTTGCTGTTCAACATTGCTTTGGAGGGTGTAATAAGAAGAGCGGGGATAAACACGAGTGGGACGATTTTCACGAAGTCCGTTCAGCTGCTTGGTTTCGCCGATGATATTGATATTATTGCTCGTAAATTTGAGACGATGGCGGAAACGTACATCCGACTAAAGAGTGAAGCCAGGCGAATCGGATTAGTCATCAATGTGTCGAAAACAAAGTACATGATGGCAAAGGGCTCCAGGGAGGAATCACCGCGCCCGCCACCCCGAATTCATATCGACGGTGATGAAATCGAGGCGGTTGAAGAATTCGTGTACTTGGGCTCACTGGTGACCGCCGACAACGACACCAGCAGAGAAATTCAGAGGCGCATTGTGGCAGGAAATCGTGCTTACTTTGGACTCCGCAGAACTCTACGATCGAACAAAGTTCGCCGTAACACGAAGTTAACCATCTACAAAACGCTGATTAGACCGGTCGTCCTCTATGGGCACGAAACATGGACCCTACGTGCAGAGGACCAACGCGCCCTTGGAGTTTTCGAACGGAAGGTGTTGCGTACCATCTACGGCGGAGTGCAGATGGAAGACGGGACTTGGAGAAGGCGAATGAACCACGAGCTGCATCAGCTGCTGAGAGAACCAACCATCGTCCATACCGCGAAAATCGGAAGGCTACGGTGGGCGGGTCACGTCATCAGGATGTCGGATAGCAACCCGAATAAAATGGTTCTCGAGAGTCATCCGACCGGTACAAGAAGACGTGGAGCGCAGCGAGCTAGGTGGGTCGACCAAGTGGAGGACGATCTGCGGACCCTACGCAGAGTGCGGAACTGGAGACAAACAGCCATGGACCGAGTGGAATGGAGGCGGCTACTATGTACAGCAGAGGCCACCCCGGCCTTAGCCTGACCGGTAAGGTAAGGTAATGTGCAAATTGTTGCAAACCCAGGCACCATAATCTTGACCAAAATGCTAATTTTAGCCAACAATGCACGAAATAAAACAGAAAAATCTTAACGCCTTGCTGCCATAAATATCGACCAAGCATCATCCATACATACTTCGGCCGCTCCAATCCAACATGTACTAGTAGGTAGGTGTTTGGAAAAATAAGCGCGCCCCTGCTCTGTTATTGATACACTAGTACACTTCGATAAGGGGTGGTCCCATAAACACACTTATCTCAACTTTAAGCATTGCTATTTTTAGACGTCTGGCGAAAAATTAAGCCAATAAATAGTCGTAACGCGAGTTGCTGCCCACGGTCTGGTCCAGTGTGCGCGAGTGCGAGTGAATACCAAATCAACAATCGAATCGAATGTTTTTCTTTCGCACAGCTGAGGCGAAATGCAATTAACTTGGCTTGTATGATGATTGATAAGATATCGACCCGGTGAGTGTCTTCGATTTCGTTATCTTTGCGAGCGACCGCTGCAGATCATGTTGCCTAGCTTCAATCGATAAAGGTGGTTCTATTCTAAGCTCACCTGCTTGGGACTTTCTTGGATGTGGTTTGATTGATGTTTGGTTAAACCGTGCGTCGTTTCATCTAACTGAAGCTATTTGAACTCCATAAATAAAAGACAAAAAGACATATTCAGTTCTTGTTTGATGTGTCAATTAAGCCATACGGAACAATCGCCAACAATCTTCGGATCATAATATTGATATTTACTCAGTAAATATTTGATGCTTGGTAGTCTCCAGGGAACGGCACGCCACAGAAACTCGTAAAGTGGAAAGATGAGTACCGCACACAGTCTTCAGCCTATAAAGTTCTCGGAGGAAGGGGGCGTAATATACCCGAAATCAGTACCATATGCTGTATTATTGATTCGTTTGTAAATATTTGCTTTTTTTGAGAGAAGACTTAAAATCAGAAGTGCAGATGGTCAGTGGCCTCCCAAAAGAGCAATCAAAGCTTCTGACTCAACGGCGATTTTGGAAAGGAGAATTAATGTATTTTTTTCAGATTTATATGGCGACGATAACATCGCAGAATCTAGCCATGGATTTGTTTGTTGGCAGTAGTGAGGTTTGGGGATACCCGACTGATTCGTAACAGTTTTTGCAATCTAGTAATACAAGTATTATAGAACCAGTTACAGGAAATCCTGATTCAAAGTTGTAACTGTTTAGTTACCTACTGTTGTTAGTCACCATGCCATGCTCCATGCAATACCTGCAATAATGGGCAGGCGTTTTGATTTTAAATTGTATGTAGAAGACCCTACCCTCAAGTTTTTTAAGCAAGGTTTGTAAAGTCTGATCACTATACATCTAAGAAGATCACCTCCGACGCAAACTAAAGAGGGCGGTTATTGGAGGAGTAAGTCTGCGTAGCGCAAGCATAGAGAACTTCATTGCATTGCAGCTTCAGCTGGTGCACCGGGTGAAGCAATGGATAGAGCGTGGTTGGAGAGAGGAGTCAACAAGAACCGATTAGAGCTTCCAGCCATGGAAGTGGCTACACAACAGCTGGACGTGTTCATCGACTCCGTGTCTTCTAAGGGCAGCATCAGGAAAGATCTCAAGCAAGACTTGCTAGGTTCACCATGAAATGCCCATGGCAACGGTGGCATCAGTAGAACCCGTGAAGTGGAAGGGACCAAAGTCTACGCACGGAAGCCTTCCAATTCGCAGCCAGCCAGGCAAAGGTACCGGATGCAACTGCAAACTCGAAACAGTCGCAGAAGCGTGTGAAGCGCAGCCGTCGTAGGATGAGCTATGCGGTGACACCCGCAAAAGGCCAGACGAGTGTTAACGTCGAAACAAAAGGAGGACCACAAAACGCGCCAGCGGCCTGTACTTTATTGAAGGGAGCAGAAGGTTGCAACCTGGTGTTAGCCCTCAGCAACCACTGTACATATAGCCCAGTCAGAGGCAAGACACCTTTTGCAGGGATAGGCGTATAAAAATAGTGTCAGATAGCGCGAGCGCCGTTTCCAGTATGAGGGACAAGGCGACGGTCCCATCACCAAGACCGATGAGTCAAAGTATTAGAGAAAGCTATGAGAAACGACGGCAAAGCTCACAAATCTGGATGCCGACGTACGCAGAAACTGATGTACCCGTACAAATGAAATTATCCTTAAACTCAACAAAGGCATCCCGACATGCAAGGGCTCCACCTGCAAATGTTTGACGGAGCAAACCCTTGGCGAGGGAGTTAAGGCAAGAGCTCTGAGAGATGAGTTCACTGAAGCAGAAGAACTCGTGTCGGCATTGCGACAACAGTGACAAGATCGGGTGGCTACCACGGCTATTACGCTGTTGATAGGTCCGTTAGGTGACACAGAGGTCTTAGATTCGACTACCAATCGCCAAATGTAAGCAACATAACCCGTAACCCACGTTCGTAGCGACGTTGCTAAAAGGTTAGATGTCACTCCGTCGGTCCCTGTCTTCCAGGGCTGTTGCATAGCTATTTCCAGCTTCTTCTCTTTCATCTCTTTGGCGTAACATCCCAACTGGAACAAAGCCAGCTTATCAGCTTAATGTACTATCAGCACTTCCACTGTTATGATCTGAGGCCTTCCTATAACAATGATCATTTTTCTTGCATATATCGATGCTCTATGCTCAAGGAAATCAAGGCAACTTCCATTAAAAAAAAAGTTCCGGAACCGACTAGAAAGCGAGCCTGTCCTTCTCAACATTGTCTTGTTGAATACCCGCACGATTACCGCATCGGATATTTGGGCAACGTTACTCTGTATAACGGAAAAGACTACAAAGGGTGTTTCAATCGGCTTTGCTGTTTTTTCTTGTTACAAAAGAATCAAATACAGCAAATATTATTACGAGTGCAGACCTTCAGAGCATTTGGACCACCTTGAATGTACAAGAAATTTGCGGATTATAGTATATTCTTCTTCTTATTTCCATAACGTCCCTAGTGGGACGAAGCACGCTTCTCATCTTATACTCTACTCAAGTTCCCTGAAGTCTACTGAAGCCTCTCGAAACGATTAAAACGCATTAGACCCCCCTCCTGAGGTTTCCGTACAATCAACTCATAACTCTACTTAGATCGGCTGGAATCAGCTAAAACGCCTGAAACCTCTCTGAAAACCTTCATGAAGCTCCCGTAGATTTCTTCTTACCCCTTCTGTAGATTTCGCCTCAATACTAGTGAAACCACCGAAAGCGAGATTCTGTGCTTATGTTGAGACGACATCCCGTTGTTTCAGTCGCTCTAGATTGTACCATCAAGACGGCCATCGAGGCATGCCGTGATATGTTCAGAATGGCTATACAGATGTGCCAGGCCAGAGGCCAATTTCCGGAGAGGTAGAAAAGGCAAAGATTGGTTCTATTGCCCAAGCACGGGAAGCCACCCGGGGACCCGTCGGCATACAGACCTATCTGTCTTCTGGACACCGCCGGAAGACTGTTGGAACGGATCATTCTGTCGAGGCTGATGGTCTATACCGAGAAACTAGCTGACTCTGAGCTCTCGGATAACCAGTTTGGCTCCCTAAAGATCGATCGACGGTGGACTCTATTAAGGCCGTAACCGAAGCGGCCGAGATAGCGCTCCAGAGAAATCGAAGGGGGATCCGTAGACTCATTTTTGGCCATCACAGAACCCCCTTCCACGTAGACTTTGACTAGAACCACCCCCCCCCCCTAAGAGTTTACGTAGTTTATGGACAGGCCCTCACCGCGGGAGTACCACAAGGGTCATTCTTGGGCCCGGTAGTACTATGGAACGCGGCGTACGATGGCGTATTGAGGTTCACATTTCCTTCATCATTTATTTAGTTAACATCAAATTCATGATAATACTGAATCAACAATTTGCCGCCATAATGCTCGATTGGCAGCTGCAGCTGTCCAACGTAGGTCACGCCCAACACTCGTCAGATCACGCTCAACGTGGTCCGCCCATCGTGCTCTATGCGCTCCACGCCTTCTTGTACCAACCGGATGGTTAGCAAACACAAACTTTGGCAGGGTTGTTGTCCGGCATTCTTGCAACATGCCCTGCCCACCGTATCCTTCCGGCTTTGGCCACTTTCTGGATGCTGAGTTCGCTGTAAAGTGCAGCGAGCTCGTGGTTCATCCTTCTCCGCCACACACCGTTCTTCTGCACGCCGCCGAAGATCGTCCTTAGCACCCGTCGCTCGAAAACTCCGAGTGCTTGCAGGTTCTCCTCGAGCATCGTCCATGTCTCGTGTCCGTAGAGAACCACCGGTCTTGTACATGGTACATTTGGTGCGGGGGTGAATCTTTTTTGACCGCAGTTTCTTCTGGAGCCCATAGTAGGCACGACTTCCACTGATGATGCGCCTTCGTATTTCTCGGCTCACGTCATTGTCAGCCGTTAGCATGGAACCGAGGTAGACGAATTCTTCTACCACCTCGAAAGTATCCCCGTCTATCGTAACATTGCTGCCAAGGCTTGTCCTGTCTCGCCCTGTCCCACCTACCAGCATGTACTTTGTCTTAGTCGCATTCACCACCAGTCCGACCTTTGCTGCTTCTCGTTTCAGGTGGGTGTACAGTTCTGCCACTGTTCCAAATGTTCTAGCAATAATATCCATGTCATCTGCAAAACAGACAAATTGACCGGATTTCGTGAAGATCGTACCCCGGCTGTTGAGCCCGGCTCGTCGCATAACACCTTCCAAGGCGATGTTGAATAGTAGGCAGGAAAGTCCATCACCTTGTCGTAGTCCCCGTCGAGATTCGAATGAACTGGATAGTTCACCCGAAATCCTTACGCTGTTCTGCACACCGTCCATCGTTGGTAAGCTTCCCGCGAAAGCGCTGTTCTCGTCCATAATTTTCCATAGCTCTGTGCGGTCGATACTGTCGTATGCCGCTTCGAAGTCGATGAACAGGTGGTGCGTTGGGACCTGGTATTCACGGCATTTCTGGAGGATTTGCCGTACGGTGAAGATCTGGTCCGTTGTCGACCGGCCGTCGATGAAACCGGCTTGGTAACTTCCCACGAACTCATTTACTTTAGGTGAAAGACGACGGAAGATGATCTGGGATAGCACTTTGTAGGCGGCATTCAAAATGGTGATCGCTCGAAAGTTCTTACGCATTACCTTGTCGCCTTTCTTGTGGATGGGACAGATTATCCCTTCCTTCCACTCCTCCGGTAGCTGTTCGGTTTCCCAGATCTTGACTACTAACTGATGCAGACAGGTGGTCAACTTTTCCGAGCCCATCTTCATGAGTTCTGCTGCGATACCGTCCTTACCAGCCACTTTGTTGTTTTTGAGCTGGTGGATGGCATCCTTAACTTCTCTCAGCGTGGGAGTTAGTTCGTTCCCGTCCTCTGCTGCACCAACATAGTCATTTCCTCCGCTGCCTTGGTCCTCCGAGCCTACATTCTCTTCGCCATTCAGGTGCTCGTCGAAGTGCTGCTTCCACCTTTCGATCACCTCACGTTTGTCCGTCAGGAGGCTCCCGTTCTTATTCCTGCAGATTTCGGCTTGCGGCACGTAGCCTTTGCGGGATGCGTTGAGCTTCTGGTAGAACTTACGTGTTTCTTGTGAACGGCACAGCAGTTCCATTTCCTCGCACTTCCACCGGGCGTTAAGCTGGTCGGATTTGCTGATGACATAACCCTCGCGGTATACGGCGAGTCGATAGAGGAAGTGGAACTGACAGTGGCGCATGCAATTGGCATAATTGAAGATTGGATGAGGTCTCGTCAGCTTGCACTTGAACACCACAAGACGGAAGTGGTGGTGGTGAACAACCGCAAGTCTGAACCAAGGATGGGAACACTCACTTGGGAAGAGTTACATTCACTTGCAGTTTTCCCAACTCAGAAATGTGCAATCAAGAAACGATGTATGGACGACTTTTACCTTGTGATTTCATCTAAAACTTTGCCGAATAGAGTAGGGTTCGCACACGCACACCGAGGTCGTGAGGGAGCTGCGAATTACACTCACCTCGTGGAGAGTCGCTTTCACAGCTCTGTCACGACCTTGTGATTCGTGTGCGACCCCTATTCTTCTCGGTAAAGTTTTAGACGAAATCACAAAGCAAAAGTCGCCCATACATCGCTTCTTGATTGCACGCTTCTGAGCTGATAAATAGCAAGTGAATGTAACTCGTTGCAAGTGAGTGTTCCCATCCCTGGTCTGAACAACATGTGGTGGTCACCACAGTCGGGTGCGCGATCAACTCTAAGCGTTCACTGAAGCAACTCGGAGTTATGATCAATGACAAGCTGAACTTTGGCAGCCACGTGAAATATGCTTGTAAGAGGGCAAGCATGGCGATTATGGCACTATTGAAGATAATGTCAAATAGCTCAGCAATAGTCTCGAATAAGCGTAGACTTCTGGCGACAGTAGCGGTCTTTTCATACTACGGTGTGGCGCCGCTACATGGTCGGGTGCACTAGTGCTTAACCGAAAGATGGAGTGGCTCGAGAGTACCCACAGGTTGATGTGCCTTAAGGGCTGTTTGCAGTTCAGAAGGATTCTTTGGCCTATCTTGATGCATTGGAAATTCCTTGCCTGAATCGCTCAAGAAACCGTTTTTCTTCGATCGAAGTTCGCAGTTGCGAAGGAATGACAATTCAAATGGCAGTCACTGTAGAAAGTTTCTGCCAGGATTTGGTTAAGAAGTTTTTGAACACAAAACTGGGTTAGGCCTTTAGGGTAGACAGCGGATACCGCACGGTGTCAAAGGACGCGGTATGTGTGTTAGCGGGTATGATGGCCTTGTGGTGGTGGAAGATGAGGAGTGCTTCGAGCAACGCGGTACAGGAGGCGCGAGACGGATTGTAAGAGCATCAATGTTGAAATGGCCAAGGCCTATGATGAGGCCCTCGGGCCGCACGTGATACCGAGCTCTCTATGTTGCCGTAGAATTTATTTCAATGTTTCTTAAGGAGGTTGTTCTACTCCACAAATAATCTAGAATAACGTGTTTAACGTTTCACATATGGATCCAGGAGATGTAATACTAGCAGATGAAAAAGTAGGCCTGAGGATCGCTGACGTAGACGGTAGACAATGCCTAAACTCACACTGATTACCTGGCGGTTCGCTCTTGGGTTCGCTACAGTATCGACTACAACAGCAGCAAGCAGCGGGTAGAGGAAGGGGGGGGGGGCTGACCAAGAGCAAGCTCTCGTTGGTAGAAGACATCATACTTCAATGACGAGGTATTTAAAAAGGTGTTCCGCCGTATCGAAACCAATTCGATTTAGGCTGTAACGACCTGGTAGCGGTGCTCTCGCGTGCATTCGAAGCGACCATGCCTAGGCAAGTCCACCCTAGGAATTGGATACCCCCGGCGTACTGGTGGACTCAAGCGATTGCGAATCCACGCCGTGCCTGCCAATAGACCAGAGGGAGAATGCAGCGAGCACGTACTAATGAGGAGCGAAATAAGCCACGGGGTGGTGTTCGTGGGGTGATGCCTATAGGATCGTGACGGCCATAACAAAAGCTGTAATTGCTCCTACCAAGCAATCTTCAGAGATGCTGGAGAGGATCATCGAGGGGCTCTTTCCACGTCATAGCCCAAGCAGCAAACATGTCACAAAGGAGTATCGATAGCGCAGGTTTTGGGTTGCACAGATGCTACATTCATGTAATTTCAACCCAAAGGCAGAATAACTTGAAAATGACTCGTGTCCAACCAAAAACCTGCGCTGTCGATACTCCTTTGTGACATGTGCGCTGTTTGGGAATCCGAGCCCTTGGCCTCAATTTGTAGGACCGCTGGGGACTGAGGCAGGTGATGAGGGGACCGATGAGGAACTTGCGGGGATTAGAAAACCCTTTAGCGTAGGTAAGGTCCCACGTCCAGACAGTGGTTCAAACCTGGCTTTAAAAATAATCTATTGCAGAGACTTCAGGGATGTACTGGTTTGCTATATGCAGAAATTTCTGGAGAAGGGAGTCGTCCTACAGGTTTGGAAATGAGAAAGGATGTACTTACCGTTATTGTAACCAATGTTCTGGTGTTGGAATATCTCAGGTATGCCAAAGGAGAATGAAAATTTCTCAAAATCACTGCACTACTGCTTTGCTAAAGCAAGTTTTGTCAGGATTCAGGAATACTTCGGCTTACGTCGACGGAAAGTTCAACATAAATTATCTACCAGAGACAAAGTTTTAGGAATGGATATATGCTACTGATATGTTGAGGTACAGAGGGTTTCTCATTTGCAAGTTTCATTTAAATACACCCATTGAACCGCAACTGATTAAATAATTACAAACGAAATGAGGAAACAAAATTATAGTACCATTTTTCTCTAAATTTAAACAAGGTGCGTCTGGGCTGCAAAACGGTGAGTCGATAAGAAGAGCGTCCAACATAGCTCTGGTCCTCACAAGTTCCTACCTCATGCTTCCACGGGTCAAACGATGACAAAGACCGCCAGCTAAGAGTTGTGTGCTTAGCTGGTAGTGCAGCCTGGGCACTGTTGTCCTTCTGACTTCAGCTAGATTGAGGAGGTACGTCCCGAGCGTCTGTACACCAAGGAGATGCGGCTCAAACAGCGTCTGTTCTGGCATCCAGCGGCTGAATATGAAACGCTGTATTGCGTCAGCTATACCTAAGGTGGCAGCCCCACCAACGCGATGTAGGCAGCGCGACCCCGGTAAGGTAGCCTGTCGAAGCCTTTCAACACTACGAAAAATGAAGTAAGAAATAGAATATGCGAACGATACTCTCGGAAACCGACCCGGCAACGAAATAAGGACTATGATTGGAAATTCGGTACCTGGAACGTCAGGACCTTAAATGAACCTGGACAAGTAAGCCTTTTGGCTCGTGAATTGCAGAAAGTTGGTGTGTGCGTGGCTGCTATACAGGAAGTGCGGTGGCCCAAAACTGGTGAACGTGAATTCAGGGCGGTGTATCCCGTCGCCAACACATCGTTCAAATATAACATCTACCACAGCGGCAGCGATAAGGCAGAACATGGGGTCGGATTCATAGTGATCGGCAAACAGATGAAGCGAGTTATGAGGTGGAAGCCGATCAACGAGCGGATATGCGTATTGAGGATCCGGGGCAAATTCTTTAACTACAGCCTGATCAATGTATATGCGCCGACCAACGAGAAAACCGATGATGTGAAGGATGCGTTTTATGAATGTCTTGACAAGACCTATGAAGAATGCCCAAAACACGACGTTAAGATTGTCATCGATGACGCCAAAGCGCAGGTCGGAAGAGAGGACTTTTTCCGTCCATCATCGGTACGAAGAGCCTTCACTCCGTCACTAATGACAACGGCCTGAGATTAGTCAACTTTGCTGCCGCCAGGGGGGTGGCCATTAGTAGCACTTACTTTGCACGCAAGGATATCCGCAAGCACACCTGGAGACACCCAAACGGCGATACTTGCAACCAAATCGACCATGTGCTGGTAGATGGCCGACATTTCTTGGACGTAATTGATGTTAGAACTTTTCGAGGTTCCAACATCGACTCAGATCACTATCTCGTAGTTAGTAAGATTCGAGCTCGGTTATCAACCGTGTCGGACTCTAGGAACCGGCGATCGATGCGTTTCAACATCCAGCGGTTTTCAGCAGACGGTACGGTAGCTGACTATCACCAGAAGCTGGACGAGCGGATAAGTGAGATCAACGAGAGCGATAATCTCAACACTCAACACTATCCACGGAGCGATGAGTACAACAGCGCGGGAGGTGTAGGGTACTGCTCAAAGACGACCTAGAAACGAGTGGTTTGACGAGGAGTGCCAGAGGGTAACGGACGAGGAGAATGTTGCCAGAAGCCGGATGCTGGTGTCGGGGACACGGCAGAGCAGGGAGCGATACATGGAAGCAAGAGTAGCCGAAAAAACGAATCCACCGCAAAAAGAAAAAAGAGCACGAGGAAAATGTGATTGCTCAGGCGCAAGAGAGTATGGAACAGAATGATATGCGGAGATTTTACGAAACTGTCAATGGCGTGCGGAGAAAAACAGCGCCTTCTCCCGTCATGTGCAACGACCGTAATGGAAACTTGCTGACAGACAAGACAATGGTGGCTGCCAGGTGGAGAGAGCACTTCGGGGTATTGTTGAACGGTGGGAGTGGAAGAGCGACGGACAGAATTCGAATCGACGACGACGGACAAGCTGTGAAACCTCCATCGCTAGACGAGGTCAAGACAGCCATTAGGGGACTGAAGAACAACAAGGCTGCTGGGAAGGACGAACTCCCGGCCGAGCTTCTCGAGCACGGTAGTGAGCAGCTGTATCAACTCTTACACCGTATTATATTGAAGATATGGGAAGAGGAAGAACTGCCCGCTAGTTGGTTGGATGGTCTCATTTGCCCTCTTTTCAAGAAAGGGCATCGACTAGAGTGCGCGAATTACAGAGGAATAACACTCCTCAATTCAGCGTACAAAATTTTGTCCGGAGTTCTGTTCCACAGGCTGAGGCCGATTGAGGAGTCCTTCGTCGGCGAATATCAGGTAGAATTTCGTGAGGGCCGATCAACGACGGACCAGATGTTTACCCTGCAGCAGATTCTCGATAAATTTCGGGAGTACAACTTGCAGACCCATCATCTGTTTATTGATTTCAAGGCGGCGTACGATTCAGTGAAGAGAAACGAGTTATGCCAGATTATGATCGAACATGGATTTCCGGCGAAGCTGATTAGACTGATTCGTGCGACGCTTGACGGATCGAAATCAAGTGTACGGGTAGCGGATGAAATTTCGACATCGTTCGTAACCTTTGACGGACTGAAGCAGGGCGATGCTCTTTCGAACTTACTGTTCTACACAGATCGAAAAAAGAGTGAAAAATTCTGTGACATATGATGCACATAATTGGAGCGTGGGATATCATAGAAGTTTACATGACATATCATGTAAAGTTCATGAAATATCATGTAAACTTCCATTATATGTCATGTAATTCAGCATGACTCTGAGAGTTTACATGCCATATAACACAAATTTACATGATATATCATGTAAACCATCATAACATTAAGTTTACATGAGTAAAATGAAGTTTACATGACGTCTAAATCTCATTATTTTTAACTGTGTACATAGCACATATCGACATCATCGGAATCGACCGTCGGGCCGTGGAAGAGGCGTTTGTACTTTTTAAGAGGGAGACTGCGAGGATTGGACTTACGATTAACACCGCAAAGACTAAGTACATGATTGCTGGTGTTCAACGTCGTTCCGGCCGTGGTAGTGGTGACAAAGTGGTGCTAGGTGGGGAAAAGTTTGAAGTTGTGGATGAATTTGTTTATCTTGGTACTCTAGTGACGTGCGATAATGATGTCACCCGCGAGGTGAAAAGACGGATTGCAGCTGCAAATCGGGCCTTTTTCGGTCTGCGAAACCAGCTGAGGTCCCGCAGGCTGCAAACGAAGACAAAACTCGCATTGTACAAGTCTCTGATTCTCCCGGTCGCTTTATACGGTCATGAAACGTGGACGTTAAAAGAAGTTGATCAGAGAGCCTTTGAAGTCTTCGAACGTAAAGTGCTGCGGTAAACTGGAGGACGGCATCTGGCGGCGACGCATGAACTACGAATTCTACCAGGTATATAAAGAGATGGATATAGTGAAGCGAATACAACATGGCAGGCTGCGGTGGGCTGGACACGTAGCTCGTATGCCGGAGGTACGACAAGCTTAAATTATATTCAGCAGAGAACCAGGAAAGGGTCGTTGGCTTCGTGGAAGGCCGCGTACACGTTGGCTTTTTGCAGTTGAGAAGGACCTAAGGACTCTAAACGGTCAGGGCGACTGGAAACGATTGGCCCAGGATCGAGGCCAGTGGAGGCGGATACTTCATTCGGCGTAGACTCACCGCTACGAGTTGTAGCCAATCAACTGCGTCTGGCACTCTTTCGCAAAAGTGTGGTTTAGTCAAAATTTATTATCCACTTAAAATTTTAGCGAGAGCAGGCTTACCGTTTTTTGAAACTAATATCTGTTCTAAATTGCAAATACATACCTATCGCAATCTGGCAGAACGTTTAAGTGCTTTGAATTTGAACGAGCAACCATCTTCAACCGTGCGCATACCCTTGCGGATTTATCTAACCGAGAGCGTTGGCGGAAATTTACTGATCATACCTAATAAAAAAAAAGTGCGGTTTACTCTGGACTTACATTCGTTCGTATCGATTTACTTAGAGCTCAACGATAAAGCACTCATCCGGAAAACGTGGGATAGGATTTGATCGGTTACACTTTTACCTACATATGTTCATACATACCTACACACAGAACGTGTCGGGTGACACTAACAAGCATTGCAGAAAAATGTCAGCCGAAGATAGAGTGTGACACGTCATTACTGTTGGGCGGAAAATTTGCCCCTTACCCTAGTGCAAACCGTACAAACAAAACGCATAGCGGGAAAGCGGGGAATAATGCGCATTCTAGGGAAATTTTAAATATCGAGTACCTTTTACACAGCGCTTTTTAGTGTATTGAACAAAGAATGTGGGACAATTTTACGTGTGGCTTTCGCTTCAGATGATAGTTTACTGCTTCAATTAACATATACAAACATTTGGCTCACGTGAAACCAAAATTTTCAAAAATAAATAAAAAGATGATACCAATTGAGGGTCCCAGATGCAAAGGGGTGTAAGTGATCTTTCCGTGGATTTTGAGGTGTACATATAAAAAAATCATACTTCAAGCTTTTCAGTACTTCTTTAATATTATTTTTACGTCAATTAGGAAAAAAAATACAACAAACCTCGTTGCTTCTTACCCCCTCAACTAAGTTCTGAAAAATGTTGGGAAAAGGCGTTTGGTCGCCTTTTGAGATGAGGCAATATGCCCGTTAGCATTTTCCACCTTGACTTGCAAGTCAATACCTAGAGGCTCCATTAAACCCTTTTTTTTCCTTCTAAACCATAGGGGGATAATCTGCTCAACAGACACCCTAACAGAAGGTTAGGGTAGTGTTGGTCTGACAGGCCGTCTTCTACAACAAAAGTAAAATCCAGGACTACTCTTTCCTCGTACCCACTAAACCATTCCTATGGTCGCCAAACCCTGCGTCTCTCCGGAACCACCAAGAAGGTATTGCTTCAGAGAGGGGATACCCGAGCAGAAGTGCATACCTTACAAATACCATGCGAAGAGCAGCATGTGCTATAATACCTTAAATTGTTATTGCTGCGTTATTCTACGAAATGTTATGCGAACATCACAATAACAGTTGGAGGTATTTGAGCAGAGTTTGGTATTGATGTAGTATTTGTTGGTTTAGCAGTGAAAATAACCGAAGAACAAGATTTGCTATTACATCATTAAGTCATCGAACAAATGAAACATTCAATAACAAGAAATGATATTAGTTTGTTATTCAATAACTTTGGAATAACAAATACAGCACTTGAAATTTTAGGTATGCATTCATTATAGAAATTACAAAACTTGTTATTTTCTAGGTGTTATTTATACAAAATTTTGGTATTCATTTTTGTTATTTTGCCTCTTATTACCACCTAATGAAGGGCATATCAAGGTATGGTAGTATTTAAGATAAATACCTTGATATGTTATTCACTTGTTATTTTCTTCTGCTCGGGTAGTGCACATCGCACCCACAAGGTTAGCTGCGTAGCCTGCAACAACGAACATCGATGACTCGCTTTGGAGAGTCCATCACGGTAGCATGCTGGCGCTTAGCCAGTTTCCCGAGTGGTCCTCGCCACTCCCTTTGTCCTCGGAAGGCGGGCAGAGTCAACCCCGCCCGCGCCCTGCTGCTGAGCGGACATCAAGAACTGATGCCCACATGCAACCCGATCTGACCTGCCCGCAAAGGAAGGGTATCACTACCCTTCAGGCCCTTTCAGATGCATCCGTAGGTTGCTGACGGCAGGGTCTCCACCTGTCCCGACCCTTGCCGGGGACCCCTTTCCAACCGCGGGCTTGGATCCAACCCAGTAGACCGACGCCACGACAGCACCGCTACCGGGACTTCCTCACCGCGGCCACTTAATCGCTGTAAGGGTCGATCTCGACCGCAGGGCGCCGGTATGACCTACGAAGCCGACTCCGAACCCCTGGACCACCTCTTGTACTGCATATGGACTAGCCATTCTCCGAGTCCACGCGCCACCTCCTCTGTAGCTCCCACACGATGTGGGTAATAGCCGTTGAAACGGCGTTCCATCCAAACTCATCCCTACACATCCTCTGGACCAAGTTGTCCGGAGTTGTGTCCTCTCCGCATGTGGCAAGCATGCGGGTACGCATTGTGCGAAAACGCGGGCACACGAACAAAACGTGTTCCGCCGTTTCCTCTAAACCATTGCACACTGGGCATTCGGGAGAATCCGCATGCCCGAAACGGTGTGGATACTGTCGGAAGCAACCATGACCTGTAAGGACCTGTGTCAGGTGGAATGTAACTTCCCCATGGCGCCTATTAATCCAACTATCTACCCTCGGTATCAACCTATGGGTCCACCTTCCTTTGGTGGAACTGTCCCACGCGCGCTGCCATTTGACCATAGAGGCCATCCTGGCAGTCCTGCGTATGCCTCTTGTGCCGCGCATTTCGAAGCACTCCATGTCCTCACTGATAAGAATGCTGATAGGCACCATACCAGTAATGACGCAGAGAGCGTCGTGTGACACGGTACGGTACGCGCTCGCAACCCTCAGGCACAAAAGCCTGTAAGTACTTTCCAGCTTCCGTTGGTAGCATTTAGTACTTAGCGCGGTGCCCCACGCCGGGCCGCCATACCTAAGTATGGACGTAGCAACACTAGCCAGAAGCTTGCGCTTACTGGCGTACACCGCAGAGCTATTGGACATCATCCGGGACAGTGCCGCAATAGCTGTGGAGGCTCTTTTACAGGCATAATCGACGCGGCTACCGAAGGTAAGCTTATCGTCGATCATCACGCCCAAGTGTTTGACGGAGCGCTTTGACAGGATAGTACACTCTCCTACACTGATCTCCGTCTGCTGCTCCGACTTCAGGTTGTCAATAGAGTGTCCTTCCCGGGACATCCCGGGACAAGAATTCCCGGGATTTGAGTGATTTCGGGATTTCCCGAATCCCGGGATATCATTTCAGAAATCCCGACAATCCCGGGAATCCCGGGATGAAGACAATTTGTAGATAAAACTGCCAAATATCAAGGCAAAAACTTTATCTGGCCATTTTCACTTTCGAAATATGAGCGGTTTTCTCACACACCACCATCGGGCTTTGGGCACTAGGCCATACTTGAAAAAAAAAAAACAATCATTAATGATAAACTTGGTATCATGTTATGGTATGTTATCTATTTATTGGTTTATTCAGTAGCAGCAAGAACAAACTGGACATAGCCCACATACCATATTACCAGTGGTCGGAATTTTCGCTCATTCTCACGAAAATAGAATTCTCCCTCACGCCAATTTTCAGCGAAAATCTGGCTTGAGAAATCTCCCGCACAAAGAAAAGAGCGATAACATTTTTTCACTCACTCCCAAAGGTGCGAGAATTTCGTTTGCCCTTTGTCGGCCGATTATGTTGTCTTTCCTTGACTCGTATGACGCCGACGATGATTGGCTTTATGCATTATATTTTCTACACCCTCTGTGTGGTTGGCGTGGTGGTGTGGATAGAGTGCGCGTGTCGTATATGTTTTTAGTAATGTTCCAGGTTCGAATCCCGTCGCGGGCACAGTTTTTGTTAATCTGCTTTGAAAAGATTTTCGTGAAAATTGGGTGAGAGAAAATTTAACAGAACGAAAAGAAATTATCTGCAGGTTGAAGCGATTTTCAGTTATCATGAATCGGTACTCTCGAAAAAAGTGCTGGAGGGGAAAAGTGTTCCTCAAGCAAAGTAGTGAAAATAAGCTCTACCGCCGTCGTGAGAATAGCCATATTTCGTATCGCTGAAACGAAAATTACGAACCCTGCATATTACATTGTAATTTTGGAAATCTGAGACCAAACTTTTCCTAGATTATGTAAATAATTTGAATTTTTCAGAAGAGAATTAATAAATCTCAATAACAAGTTCAAAAGTTTTAAAATTATGGAAAACCACAATTGCAAAAAGAGTCCAACCTTTTGTATTGAAATATTCGGAAACTAAGAGTTCAAAAGGTACTCTAAAGTTATATTGAAGTGCGATTTTTACGATACATATCAACAATACATACATCTTCCGTAGCGATATAATATAGATAATGATAATTATTTCTCTTAAACTATTAGATATTGGTAGAAAATTACTTGCAATAAATTAAGTACTAAATAGTTGAAAATAGACTGTTCTTAGCGAACATAACGTTGATACTTTTATATGTATTTCGTTATTGACATTTGTACATCAAGTAGTAGTGCAGTACATTGTATAGACATTTTATAATACTTCTTGTGATGGATACAGAAATAACCATAACTTAAAAAATGAATATTTCAACTGCACAAAAACTAAACAAATCCATTTTCTGGGTTTTATTGAAATTTAAAAAAAAAATCCCGGGATCCCGGGATTTCCCGGGATTAGCTAAGTATTTTATCCCGAATCCCGGGACACGAAAATTGGCCGGGAAATGGACACTCTAGGTCAACAACCGTCACCTCTGTCTTGTGGTGAGCCAGCTCCAGTTTCCTGGACCGCATCCACGCCTCCACAACCTTGATCGAGTGGTTGGTAGTCAACTTTACCTCCTCGATCGTTTCACCGTAGAATTCGAGCGTAATATCGTCGGCAAATCCGACAATTATTACTCCCACTGGATACTCTAACCTCAACACCTCGTCGTACATGACATTCCATAACACCGGACCCAGGATGGAACCTTGCGGGACTCCTGAGGTTATGTGAAAGCACTTCCGACCCACCTCAGTGTCGTAGACTAGTACACGATTCTGAAAGTAACTTCCGAGAATCTTGTACAGGTACTCCGGTATCCCCAGACGCAAGAGCGCATCGGCAATAGCAGACCAGCTGGCGCTATTAAACGCATTCCTTACATCCAGAGTCACTACCGCGCAAAAGCGAATTCCCCTCCTCTTAGGCTCGAGTGCTTTCTCGGCGGTTTTTGTAACCGACAAGATAGCGTCTACGGTGGACCTCCCCTTCCGAAAGCCGTACTGGTTACTCGAAAGACCATTTTCGCCCTCGGTGAACCGCAACATTCTATTGAGGATGATCTTTTCGAGCACCTTCCCCGCCGTGTCAATCAAGCATATTGGTCTATATGCCGACGGGTCTCCGGGTGGTTTCCCCGCCTTTGGCAATAGTACCAGGCTCTGCCTCTTCCAAGCCTCTGGGAAAACTCCCTCGTCCAGGCATTTCTGCATAGCAGACCTGAACATCTCGGGAGCCTCTGCAATAGCTACTTTTAAGGCCAGGTTCGGAACTCCGTCCGGACCTGGGGCCTTACCTACGCTAAGGGACTTAGCTATCCCCGCAAGTTTCACATCGGTGACCCTCTCCTCATCGCCAGCCCCAGTCCCCGGCTGTCCTACGAAAGGAGGCCAAGGACTAGGATCATGACGCGGAAAAAGTCCTCCAATGATCCCCTCCAACATCTCTGGAGATTGCTCTGTAGGAGCCATCACCCCTCTCGTCTTGGCCATAACGATCCTGTAAGCGTCACCCCACGGGTTCGTATTGGCACTCTCCATTAAACCCTTTGGAGACGGCATTTGAACACGTTTGTAATGGTCAGTTTTCTTGGCTGGGCTTATGTGACGCATCCGCCTCAAAAGGGTTAATGCAAAAAAAAAAATGAACTTAGGATTGGTGAATTACTGGTGGTCAGGGATGGACAGACTAAACTAAGAGACAGGTTCTGTCTCTTTTGTGACGGAATAGGGAAATAGAAGATAGTAGTACATATTAGGAGGAATACTTTCTCTTCCGACGTGAATTTCACACCAGACTTCTCGTACAAAAATATGAACAGACTATAGATAAGTAAAGCTGTAAGTGGCTACCACACTACTGATAGCAACAGCAGCAACCACAACCAACCGTACCGAGTGTTAACAGCCTTGCCTGCCGATAACACGTCCGTAAAATGAACTTCGCTTTTCAATTGCGCTTACCGTCGTCCGTTCGACCGTCCGTCCGATGCGATGCGGTGGTGAAATGTGCACCATTTCCCAGGGCCATCAAGTGGGGGGTTTCTGTTTGATTTTCCTGGTGAGGAATCAATTTCTCTTTTTAACGGTTCTACCGCCCCGCAACCACCGCACCACCAAGGCAATTATATTGCGGTGGATTACGCTGCACACCAGTGACGCTGCTCGGAGTTGCGGTGGGTTGGTCCAGTAGAGGTGACGACAGTAATTAGTAGCTTGTAGTATTTGAACAAACATTGAGGATATGGTCGAATTGCTTTTTCTATTGCACCATTTCACCTTTGCTTAGATCGAAGAGTTGTTTCATGTAGTACTGGCTGTACATTAGTGCATTGAAATAGATTACAACTCAATATCCTAGAGAAATTTTGAAGTGTTTCTTAAAAAATCTTTGCAAATTGTTGCCAAAGTCCTCCCAAATACTATGACGGATCTATCGGGAATACGTGAGAAGTCTTTCTCGGATCTACAACGGATTCCTTGCCAAGTAACTAGTTAAAATCCAATGAATTTCGACGTGGTATCGAGAACCGTTTTATGTGCATTACACAGCGTAACAAAAATTAACTTTTGGTCTGTCTCAAGAGCATACTTATGTGTCTCTGACAGATTTTGGGCTGCTGAATCCGAATCCGGGCTAAGATTTACTCCAGCACGTCACAATTTTGAGCTATACCTAAATTTATAGGGCAAAATATGCGATTTTGGGCTTTTTTGACTGCAAGCCATTAGGCATGGAAATACATTTTTTAACCAATCAATAGGTAAATTGGTCAATCAACATCTCAATTACCGACTCATGCAAAATATTTCGTTTTACCAAATCGAAATTGATAGTTTTAAGCGATTTATGTTAGGTATGATATTTCCCATACAAGTCACCCTCCGAAAGTTGCATGCAAGTTTACATACTGACATAAAATGTTTAAATCTATCGAATTTGATATGCTAAAACGAAATATTTTGTATGAGTCATTAATTTAGATGTTAATTGATCAATTTATCTTTTGATTGCTTAAAACATATCGTTCCATGCTTAATGGCTTGCGGTCGAAAAAGCCCAAAATCGCGTATTTTGCCCTATAAATTGAGGTATAGCTCAAAATTGTGACGTGCTGGAACAAATCTGAGCCCGGATTCGGATTCTGCAGCCCAAAATCTGTCAGAGACACAGTTTGCTCTTGAGACAAAAAAATGTTGCGCTGTGTTATGTTTAACCCTAAGAGGATGTCGGGGTCAATATGACCCAGACAGGTACGTTGAACGTGCAGTACGCCATCGTGGTGCTAAAACCCTAACATCTTGGGAGGGTTAAATTAATGGTAGCAGCGACATATTGTATTGTCTCAAAAGCAAAATTAAACTGTATTTTGTAAAGTGATCGGACAGCGATACCCCCTTGGATTTTAAGTTGTCATTAACACTAAGTTGAAAGCTAAAGTCTTAGAAAATTGTACTTGGGAATGTTTTGAGCAGGATTGAACGAGAATCTAACTAGCAAGTTGTACTTGTGTGCAATGTACAGGGGATGGCCAAAATGTTTGGGATAGGCAACTTTTTTTCTCCCACAAAAAAAAATCAACATGCTGTAACTTTTCATAGAGTGCATCAAAAAATCTCAAATTTTGACTGTTTGTCAACCTATTATATGTGCATCATTGGTACAAATTTGGGCTCGATTGATTAATTTTTCGCGAAATTAGAACCGTTCGGGTGAAACACTATTATTTAGACAACTCATTTTTGAACTGTCATATCTCGGAAACCAATGAATCGAATTGAATGAATTTTCTAACGTTTATCAACAATATATTGATACTTAATATGACGTTATAAAATGTAATATTTTCTCACGGAGAATTAAGTTATACCGGATTGAAATTTTTACCCATATAGAGGAAAATAAGTCAAATTTACAATACCACACAAAAATTACTGGATGTGTTCTTCCTTCAATCTAAATAGGCTCCAATATATCTGATTAGAGATAACTTGATAACAGAAGTGGAAAATCTTTGGATATCAACACTAAAATTTATTGACATTGATGTAAAAAAATTACATTTTTTCGCGAATAATCGAAAAAGTGTCAATCCATGATAACTTTTTTCAATATTTAAAAAGTACCTATGTTTTAATTGTTTGTGAAGCATTTACATATTGTTAGTGTACGTTCAAAATTTCATGCAATTCGGTTCACTGGTTTCCGAGATATGACACCTCAAAAATGAGTTGTCTAAAAAATAGTGTTTTACGCGAACAGTTCTAACTTTGCGAAATATTAATCAATCGAGCCCAAATTTGTACCAATGATGCACACATAATAGGTTGACGAACAGTCAAAATTTGATATTTTTTGATGCACTCTATGAAAAGTTATAGCATGTTGAACTTTTTTGTGAGAGAAAAAAAAGTTGCCTATCCCAAACATTTTGGCCATCCCCTGTATATTCCACCGGATCGTACCTGTGATATCGGATATATTGAGGCTCACTGTAGGGCAGCACGAAATGTTCTTGAAATTACCAGTGCGGGTTATGACACAATTGTGCTTGAGGATTTTAACCTGCCGAATGTCTCGTGGATATGATCGGAGGCTTCTTTTACCCTGATACCAATCTCTCTACAACCCACTCTAGAACAGTCAAGCTTCTCGACAGCTAAAACTAAGCAACGTTATTGCAAATCAATTCTGTTGCAAACGAGAACAAGCGTCACCTTGACCTATGTTTTTCTCAGCGTTGAATTCAACTACTGCTGTAATGTTGGCTCCTTTACCGCTCGTTAAAATGTTAGCTAAACATCTTCCGTTACTTCTTTCGATTATGCGCGTTACCGATCACTACTTAACCACGGACTTTATCGTATAACAACTTGTTATCTTCGCTCGATTTGAATAATATTCTGGATTTCGACAACATCGCTACCCGAGCAGGAATGAATAACTGCCACATAACTAGAGCATACTAAAATCAGGTATCATACCAAGACAAGGTATTGGTCGGTTGTCCAGGTATTGAAAATAACTTATTTTGGTATTTTGTAGGTATTGATACAATACCTCAACGAGTTATTGGTTTGGTGTTGAGGACTGCTTGAGGTATTATTCAATTATGGAAAAATCTCTATTTGTATGGAAATATCGCCGATTATTATTTAGGTATTGCCATACCTGATATCATTATTCACGCGTTATGCACAGAATACACACCAGTTATTATTTTAGGTATTTTACCTCTTATGCAGGGCTACTTAATACCTCATTCAGGTTGTAGGTATTCGCTTTTCCATACCTGAGTTAGTTATTCTTCAGCTATTTTCTCCTGCTCGGGTACTGCAGCACAAACGCCCTCTTACATCTTGCCGATCTGAATCATAAACAGTCCACAGTCACCAATTCCGATGAATGTAAATGCCCGGACATACGGGATCACTCGTACATCTGGAAGAGGTGCAATCCGAGCTGCCTTCGGTACAGCACGAAACACGGTGCACCATGGACAATTCCTTGCCACTTTTCGAACAACTGTTCTCAAACTTGGTATGTGAAAAATCTGTCGTAGTTCATTCTTTGCTGTTTCTCGAAATCCGTGGACGTAGCGCCGATAAAACTATTCTACTTGTTTCTTTCTGGGTTTCTCCAGAAGATTCTTCTGGGCTTCCTCACGAAAAGCCTTCCAAAATTCCTTCAGAAGTTCATTACCGGACATCTCCCAAAATTTCGAATTCCTCCAGCAATTCCTTCCGGGATTCTTCCAAGACATTTCGGGATTCCTCCATGAATTTATACCTGGATTCCTTCAGAAATTTCTCCCAGGATAACTCCAGGAGTTCCTCCTGGGATTTCCCCAGAAATTCCTCCCGGGATTCCTCAAGAAGCTCCTTCAGGAATTCTTCTAAGGATTCCTCCAGGGATTTCTCCCCAAATTCCACCTGCAGTTCTCCAGTAGTTCCTTCTAGGATTTCTCCTAAAATTCCTATTTAACTCCACAGTATTTTTCATAAAATTCAGGATAAGAAAATCCCCGTAGAGGAGTTTCGATAAAATCCCGGAAACAATTTCTGATGGAATCCAGAAAATGATACCTGGTAGAATATCAGAAGGTATTTTTGGAGGAAACCCGGGAGAAAGTCCTACAGGAATTGCTGGAAAAATTCCTTATGGAATTCTTTCAGAAATTCTTGGAGGAATTATTGGAGGAATTCCTGGAGAAATTCCTGGAGAAATTTTCGGAGGATTTTCTGGAGGAAATCTTGGAGGAATTCTTTGAAAAATTCCTGGAGGAATTCCTTGAAAAATTCTTGGAGGAATTCCTTGAGAAATACCTGCAGGAATTTCCAGAGAAATTCCTGGAAGATTTCCCGGAGAATTTCCTGGAGGAATTCCCGAAGAAATTCCTGGAGGAATTTCCGGAGAAATTCTTGAAGAAATTCTTGGAGGGATTCTTAGTGAAATTTCTGGAAGATTTGCAGGAGGAATTTCTAGGGGAATTCCTGAAGCAACTCCTAGAGGTACCCCTGAATGAAATTTTTAGAGGAATACCTGAAGAAATTCTTGGAGGAATTTGTGGAGAAATTATTTGAAGAATTCCTGTAGAAATTCGTAGAGGAATTCCTGGAGAAGTTTCTGGAGAAATTCCTCGAGAAATGCTTAGAGGAATTTCTAGAGGAATTCCTGGAGGAATTTTTAAAGGAATTTCAGGAGAAATTTCCAAAGGAATTCTTGGAGGAATTTTAAAAGAAATTCGTGGAAGAATTTCTAAAGGAATTCCTGGGAGAATTTCTAAAGCAATTCCTGGAGGAATTTCTAGAGAATACCTAGAGAAATTGCTAGACGAATTCCTAGAGAAACTAATGGAGGAATAGTGGAGAATTCCTGGAGAAACTTGTAGAGGAATTCTAGAGCAACTGCTGAAGAAATTGCTAGAAGAGTTTCTGAAGAAATTCCTGGAAGGAACTCCTGGAGGAATCCTGTTCCTAGAGGAATTTTTGGAGGAATCTCAGAAGGAACTTTTGGAGGAATCACAGAAGGACTCTTGGAGAAATTCCTTGAGGAATTCGTGGATGAATTTTTGGAGTAATCCCAGAAGAAACTCCTTGAGAAATTTCTAGAAGAATTCCTGGAGGAATTCCCGGAGAAATTTCTGAAGAAATTCTTGGAGGCAAGCGATCGGAATTTCTAGAGGAATTCCTGAAGGAATCGCTGTAGCAATTCCTAGAGAAATTTTTGGAGTAAGCCCAGAAGAAACTCATGGAGGAATTTCTAGATACTGGATGTATTTTCAGAGGCACTTTTGGAGGAATCCTAGAAGGAACTCTTAGAAGAATTTCTAGAGGAATTCTTGGAGAAATTCCTTAAGGAATTCCAAGAGGAACTCCTGGAGAAATTCCCGGAGAAATTCTCAGAAGAGTTCCTGGAGAAATTTGTAGAGGAGCTTTTGTAGGAATCCCAGATGGAACTCCTGCAGGAATTTCTAGAGAAATTCCTGAAAAAAAAATCCTGGAGAAATTCCTGGACGAGCTCCTGAAAAAATTCCTGGGGAAACTCCTGGAGGAATTTTTACTGGAATTCCTAGAGAAAATCCCAGAGGAATTCTTGGAAAAATTCCTAGAGGAACTTTTGAAGTTATCCTAGAAAAAACTCCTGGAGGAATTCCTAGAGGAATTCTTGCAGAAATCCCTTAAAGAATTCCGAGAGGAACTCCTCGAGGAATTCCCGGAGAAATACTCAGAAGAGTTCCTGCAGAAATTTGTAGAGGAATTTTTATAGGAATCCCAGATGGAACTCTTGCAGGAATTTCTAGAGAAATTCTTGAAAAGAATCCTGGAGAAATTCCTGGATGAACTCCTGAAAGAATTCCTGGGGAAACTCCTGGAGGAATTTTTACTGGAATTCCTAGAGAAATTCCCAGAGGAATTCTTGGAGAAATTCCTAGAGGAACTTTTGAAGTTATCCTAGAAAAAACTCCTAGAGGAATTTCAAGAGGAATTCTTGGAGAAATTCCTTAAGGAATTCCGAGAGGAACTCCTGGAAGAATTCCCGGAGAAATTCTCAGAAGAGTTCCTGGAGAAATTTGTAGAGGAATTTTTGTAGGAATCCCAGATGGAACTCCTGCAGGAATTTCTAGAGAACTCTTGAAAATATTCCTGGGGAAACTCCTGGAGGAATTTTTACTGGAATTCGTAGAGAAATTCCCAGAGGAATTATTGGAGAAATTCCTAGAGGAACTTTTGAAGTTATCCTAGAAAAAACTCCTGGAGGAATTTCTAGTGGAATTCTTGGAGAAATTCCTTAAGGAATTCCTAGAGGAACTCCTGGAGGAATTCCCGGAGAAATTCTCAGAAAAGTTCCTGGAGAAATTTGTAGAGGAATTTTTGTAGGAATCCCTGATGGAACTTTTGTAGGAATTTCTAGAGAAATTTCTTGAAAAAAATCCTGGAGAAATTCCTGGACGAACTCCTGAAAGAATTCCTGGGGAAACTCCTGGAGGAATTTTTACTGCAATTCCTAGAGAAATTCCCAGAGGAATTCGTGGAGAAATTCCTAGAGGAACTTTTGAAGTTATCCTAGAAAAAACTCCTAGAGGAATTTCTAGAGGAATTCTTGGAGAAATTCCTTAAGGAATTCCGAGAGGAACTCCTGGAGGAATTCCCGGAGAAATTCTCAGAAGAGTTCCTGGAGAAATTTGTAGAGGAATTTTTGTAGGAATCCCTGATGGAACTTTTGTAGGAATTTCTAGAGAAATTTCTTGAAAAAAATCCTGGAGAAATTCCTGGACGAACTCCTGAAAGAATTCCTGGGGAAACTCCTGGAGGAATTTTTACTGGAATTCCTAGAGAAATTCCCAGAGGAATTCTTGGAGAAATTCCTAGAGGAACTTTTGAAGTTATCCTAGAAAAAACTCCTAGAGGAATTTCTAGAGGAATTCTTGGAGAAATTCCTTAAGGAATTCCGAGAGGAACTCCTGGAGGAATTCCCGGAGAAATTCTCAGAAGAGTTCCTGGAGAAATTTGTAGAGGAATTTTTGTAGGAATCCCTGATGGAACTCCTGCAGGAATTCCTGAAAAAAATCCTGGAGAAATTCCTGGACGAACTCTTAAAAGAATTCCTGGGCAAACTCCTGGAGGATTTTTAGAGGAATTCCTAGAGAAATTTCCAGAGGAATTCTTGGAGAAATGCCGTCGTCTAATGCGAAACGAGAAAAAAAGTGAAGGCAAGTGGAGTGAAATTTTAAACGTGAAATTTTGCGTAATTATTCGATTTCCAGTGCTAAGGAGGAAGTTTATCGATAGTCTACATCTTTTTGCTTCCATCTAATGAGGCATCGGTAGAGGTAAGTAGGAATATCTGAAATGATTTGTGAAATGAAAATTGGTGAAAATGCCACAATCTCGCGTTTCTCAACGAATTTTGGAACTGGTCTTTATGAGATGAAAGTTTACATAGTGTTCCATCATTTGCCATCAAAATCTCAATAATGACAAATTTTGAGTTGTGCCCCTATTGCAGGACACCGACGATATCGTGCTTTGTAACAGCAGGTTAAAGTAATATGTACCTAATATCTACCAGCTGATTTTTCTTAAACCGCTTAACTTCTACCACCACCTGATAGATCAACATTTCTCTATCTGTTGATCTCTAGGAGGGCAATGTGTGCACAAACCGCTTAGCCTCGTGTAACAGCTCTCCCCCGTGACGACGACGTCAGTCAGATTCTGCGTTATTTTTTTTTTTTTTTGAATCTCACCCACTGAACGAATCCAAGGCCATTCCTCTGTGACCGACGTTGGTATGCCTTTTTGATGAACGTGCGGTTCTAGGTTAGAGGGTGAATAGAACGATTTCTGCTGCTCATTTCGTGAATACAACGGACAATATATTTACCAAACATACCGGCGCGAGTTCGATGTTTATCTTTGCCACAGAGAGCGCCGCCGTGTGCTTCGTAATGATATTGCTATATCTCACAGCACGCGATTTTTATTTTTCAGTTGACGGGGCTGATGTTTGTGGATCGACGACGAAAGAAATGTCGTTTCGTCTTCCTATGTACCTTCGATTGATCACTCTGAAAGTCAGAGTTCAGACGTTATAATTTTATCTAGTTTATCTCGCATGTGGTTTTCACCTGTTTCACTATCACTCCATTGTACAGAATCCTATTCAGAAATATCTTTCTGATAAGCACAGCCATAAACCGCAAGAAATTTAGTACGTGAAATTTATTAAACAGTCATAATTAAAAGACAAGCAAAGAGCAAATGACGCTACACTCATAGGAAGCCACCGCACCGTAAATGTGGAGCAGGTGCCTAATCAATTCAATTGTGGTTTAGTGAACGCTTAGCTCCTAGCGACGACGCTATCGACACGACGATCGTGAACTTTTAACCCTCACTGAAGGTTGTTTAATGTGCTGTAAAAAAAAGTTTGGAACCGGATCGATTGACTGGTATTAGCCACTGTTTGTAGTTTTTTTTATTGCTGTAGAGTAGAACGTTGTTTATATTAAATTAAAGCGTTCTACATCCCAAACAGTGATCATCGAATTTTATTGCGTACACACGCACTATAATCATCGAATAGGCGCATGTTGTAATACTACATGGATGGAAAACTGTTAAAATTGAAGTAGTGCGTGTTACACATACAACTTACATTTTAAGATTCATTAGAAATTATGCAAATTCTGATCGATTTTAAATGATTTGTTCAATTTGATGTCCACATCAAATTCTGATTTTATAAGACGGGCTTGGTGGTCTAGTGGCTACCGCTTCTGATTCATATGCAGAAGGTCCTGGGTTCAATCCCTGTCCCGTCCCTTTCCTCCTACTTAGTATCTTTCTATACACATTTTTCCTCCTCTCTAGATATAATACAACTCATGTATATTCACATGTTCATAGCCATCGCTAATACAGAAACGGATTGAAAAAGCCGTTTTCCTTCTTCCAAACTTTCACAACACAGTGTCTCAATCCTATTAGATAACACAAGTTATGCAATCAAGCGAAATGTGCCCGCACATCTTCAGAATTGATAAAAACACAATTCTATCACCTAACCTTACACTGCTATCCACGCACCAATGTGTGAACCTTCTGCCAACCAAGTCCCACCAACACTCCGACATCCGCATGAATTTGTGCTGACGCAGAGGAATATTCGGTCAAATATAGATACAAACTATTGCAATCATCACTTCCTTACGCTTCCCCACATTGACCTGCAACCTGACGTGGCAGGCGCCATTGTCGCCTAGAAATAGAAGATCACCAACGCTCATACACTGAAGATGCCTGCTAGTCCCCGACAGATTTCTCATTGGTTCCTTGTGTGAGTGTAGCTGGTCTGGTGATACTGGAGTAGCATCCACGGGCGATCAATCAAGCTGAAGCTCAAGCTCATATCAAATCGTTTGTTTTGTCAAGCAACAAGATGAATTTTATGACAAAACAATAATATTTAACATGAAATCATAAAGAGTATATTGGTGCAGAGGTTTTACCGATTATGTCCCGTAACGTGGGTAGATAATCTCACGTTGCGGTGTAAGATCTACCACACCAAATTTGGATCTTGCTATATGTTTTCCTGTCTAAAGTAATCAGGCAGTTATGTACATTCAAAATCCTAAGGCCTGTCCACGTTAAATTTCGAACTTGCAGAATCTAGAAAACGATGTTACAAACATCAAATTAAATACCACCCAAACATGAAGTGAAGGTCTTAGAAAAATAGAAAAATAAACATTATACATACCTACAGTTAGTTTCTGGCATCAGTAGAGAAATTTTAGTGAAAATTTTGGCCAGAAATTTCAAATTTTGGGGTCCTACTTTGCTTATTTACTAGCTAATTCTCACAACTATGTATTTTCGGTCATGTTTTACATTCTTGAATGTTTCTGATAATAAATACTTCTGATTCCAATCGAAGGAATTCCCACAATTATCATTTTTCTTCAATTATTATGCACAAATCAAAATTCATTAAATTGCAACTTTTTCAGTAATAAGGTATATTATTGATTTACGTGTTTCGATAGATTGCAGCTGTTCGAGCCCGATCATCAATATTAACTTCCTTTCTCGATCAACCTACACTACACAGGGTCTTCTCAGCTATCTAGTGTAGTATCGGTAGCGATTGTCTCAATTGGCTATGAATAACACTACGGACCGCCTATTCCGGTGGTAAGAGTTCAGCTGCCTTCTTTAGTCTCACTTGAGGCTAAATAAGGGCGGGATTATAAAGACGTTGTTCATTAGTTTAAATTTTCACCTATATGGTTTCGCATTATGCGATTTACACAGTGTATTCATTGTAGCCTCGCCTTTGGCGTTTTCCAATCGATACCGATCTGGTTTTATTGCTGCTGTTCTTTGTTGTGCTGTTATTGTAGGAATTTTATCTTACCTAGTTTGGGTATTGGCTACGGATAGGATAGCTCAGATCAATCTTTAGCATAAAACAACAGCAACGATCAATCTTTGCAGACTTATCCAGAATAGTACAGCCCAAGTGGCCTTGGTACAAAAACCTTACTTGCGTAAGGGGAATTTCTATCTAGGAAACCTTGTGAACCCGGTGTTTGCTACTTACGGTAAACATTAAATGGCAAACTCGCATGTCATGCCTCGAGCATGTGTGCTTGTCAACAACGCAATAGTTGCTACACTTATCTCTGAACTAACCACCAGAGATGTATGTACTATCACAATTTATGTATCTGTTGGAAACCTCAACAGGAAATACGTTTATTGTTTGGTTTATTTACCGCATGACGAACCATCCCCTACGGATGCTTTGAAACAAGTCATCCCATACTATACTTCAAAAGGGCTTCCGCTATTTGTTGCCAGTGACGCTAATGCTCACCATATCATCTGGGGCAGCTCAGATATTAACTTGAGAGGCTCCAGTTCGATGGAATACCTAAGTAGTACAGATCTTGCATTATTTAACATACGCAACCGCCCAACCTTCATTGCTAGAGATGAAGTGTTAGACATTACGATTTGTTCTAACAGAAAAAGTCACGAGTTGACCAATTTGCATGTGTCAGATGAAGAATCTTTATCTGATCATCGCTACATCTTTCTTGAACACTTAAATGTACTTCGCTTATTTCACGTATCAGGAATCCCGGTCAACAAACTGGGATCTCTTTACTGATTTGATTGCGGCCAAATTTCATGGATACTTACCAACTGTTGACACTCCAAGTAATTTATATGATGCCGCCCTCATCATGGAAGCTTTTGAAGAAGCTTGCCCTCTACGGTCTGTAAAGACCACAAGGGGAACCCCTTGGTGGAACTCTGATCTGGCCAAGCTCAGGAAACAATGTAGAAAGAGTCGGAACAGATGACGTTCGGCTGGATCGGAGACTTTCAGGTCGGCTCACAAGGCCTACCAAAAAGCTCTTCGGTCTGCTGAACGATTCGGCTGGAAAAAAAAACCTTTGTACAAATGATTCCAGTTCAGTGAATCAAAATTCATCCATCGCGCAACAATAACGACAATGTCGCAACCTGAATTTGTTGCGACACTCTACCCAATGCGACATACGTTTGTCCCAACTTGAACAGAATAGGACAAAGATCGTGTACCACGAGTTTAGAGATTTTTAAGCCTTACATTGTGATTTTCGAGCGGTAACTTCGAGTCGTTAAACACTGCAACGCTGCTGAAGATATATCATCACAAAAATTCGATTTTGGGTTAGTAATAGTTGATTATTCGCGAGTTAAAAAGTACGCAACAAATTCTGCTTCCGTTTTGTCTGCAACAAAAAAATTCGAGACCATGTCATTATCTGTTACCAGTGGGGATAAAGAGTAATCGCCGCGTCTTCTTTGTTGCTTGTTTTTTGCCTCTTTTGTCTGACAATTCTCTTCACTGTTCCAGTTTGAGTCAGTCGGTTGAACCAAATCCTTGCAAAATCCAAGGATTTCCAAGTGAACAAACTTCGTTTGACAAATAGCGATCTGACTTCCTCTGATGAGGAAGTTCTGGAATGCTGGGATATTACATCTTCGGATGAACCTGATGTCTTTTCTTGTAGTTATGATTCCCTGGCCTCCGCTCGGAGTATTGTAACCATAGAATCGATTGAGTGGGCACTTAATAGCTTTACTACTTTCAAATCCCCTTGGCAGATGGGATTTATCCTATTCAGAAGGGATTTGATTATTTCATGTTTTGGAAAAAATACTTGTTTGCATTTTTGCTACAGGGTATATTCCCAAATCTTGGCGGGATATTACTGTGAAGTTTATTCCGAAAGTAGGTCGTGCGTCGTATGAAGAAGCAAAAAGTTTCAGACCTATCAGGTTGACCTCCTTCCTTCTGAAATGCTTAGAACGCATTGTGGATCATCACATCCGTGATGTTCATCTGGCCAACGTGCCTCTTCATGTGAACCAACATGCCTACCAATCTGGTAAGTCCACTATGACTCTTTTACACAAGGTTGTTTACGATATTGAGAAAGCATTCGCTCAAAAGCAATCTTGTTTGGGTGTTTTCTTGGATATCGAGGGAGCTTTTGACAATGTTCCTTTCGATGCCATATTGGAAGCCGCTCGGAGTCATGATATATCTTCAATAATTTTCAATTGGATTCATCAAATGCTCAAAAATCGATATCTCTTCTCGACATTGCGTCTAGCAGGGATTAGGAAATTGAGTGTTTGTGGATGCTTCCAAGGGGCAGTCTTGTCACCGCTTTTGTGGAATCTCCTACTTATGGTTTTGCCGAAGACTCTTTAGCATTGTTAGTTGGTATGTGTATCACCACCCTTTTCGACCTGATGCAAAGCGCTCTAAAGGTAGTTGAGGGTTGGTGTCGCCAATATGGCCTTTCGATTAATCCGAGTAAAACATCTATTGTTCTTTTTACGGAAAGGCGTAACCGTAATGGCGTTCGACCTTTGCATCTCTTCGATTCTGAAATCGATGCGACTGAACAGGTAAAGTACGTTGGAGTCATTCTTGATTCCAAGCTTTCCTGGACACCTCACATTGAATCAAGAAAGCTTGTATGGCCTTCGGGCAATGCCGGCGAACCTTTGGTACAACTTGGGGTCTTAAACCCAAGTATATCAAATGGATCTACACAACTGTTGTTCGGCCAATATTGGCTTATGGATGTCTTGTGTGGTGGCAAAAGGGCGAAATGAGAACGATCCAATCGAAGTTAGGCCATCTGCAAAGGATGTGCTTAATGGCGATGTCTGGAGCGTTCTCTTCAACTCCTACGGCAGCGTTCGAAGTTCTCTTTGACGTTGCTCCACTACACATTCATCTCAAACAAGAAGCACTTTCTTGCACTTACCGTCTACGGGTACTCGGTTCCTGTGAATCGCACATCAACACACACCTCGTTGTTTCCACTTTTGGTGAATTGGGACAAAGTTGTCCTTGCTCCAAGTGATCTTACAAATGCTTATAATTTTCCATATAGGACATTTTGCACGAAATTCCCTTCCCAGGAAGGGTGGACATTTGGATATCTGGAAAGAAGTATTTCAGACGCCATCGTATGTTACACTGATGGCTCCCTTCTCGAAGGTCGAACAGGCGCTGGTGTCTACTCTCGTGAGCCAAGGCTACATCAGTCTTGCTTCACTTGGTAGACATTGCACTGTTTTTCAGGCTGAATTTTTTGCTCTTATGTGCGGAGTGCAATCAGCACTTCAGCAGCACGTGATGGACAAAGTCTGTGCTGTTCTGTTCAGATAACCAGGCTGCTAGAAAAGCACTTGCTTCGGCCAACTCCAGGTCGAAGATACTTATCGCTTGTCGAACTCAAATCGAGGAGCTGAATTCAGCAAACACTGTTCACCTTGTATGGGTACCTGGCCATTCCTTCATCGCCAGAAGTGAAATGGCTGAAGAGTTAGCTCGCACTGGAGCATCACATGACTTCATTGGCCCTGAGCCAGCTATTCCGGTATCAAAGTGCTGGATAAAGCTTCAAATTCACATCTGGGCTGCCACTCAACACAAACAATACTGGAATAGTTTGAAGTTATGTCGTCAAACAAAATTGTATTGTATTGAGTCATCTCCAGGGGTGACGAAGTATCTAACCAATCTGTCCAAGCAAAATTGCAACATGATGGTCGCAACATTAACTGGCCACTGCCGACTCAGCTATCACATGGCGAATATTCAGCAAGCTGATTCACTTGCATGTGATAGCTGTGATTCATTGTGGAACTTCATATCATTTGATATGCAACTGTTTTTGCGCAACTGCGTTTTCGAGTACTCGGTAAACACTTATTAAGTGAAACAGACTTCAGAAACCCGAATCTTCAGGATATTCTGATGTTCTTACCTGCTGTGGTAAAGAACTATAGGACACATTCTACCGTGACGATACATCGTTTTGACGCCTTTTTTGTCAGATTTTTCACTATAACTCGTAAATTCGACAGTTTACGGTCGAATTTACGAGTTATAGTGAAAAATCTGACAAAAAAGGCTGTAAAGTTAAAACGTTGTTACCTCACGGTAGAATGTGTCATACTCTCTTTACTCTTTATGCGTTTTTTTAGCTCCCTTTTCAGGGAATCAATTGTGGTGCGCTTATGCGTTAGTACTCTCTTCCAGGGTATCTTTTCCTTCTTTTTTGCCCAGGTAGATGATGAAATATGCTTTAATTATGGCGATGGCACAAATGGCCCAAATGAAGGATATCTTGCCTCTGGAGCCGGCCTTCTGAGACCTGATTGATCAGCGGGAAAGTAATAGAGGCGACAAGTGAATATGAAATAGGCAAGATGGACCAACCCATGATCTTAGCCTGACAAAAGAACAAAAAAAAGTGAATATGAACCAGTGACAGAGATAAAGTTCTGCAAGATCTTGTTAGATTTGGGATGCCTGACACGTTAGATAAAGCTGTTCAACTGGCCATACAATATTGCCACTCACGCAGTGCTACCGGGTTAAACCCTCAACCTTTTCGACTGGCCTTAAGAGACGTAAAACACCACTTCGGATTGTGATAAACAATGTTGAACGTGTTGAAAAAAATATTGTTTATGAAATATAAACTACAGGTACATGCCTACAATGTGGAGCCTCGTAGCCGTGCGGTTAGGGTCACCAAGCTTCTAATCACACCATGCTATGGAGTGAGGGTTCGATTCCCGCTCCGGGCGATGAAACTTTTCGTGAGAATAGTTTCTTCTCCGTATCCACTGGTGCATGCTCCGTGTGTCCCTTGTCTAGTGTTTAAGTTTCATTCAGTCTGTGCAGCCTCTGGCTGAAGACGGTGTCCGCGTCTTTTTTTTTTTAAATAAACGGAACGAAGAAATAAATTTCGTAGTAAAAGGAATTCTGGTAAACGATCGTTCAGTTGAAATGGGAGTGAGCTGGCCGAGAACAGCGTTTCCTCAAACAATGTGATCATAACTTCACTAAGGCCATATCCAGAAATTACATCATCGGTGCCGTAATCGGTTGTTTTCGAATAGTATGAATTTGGGAGCGTGAGATTACTTATTACACTCATACCCTAGACTAGATAAATAACTCCTAAAAAACAATGCATTGTTCAAGTTTTGTCATGCAAATCTGATTCTTAAAGAGATTGCAGAAGCTGTACACCTATATCATGATGAACAGCTACCACCCTATAAAAACTTGTTTTCATGACGCAAGCCATTCAAATATTGTATTAGAAAATATGTCGTTGGCTGCTTCTGCGTCACTCGACAAAGTTTTCCACTTTTGGAGTGATACCTACTTTTATTTTAATAACAATGTAGATATAATACGCAGAAGAGCTCTTATTCGGAAGTATTTGTCTAACCGTTGACATCGTCAACACTTTAGCAAACACCTCATCTCATGTTGACACATGACATTTTTACTTGAAATTATGAAGTTCAAATACAAGTGCGTACATTATCATCACCAAACCTTCCTCCATCCAAAAATTACATTCGGAAATCAAAGCCAAGAAAAATTACACTGCTCTACTCACCTACGATTCATCTTCCACGTCGCTAATCTAGTCGCGGCCGCCATGTCCTTATCTCGAGTTATTTCAGGAACCTAAATTCTCGCTTACAATCACACACACGTGAGCCCCGCGCGAAATTGAATCCCAAAACAAGCCGCGAGCGCCCGCCACAGACGATTTGAATCTTCACAGCACTGCCACCGGTCAGTGTGCGCCACCGCCGCCGCCCTTGAAAATTTGAATCATTTCACTTCCGACGCGTCGCCGTTGCGGGAATCATTTATCAAACACTACTGCAACAATTCACACATTCCCTGTCGATTGTCGGTTGGTTGTCGCGGTTTTTTTGCTGCCGTATTTACTCTGCTTTCGATTGACCAGTACCTATAGTATAGACACAGGCACAGTGAGACCCAGTGCGGTGTGTGGCACTTGAAATGCTCAAGTCGTCCTATCTTCAGAAAACTCGAATAATCACATCGTTTGCGTCACTCTCGTGTGTTGTGCAGCACTTCGTATCGTTGCCGTCTTCTGTACTATCAGCCACTCTGCGATGGGGAAACGATAAGCGAAATTCCGAATTCAGCCACCTTCAGCACGGCAAAAGGTTTGATAGTCTTCTAAAACGAAAAAAAATAATGCGGTAGCTTTTAGAATGGATTCATAAAATAATTAGCTAAAACTTAAGAACTTTAAGAATGGATTCATAAAATAATGAACTAAACTGAAAATGAGTTATTAGAAACGAAGCCATTTCCCATTGAGAATACACGAAAGACCATAGTTTTCTATGGATTGTTAAACATTTTGTAATAAAGTTTAACACCACGTAATCGTTTATGCACTGACACCAGCGAACAAAAAGGACTTGCGATTGGAAACTCGGTACGTGGAACTGCCGATCTCTCAACTTCATTGGGAGAACCCGCAAACTCGCCGATCTACTGAAGCTTGAAAATGCCCTTTCCAGTCTTGACAAAATTCAAATACAACTATTTGATCTTGTCCGACGTTTCGGTCTCAATTAGGACCTTCCTCAGGGACTCAATTATTGCCTAGTTTTCGTCCATTTTTTTATCGAACAATGACAATTTTCCCACACAGCAGTTAACGGTTGGGATTCGGTAACTGTGGAAAAACCCTTTCGGATTTTTACCGCTCTGGAACTTGAAACATTGCGCTTGACCGTAAAGCAATGGTGATCGATCAAGCGCAAGGTATCAAGTTCCAGAGCGGTAAAATTCCGGAAGAGTTTTTCCACAATTACCGAATCCCAACCGTTAACTGCTGTGCGGGAAAATTGTCATTGTTCGATAAAAAAAATGGACGAAAACTCGGCAATAATTGAGTCCCTGAGGAAGGTCCTAATTGAGACCGAAACGTCGAACAAGATAATATAGCAGTATTTGAATTTTGCCAAGACTGCAAGAGCCATTTTCAAGCTAAAATCTATCGCAGTGCATCGTAGCGCTGCAGGAGGTGTGTTGGATAGGATCCATGGTGCGAACGTTTAGAGGTAATCATACCATCTACCAGAGCTGCGGCAACACAAGCGAGCTGGGAAAAGCTTTCATCGTCATGAGTATTATGCAGAGGCGCGTGATTGGTTGAAGGCCGATCGACGAAAGAATGTGCAGGTTGAGGATCAAGGGCCGATTCTTCAACTTCAGCATAATGAACGTGCCCAGCCAACACTCCGTGGGCACTGATGATGACAAGGACGCATTTTACGGGCAGCTCGAACGCGAGTACGACCGCTGCCCAAGCCACGACGTCAAGATCATCACAAGGGAGTTAAACGCTCAGGTAGGCCAGGAGGAGGAATTCAAATCGATGATTGGCAAGTTCAGCGCCCACCAGCAGACGAACGAAAACGGCCTACGACTCATTCATTTCAACACCTCCAAAAACATGGCCATACGTAGCACATTTTTTCAACATAGCCTCCCTTATCGTTACACCTGGGGTCACCACAGCAGACGGAATCTGAAATGGACCACGTTTTGATTGACGGACGCCACTTCTTCGACATTATCGACGTCAGGACCTATCGTGGCGCCAACATCGACTCCGACCACTATCTGGTGATGGTCAAACTGCGCCCAAAACTTTCAGTCATCAATAATGTACAGTACCGGCGACCGCCACGGTACATCCTAGAGCGACTAAAACAAGCGGATGTCGCCTCAGCATACGCGCAGAATCTCGAGGCCGCCGAGGGCGAGCTCAATGAGGCCCCTCTAGAGGACGGCTGGCGTACAGTGAAAGCAGTCATCAACGATGCAGCTGAGAGCACTATCGGGTACGTGGAACGGAATCGACGGAACGAATGGTTCTACGAAGAGTGCAAAACGGTTTTGAAGGAGGAGAACGCAGCGCGGGTGGTAATGCTGCAGCAAGGGACCCTACAGAACGTGGAACATTACAAACATAAGCGGAAACAGCAGACCCGCCTCGTGCCACGAGCCGGAATGTGCAGGGATAAAGACGGAGGCCTCTTGACGGACGGACGTGAGGTGATCTAAAGGTGGAAGCAGCACTTCGATCAGCCCCTGAATGGCGTGGAGAACGTAGGCACGGAGGACCATGGCAACGGAGGAAACGACGATGCCAGTGCAGCGGAGAACGGAAATGAACCAACTCCCACGCTAAGGGAAGTTAACGATGCCATTCATCAGCTCAAAACCAACAAAGCAGCTGGCAAGGATGGTATCGCAGCTGAACTCATCAAGATGGGCCCAGAAAAGTTGGCCACTTGTCTGCACCGGCTGATAGTCAGGATCTGGAAAACCCAACAGCTGTCGGAGGAGTGGAAGGGGTAATCTGCCCCAGATCATCTTCCGTCGTCTGTTACCTAAAACAAATGAATTCGTGGGAAGTTATTAAGCCGGCTTCATCGACGGGCGGTCGACAACGGACCAGATCTTCGCTGTACGGCAAATCCTCCAGAAATGCCGTGAATACTAGGTCCCAACGCACCACCTGTTCATCGACTTCAAAGCGGCATACGACAGTATCGACCGCGCAAAGCTATGGAGCATCATGGACGGTAACGGCTTTCCTGGGAAGCTGATTAGACTGATTAAAGCAACGAAGGACGGTGTGCAAAACTGTGTAAGGGTTTCGGGTTAACTATCCAATTCAGTCAAAACTCGCCGGGGACTGCGACCAGGTGATGGACTCTCATGCCTACTCTTCAATATCGCTCTGGAAGGTGTGTTGCGATGAGCAGGGCTCAACAGCCGGGGAAGGATTTTCACAAAATCCGGCCAATTTGTTTGCTTTGCGAACGACATCTGGCGATAATGTGCCACGCCAGAACATTTGGAACTGTGGCAAAGCTGTACACCCGTCTGAAACGCGAAGCAGCTAAGGTCGGACTGGTGGTGAATGCCTCAAAAACAAAGTACATGCTGGTAGGCAGAACCGAATACGACCGGATCCGTCTGAGTAGTAATGTTATGATAAACTGGGATACCTTCGAGGTGATGGAGGAATTCGTCTACCTCGGATCCTTACTGACGGCTGACAACGTGAATCGTGAAATTCGAAGGCACATCATCAGTGGAAGTCGGGCCTTCTTCGGGCTAAAAAGATTCAGCCACGCACCAAATGCACCATGTACAAAACGCTAATAAGGCCGGTGGTCCTCTACGGACACGAGACTTGGACCATGCTCGAGAAGGACCTGCAAGCACTCGGAGAAGGATGAACCACGTGTTCGCTGTACTTTACGGCGAATCCAGCATCCTAAAGGTGGTCAAATCCGGAAGGATACGATGGGCAGGGCATGTTTGAACAAGCTTTATCATGTAACTATTGTTTTCGCTCTGTTTGGCTCTAAACAAGTATAAATTGATGTTTTTTGAATAGTTGATTCTCTCATTCTCAATCTCTCACTAAAATTACACTCGTGTTGGGGATCAAACAAGCTGACGTTTGGCATGTGTCGTTTGACAATTGCTTTGTAATGTTGATGATCTTTCAGCCGTAAAACGATGCAAGTACAACATCAGATTATCATATCCCCTCCAAAGAGGTGATCGTCATTGTGGCGGCCATTAGTGCTCGTTAAAAGCAGAATATTTATAGGCAGAGTGTGCCAGTTATCGCCGTAGTGGTTCTCTATTTGGCCATAGTGGTTATTTGAGATAATTCAAAATTTTGCAGCATTCTAAGAGTGTTAATAGTCCTGTTCAACGACGTAGGTTGTACTTGCTCGAACTTGCTTCATCCCGCTCTTTCCCGTAAGTTGACAAATGGGTAAGAGTAGGATGCAGCAACTTCGAGCAAGTTCAACCTACGTCGTTGAACTGGACTAATGATAAGATAAATTCAATTTCTTTCTACTAAAACTCTCATAGTTGGTCAAAGCTTGCAAATTTTCTAAATTTCCACCATGACCAAATAGGGAACCACTAAGACGATATCTGGTACACCTACCCTAGCAGGTCTTAAAACAGTCTACAAAAGCATTTCCTGAATTCACTCCTCATTTTTCTTCTTCTTATGTTTTCTTCTTCAGTCAAATTGAGAGATCTTAAAAATCTAAAGAACTAGTCGAGGATTTTTCTAATAAAGCTAGTTTGTTTATTAGCCGTTGGGCATCCTCTTGAAATATACATATACCATAACTCGTTTAACGAAAAAGTTTATTTTACCGGTAGTTTAAGAATTAGGATAAGTGTTCCAATTATTATGGCTATAGTACCAATTATTCGCCATAGTTGATTTTCACCTTTTAAGGACGTAAATCAACAAGAAAAAAAATTGAGAACAGATCACGTTCACAAAAGATGGTTGCAGTCATTTAAACTCCACATTTTATTTAAATTATGGTAGAAATAAATACTTTCCTTGCACTCTTCGCCATAGTGCACCAGTTATGGCTAATCCCATAAGGAATGCATGCAAATAGTGCAAAAAGGAACCGAAGTTAAAAAATGTATACATAACTGGTACATGGTTTCTATCATTGTTTGCTAATAGTATTCAGTTTAGAAATTAGGAAGATTTAGTCAAATTGATAAAAATATTTTGTTTATATTGCGACATTTAGACTCGGTCGAAATTCATTACCATCACAGTCGAATTTCGCACACTACTTCGCAGCGGCTGGCATACACAAGTTCGGTTAAGTTCATGACAGGGGCGTCGGATGCACAACAGGTAAACGAAATAAGTTAAATTAGTGTGAAATTTCGCTGAGAAATGAAGATTCAGTAAATTCTCAAATTATCACAGTAGTCTAAACATTAATTAGAAACCCAATAGCTATAGGTAAATATGTAACTTATAAAGAAAGCACTCCTCCTTTGACTAGACATGTGAATGATTTGCAGATAATACTAGATAACTAATATTTGTAATATGGGTAATTCTCGCTGAGACCGGCCCACTATTTACACCTTGTCTTCAAAAATGTTTAAGGTGCCGATTTTCTGAAAGCCCTCACCTAAAAAGTAAGAAAAATGCATTTGGTTACTCAAATTGATGGACCCCCCGTTAGTTAGAGCCACAACAATTTTTGCTGACCCCTCGATTTTGGTCAAATGGTGACTCACTTAAACCGTTATAACTCGAAAGTTTCTCCAACAACCACCTCAAAACGAATTGTTGTTGAAAAGAGGTAATATAGAGCTACTATTTACAATAATAAAAAGTTGGGTCGGCCATATTGATTTTGGCCGCCATCTTGGATTTTTATACCAAATCATTTTTTCGCCATCAGGGCAACCACCGATTTTCAAAATTTTTGCATCAATTGAAAGCTGGGACATTTATACATAACATATCAAAAAATTAGAGATGTATTTTTCTTCTTTCAAAAGTTATCTGCAGTTTTGTAAATTAAGCCACGTTTTCTCCATACATTTCCATGCGCACCGGCAACGACATGCAACAGCATCCGAGATTACGCCTGCATGTATACACAAAAGGCGCGTGTCGCAAAATTTGGCCAATTCGGAGGTTCGTTTCCGTTTTTGACTGTTTCTCAATGATGCGGGCATTGTTTTTATAACTTTTTTAGTGTTTTGAAAAGCTTAAACCTTCAGCTTTCCATTAGTGGGTTCAAAATTTAAATTCGTGTTCGTAAACACTGCGAAATAACGGTGCATTTATGCACCGGGCCCAGTGCGCAAAAGTGGCATGGTTTGCAAAACGGCAGATAACTTTTGAAAGAAGAAAAAGACATCTCTAATTTTTTGATATGTTATGCATAAATGTCCCAGCTTTCAATTGATGCAAGAATTTTGAAAATCGGTGGTTGCCCTGATGGCGAAAAAATGATTTGGTATAAAAATCCAAGATGGCGGCCAAAATCAATATGGCCGACCCAACTTTTTATTATTGTAAATAGTAGCTCTATCTTTCCTCTTTTCAACAACAATTCGTTTTGAGGTGGTTGTTGGAGAAACTTTCGAGTTATAACGGTTTAAGTGAGTCACCATTTGACCAAAATCGAGGGGTCTGCAAAAATTGTTGTGGCTCTAACTAACGGGGGGTCCATCAATTTGAGTATCCAAATGCATTTTTCTTACTTTTTAGGTGAGCGCTTTCAGAAAATCGGCATCTTAAACATTTTTGAAGACAAGGTGTAAATAGTGGGCCGGTCTCAGCGAGCATTACCCATATGTAACCTGTAACTGAAAAATAAACAAGTTCTTGAAAAAAAAAATCATTGTCACACCACACACTTGACAAACCTTTCATTTAATGAACTCTCGACACCTGGCCAGGTCCTTACGATCAGCGGGGATGGAGAGGAAATGTTGATTAGATATCTACTCAGAATATGTCCAAGAACTTGGCCGACTTCATAGATATCTGGAGTTGGATATGATATAGGATTTAATGGAGTGCTTTCCTTGGCGAAAAAGCATATGAGAAAATATCATGGTTTAATCATTTACCTGGTTATCATTGAAAAAGTAAACATAAGCATTGAGCAAGTCGCACAAATTTCGAGGGTAGTACAGCCCTAGATCACAGTTATGAGGATTGCCTCCTTCCCGTCGGATACCAAAACACAAAGATTGGAGACTTATCTCTGACTTCTCGACAAGACTGACGCAATCCTCCAACAGTCGAGAGTTGTCCTTTCCTCGTCTTTGTGACTGCTGAGGAATGCGAAAGGATGGTTAGTTAGACACCTAAGAAGAATGTAGAAAGTTTCACGATCTCTCAGGCCTAGTTGTCAAGGGGATATGGGTTTGTTAGTGGAAGGGTCCTCCAAAGGATACGGTTCGTCAACGTTCAGGCACACCATTATTAGACTGCTTCGAATTAGTTATCTGCCCAATACGTCCTGGCTTCCTCGTCATCTTAGTGGCATTTATTTAAATTACTTGATTTTTCGGTTAAGAATCTGATTCCGCGGTGCCTTGACTTACCAGAACACAAACTCAAAAATTTAAAAATAGGGTGACAGTAGTTTTCAGTTTGGTAGACCTAACTCCATAATGCAACCCAAAAAGATCTACCTCCGTTACGATCGAGCATATTTTAAACCCCCTCAACCATTCATCCATAAGCACGGGTTGCCTGACACCTAGGATTGGGGTTCTCTGTTTGGTGGACTTTACCCCCAGATAATGGCACAAATGTCCCAAATGGAGGATAACGTGCCTCTGGAGCCGGCCTTCTGATTACCCCCGGAACCGGGGGTCGGTAGTGCTATTTTAAGCCAGCAGCAACAAGGGCAACTACACACCTTAAAAACTCGCCAATTGTTGCACACTTGTTTTTCTTATGGCGTGTGGAATAACTGGCAAGTTTTTAAAATGGGCAACAATTGGCAATTCACCCTACTTGGATTACTCTGACTTAACGAATTTTTGAAAAACGCCTGCCCTATAAAGAAATTATTTTGAACAGTGTAAATACAATATTAACACTGCTTATACCAACAGGATTTTTGTAACGAAAAGTACCGACAGGCAAAAAAATTGATTTTTTTTGCACATCCATATTTTAGGAGTTAGGGGAACTTACGTATTTTCGGCCGTTTTGTTCTCTTCGTCATGGGGGGTTTTTTGAAACTTGTTGATCTCAAAGTTGGCCTCAAATCCTTCCCAACCAAGCTGAGTTATATGCCCAAATTTCAGGCAATTTGGACCATAAAAACCCCCCATGACGAAGAGAACAAAACGGCCGAAAATACCCTTTGTCACCCTATTTAGTGAACCAAATTTCAATCTTTTTGCGTTATCGGAATCCTACACTATCATAGCAAGGTGTAATGAATGCCGATTGGAATTTCATGCAGCTTCCGCTGAGAACGAGGCGAATACATTAGTTCCACATTGTTAACTTCTTCCAGTTCCTTTTTGTTCCCAGATTGGTTATGAGTACCAGAGATCTCGCTACAAAGACATGATACACTGAAGTTTTTTTTACGACGGTAATGGTACCGCGTAAAAAACCGCGTTATTTAAAAAAAAAAAGACGTCGTAAAAAACCGCGTTATTTCAAAAAAAACGTCGTAAAAAATCAAGTCACGGTAGATCTGATCCTGACTATTTTACACGTGTTTTTGAAAAATCGCGCATTTATTTTACGACAGTGTTTGAAAAAAACGCGGTTTTTTTAGGACGGACCGCGTAAAAAAACCGCGTGAAAAAACGGCGTAAAAAAATCGCATTAAAAAACTTCAGTGTACTCATAATTAATCTGGGAACGAAACGAAACCGGAAGAGGATAAAAATGTGGAACTAATGTATTCGTCTCGTTCTCACCAGGAGCTGCATGAAATTCCAATCGGCTTTCACTACGCACCTTTCTATGATAGTGATGGATTCCGATAACGCAAAAAGATTGGAATTTTGTTCACTAACTCCTGAGATATGGATGTGCAAAAAAATAGTTCCAAGTTTTACCTGTCGGTACTTAGCGTATTAAATAAGTTGTAGCCGTACCATGTTCTAGTAATGAGTACATTAATGCATAATTTGAACTAGGTACCATTCATGTGATACTAAGCTGATGTACTTGGTCCACTCTGACTGAACATAAAAATTGAAAGATGTAGTTTTCAGTGTAATAAAAAATATCAAATTTGAAACTCCCACTTCACAAATACAATACTCCTTGTCGTCTTTCTTGTGCATCAATTTGTCATCGAATTCAAATTCTTAAATTTTGAGTGCGTTGGTTTTAGTTTTTTTCGAAAATCCTTGAGTCAGAGTGGATCAAGTGCAATCAATTACTAAGTCATCGCTCGGTTTCATAAACAGTTATGAGGATTTATGGGAAAAGTTCAAGAAAATTTATTCAAAGCTTAAAATTTACAAAGCTGTAAATTTTAAAGTCGGGGTTTCACGAAATTAGGAAAAGGCACGCTCTGACTTAAAGCCGACCTAGAACTTCTAGAACAATATGTGAAAAGTGAGATACAGCTACATATTGTGAAATTCAGCTTATCCCGTTCCTCCCCTCTACTCGTCAAATTGCATAAAAATCATTTCAAAGAAGCCAATTTGGTATTATATATATTAGTAGATTTTTTTTTAATGTTAGTCAAAAGTTTGTGCCGCGTTTCCATTTGGAGTTTCTGAATAAATTTACAATTTCTCGATAGTTACAGACTGTTATAGATAACTTTTTCGTGACATCAATAATATTCTTATAATTTCTCTCATAATTTGTGTTTGAATTTATAAAACAACATTCCTCTGAAGATGTTGTTCAAAACATGTGCACTAGCTCTGATCATCCACGAGTTTTTTTTTTGTCAGAAATGCGAAGGAGATTCATTTAAAACCCCATCTAAGAATACCACATTTATAATATTTTCTGAAACTACAGTGTATCAAACAATTGTCCGTACAGCAATTTTTTGGTCAAAATTATTTTTCATTTAAATGACTATAACTTTTTTATGCGTCAATCAAAAACGCTGAAATTTTGACCAATTATAACCCATATATTAAAGCTCCATTGGTAAAATTTTGATCGAGATCGAATAAGTTTTCTGAAAGTCATAGAACTTTTAGTAAAACTTATAAAATTTTTGAATACATTTTTAAAACATTATATCTCAATATGTATTCGATGAAACTTTTTCAATTTTTTTCGTGTTACAGCTTATACCTAAGGCTTTCATATTCAGCTTCGTTTAAGGTTTTATATTCACTACAAAAAATATGAAAAATTTGTATATGTTCAGAGTGTCATTTGGAAATTTATCATATTTTAATCAATAAAAGTGCCAAGTGTTTTCACCTTTTTTAAACTACCTGAATGATATATTTTTATACAGGACCTACTAAACTACATATGAAGAGTAGGTCCTATGGATTTTTCGTTCAGGTTATGCACTTTTATTGGTGGAAAACGTTTGGCAGATTATATGTGTCAAATATGATAAATTTTTAAATATCGTCAACTACATACGCACATTTTTCATATTTTTTGTAGTGAATATAAACCCCAAACATGGCTGCATATGAAAGCCTTAGGTATAAGACGTAACACAAAAAAAAATAGAAAAAAATTCATCGAGTACATATTGAGATATAATGTTTTAAAAATGTGTTCAAAAATCTTGAAAGTTTTACTAAAAGTTCTGTAACTTTCAGAAATTTTATTCGATCTTGCTCAAAATTTTACCAATGGTGCTTCAATATATGTATTATAATTGGTCAAAATTTCAGCATTTTTGATTGACGTATAATAAAGTTATAATCATATAAATGAAAAATAATTTTGACCAAAAAATTGCTGTACGGACAATTGTTTGATACACTGTAAAATCTGGAAGAAAATTGTCCTAGTTTTTTTTATTTCATTCTCTTGAATTCAAATAAACTCAAATAAATTCATTACATTTTTTTCTATGAGATTGGTTATTACATTCCAGAAGCGCGTAATTGCTATCAACCCCATTATCTTGTGACAAAGCTGAGGACTGTAATTTCATTTTACCCGCACAGACTATCTGCGCCATGTAGAGAAGGAGTATTTCATCCTTTTACTGACACATGGTGGATTGCCTTGGAGGGGTACAATATGAACCACATCTTTAAATGAGGAGGATACTGTTTCCGAAATTAGTTACGTATTTTCGAAATGTTGGTGCATAAATACCAATAATATGATATGTAAAAGTTCTGCAGATCTTTTCATCTTTCTGGAATTATGTTTCAACTGGTAGGGTAAATGTACCAATAGTGGTGCTATTAGTAGCTCCTTGTAGTAAAATAATTTAATAAAATTGATAATACCACAAAACAAAAAGACTGAAAATGTCAGTCGATAGATTTTCACTTAAATTTGTTAGGAAAAATGTAAAAACCATTGTTTATTTAAGTTTTTGCTAATAAATCACTTGCACCAACTATAGGTACGCGGTTCCTATTATGGAGGTAAAATTTAACAATGGTTCCTATAGTGGCACATCCCTTTGAATTCTTATGAGACCCACCACCATAGGAACACTACCACCACTATAGGTGCAAAGGAGCAAAAAAAATAAGGAAAATAATTGTTTAAAATAGGTTTTTCGGCAAATAATATACACAAAACTGTCTTAATGTTATTAATTAGTTATTATGCATCCATTAAAAATGTCATTTGCTAGCTTTTTGGTCGAAATAGTGCTAAATTGCCACTACCACCACTATTGATACTACCTCCAGTAAGGGAGCTTTTACGCTACAGTACTAACATATCAGCGTATTTTCCGTTTCGCATTTATGTTATCCATTACAAGAATATTCTAGAACGATCGAGATCCAAACCCGTCACCCTCATAAATAGTTGTACGTTTTATCATCAGAGCTGTCTAAACTCATTAAGCTGGGTTAGATGCTTGACAAATATTTTGTTTTTGATAATCTATGTTGTTCGGTGATAATTGAATATCTTCAATTGTTCACACATGATGAACAACGAATTAAATATTTAGAATATAGATTATCAACGAAATTTAGCAATATAAAATCTAAGAACTTTGAAAAATCTACTACAATCACTGTGAAGGTCTTCAACTGAATAATTCAAACGGAAAATGGCTTCACTAAAACAACTGATCAACAGCTTTTCACTTTGTTACGGGGCAGGTAGATCATAAAACAACAACACAAACCTTTTTCCGAAAAACACACTCTGTTCTCTAAGTCCCAGTAGTCAGAACAGATCATTCTTGCACGAGCATCATCACTTAACTTTCCCCTCTGTTGCTTCTGATGATGGAAAATTACGAAGATCACGAGGAAAAATTCACCCACCTCCCGGTCCTTTTAAACTGAAGAAAATTCGAAAAAAAAAAAAAAAAACACTCGCGCCGGAAAATCTACACACCGGATCAAATCAGACACAACACCACCGCACCGTACCGTCGGACGTCCGAGTCCGAAAGATTGATAACACCAACCGGTCGGGGCAATGAAAACCTTTACGACGAGATAGACGGAAAGAAGCACGAATCCATTCCGAACGCCACCGTAGCGACCGACGAACTGAATGGAGTTTTCACGCCGGCCGCGCTACGATGCGTTGCGATTGCGAGCGATGATGGTCAAGAACGACGCGACGGACGTGGAGCAGCCAGCCAGCAGCCAGTCAGTCAGTCCGTCAGTCGGTTGGTACGGGAAAGAAAGACACACGATAATCATCTACCAAACAGACGGCCGCACAGTTGTTCGGAGGGGTGGCGCAGGTGAGCAAAATTGAAGCGCGATGCGTGAGTTGAATTTGAATTGATATTATCGTAGTGCATCGATACAATTGATCGAACATTGCTTTGGTAGAATGAGCCCAATTCTAGGCTCATAAATACGCTGAATTAGGCGTACGCGAAGTACAAAATATCTTCGTTCACAGGTCTGGGTGTGACAAGTCGCTCAAAATGTGCAAAAATGATCGAACAGCGGCACGCGAGTAAATCAAAGGGGTGTCAAAGCCTTCTTGTATTAATCGGATCTCTTGCAAAAACCTGCTTTTTAGGGCCGTTGTCCGATAACATGCCCTGCCCATCGTATCCTTCCAGCTTTTGCGCCCTTCCGAATGCCAGGTTCGCCGTAGAGTGCAGAGTGCTCGTGGTTCATTCTTCACCACTACACATCTGCTGCACACCGCCAAAGATGGTCCTAAGCACCCGACGCTCGAATCAGCGTTGTACCATTTGGTGCGAGGGTGAAGCTTTTCCGGCCGCAGGCTCTTGTGGAGCCCTTAGTTGGCCCGACTCCCACTGATGATGCGCCTTCGTATTTCGCGGCTAACGTTGTTGTCTGCCGTAATTAGGGATCCAATGTGGACGAAATACTCCATCACCTCTAAAGTGTCGCAGTCTATCGTAACACTTTTTTTTATCAGTATTAACGAGATTTTTAGCCCTAGGCTAGTTCATCTCGGGACCCACGCTTTACTTCCCTTCCGAAGGAAGAACTCACATTTTGTGAGTTTGTCGGGAGTGGGATTCGATCCCAGGTCCTCGGCGTGATAGTCAAATGTTCTAACCATCACACCAGGCCCGCTCCACGATATCGTAACACTGAAACAATGGTAGACGTGTGCACCGCCACACCATAAATAAATAAATAAATAAATAAAAATTCTTCTGCAATGGCTCCAATGATTACTTATAAATTCCATAAATGAAGCCACACAAAAAAACGTCCATTTTTTAACCCCTCCTCCCTATGGCACACTTTTTGTATGGGACATCCTCTGAAATTTAAGTTTGGGTTTTCACACTTTTCAGAACCCCTCCCTTTTCAAAGCGTGGCGTAGTTTATGGGCTATCCCCCTTCAGAAATAACTCCAAGAATTCTATTAACAAAGAAATCCCAGCGTTGTTTCAGTAATTCCTCGATCGATTGCTTTGAAATTTTTTTCTGGGTTGCTTCTATACATTTCCTCATGGAGTAAATTCTCCTGAAGTTCTTTATTGATTTTTTAAATTGATTCCAGTAGGTATTCTTTCAGTAATTTCTACAGAAATTCGTACAGAGATTCCTTCATGAGTTCCTCCGGATATTCCTCCATGTATTTCACCAGAAATTTGTGCAACGCCGTGGTCGTGCGGCTAGTGTCACCAAGCTCTTAATCGCATCGTGCTAAGGAGCGCGGATTCCCACCGCAGCTATCAGGAAAAGTTTTCGGATGTATCACCAGGCATTGCATGCTAGTGCGTTGTCTAGTGTCGTGGTTTCTTCAAAGATCGAAAAAGCTCACTGGAAGCATGAAACGTGTCCTTGTCTTTTTTAATTCCTCCTGGATTACTTAAAAGGATAACTTCCGGAATTTTTACTCGGATTCCTTAAGAAATTCAGAAATTTCTTCAGAAACAATTCCTAGAAAGTTTTACGTGAATTCCTTTGGAAATTTCTCATGGGCTTTTCTGGGAACCTTTACAAAAGTTTAAGTATTTCTATAGACATTCTTTCAGAAAATTCCTTAGGATTCTTTCATATAATCCTCTAGGGATTTGTTTAAGAATAAAGCCAGAGATATCTGCAAGAATTAAATAGACAATTTATTAAAAAAAAAACTCTTTCAAAATCTATGTATTACTTACTAGCTGTTCCGGCAAACGTCGTTCTGCCTGCCTATTGTGTTTTTGACATGCAGCTCAGTAGAAAAATGCCCCGTAAAATTGATTTTCAAAATTACTCGTTTTTGGTGCGTTCCCGGTCGATTTTCCCAATTATTTTTTCGTACGAACACGTCGGAGCCCTGCACGAATGGAACACTGAAATAATGGTGTAGATCCGTTGGCCCGTTCCCGAGCCTATTCATGACATACAAACACCATTATTTTCTTATTCATATAGATAGATTATTTGGACTCCATCTAAAACTTACTTAGGAGTTCCTTCAGAAATATCACTTAAGACTCCTTCAGTAGCTTGAGGATTTTTCTTGGATATCAGTAAGAAATTACATAAAAAAAATCTACGGATTTTTTTTTAATTTTCAGAATTTCAGCGATTGAAAATTGCCAACAAGGGAACTTTTTTCCAAAATCACAATCCCGAAATAATGTGACGGCTATGGGGTTGACTGGTGGAGGCTTATTATTTTCCTGTAATTCAAATTATTTGTTCAACGGTTACAATATTAACAACAGCCCGAGTTTACAGGCAAACAGTCTACGGTTCGTGCTAACTTACGTTTAGTCCAGGTTTTGGGGGTTTTTATGTCCAGTGTCAATCAATTCTGTGATCAAGTTTAATGTAAGTCGGAGTTCAAGTCGTTGCCTAATTATGCTTAGCTGTTGGTGATCTGTATGTCTAATCATGGCCCAGGCCGTACTACTTATCCGTACCATAATTTAGGATAGATTTAAGTATTTGCATGTGTTTTCATTCATAAGCTTTTTTACCGCATAAGTTCATAGGTTCCATCAAATTTAGGTTAAGTAGACGATATAGAGTGCTTGAAATGTTCCTGCCAAACTGCACAACGCATTAACCCGTTAACGCCCACGGTGTCTCACAATTTAAATCTTCAAACAAATTTGTTATCAAAGGTCAAGTTCCAATAAAATAAGCATAATTTGACGAAAAAAATGGAAGTCTATGGTGTAGTTCCAAAAAAATTCTTCATTGTAGGTCCTCAATATCTGATAATTTTCTCGAGTTCTATTTCAGCATAACTTCTACGCTATCGATATATTCTGATCCGTATAGATACATTACAGCTCTAAACAAGTGAGAAAGATAATAACCACTCAAAAAGAGTAGAAAAAAGACTTATAAATTGGGGCAGACTTATAACCCGAAAAACGCCTAAAAGTGTGCAATGTATGGTTCTTGTAATTTCATGTAGTTTCGTCTGCAGTATTCATCATTTCTCATTTTTATTAACAAATCAAATAAAGAGAGCTCACTATGCGCAGCATAACCAAACGTTAAAATACTGTAGAAGTTAGATTTTACACAGATAATGATTTCTAATAAAGTAATTGAGTTTTTCCTTCAGCACCCTACAAACTCTCTTAACGTTATCACCATACGAAAACCTTTTAGAAATTTTGCATGTTTTAAAAAGAAAATCGTGTTAAGTACTGTTCCTTTTAATTTGTATTCTTTGACAGATACGTATTTCGACCTTAACTATAAGGTCGTATTCGGTGTCTCGTACTTACAGGTATTCCACAAACACGCCCAGGTTCGTCTTCATTCCATGTTTTGATATAAAATTTCAACCAGATATACTGTACACGGATTCTTCATTTATGTTTGTACTATTCCATTATTTTTTATTCGTGAACAATGTGTGTGTTTTATGGTGTTATTCTGGGCACTATCAAAGTAACATCGAAAAGATAATGTGTCTTTCGGCTACATGAAAATGCCCAAAAATTCAATTTCATTGGATCTACCAATTACAATTTAGAATTACGTACATAAGTCTGAAAAACATAACGCTGGGGGAAGAACATTCCCGGTAGAAATCCCCCGAAGGAATCCTGGGAGGATTTACAGAAAGAATTCTGAGAGGTATATCTGGTAGACTTCTGAGGGAATCTCAGCGGAAAGTTTGGTAGGAATTCCTGAAATAATCACAGAAGAAATATCGGGAGCAATTGCTGTATAAATACCGAGCGAGGATCTCGGCTCGTGGAAACAATTCCATTAGGATTCTTTGAATATGTTTCAACAAAACACAATGAAAGTATACTAAAATGAATCTGTGAACTAATTCCAGAAGAAATCCGTGAAAGAATACTGGTTAAAATTTCTGAAAGATTCCTGTCAGGATTTTCTAATGCAATTCTGGCTGAAATCCCTGAAGTTATTCCTGAAGGAATCTCGTAAAGAATACCTGATGGAATCCTTGGAGACATCATGACAAAAATGCCGGCCAGAAGCTAAGCAGGCATCCCTGCAAGAACCATAGAAGATGTCTCTATGATCTAGGATTGCCTGAAAAAAAATCTCGGGAGAAACATATATTTTTCAAATTTTTTTCGAATATCATCAGGAATCCTGGAAGCAGTCTTTGAAGGAATTCCAGCACAAATCCTTGAAGGAATGCAGAAAAAAATAACTAAGAGATTGATTGATTTGTCTATATTAAAGAGACTTCAGCCCTTGGCTGGTTCGTCTCTAGATAACTAAGAGAATCCTTTCAGGATTTTCCAAAGCAACCCCTGTAAAAGTCCCTGAAGAGAACTCCGGTGCAATCCGTACAACAATCTTGGAAGCAATATCTGAAGGAATCCCGGGAATAAACCTGGGAAGATTCTCGAAAGGAATGCCTTAAGAAACCCTGGAAAGAATTCCTAAAGGTATCTCAAAAAAGAACCTCAGCTCATCTAATCTCATCTCAATTCTTCACCCTACTTTGTAGCCTTTGCCTTGCTGTCTTCTTTGCCCTCTATTCCAACCCTCTATTCTAACCCTCTATCTTACGCTCTATCATAACCTTCAACCCTACCATCTGACCTACCCTCTGAACTATCCTTTACCATAACCACTGCCCAATCATTTACCGTACCCTCTAGTCTACATTGTGCTTAATCGTACCGTCTACCCTACTCTCTACCCTAACATTTTTCCTACCCTCAACCCTACTCTCTATCCTACCCTCTTCCCTACTGTCTACCCTATCCTCTACCCTAACCATCGACTCCATTCTCTGTACTCATCCTTCACCCATACCCTCCACCCGACCGTCTGCTCCACAGTTGATGCTACCCGGTACCCTACCAGCTATCATGAACCTCTACTCTTTTTCTTATAAAGCCCGATCGATAGATACCCATATTGCATGGTATTATAGCTGAAACTACCATTCTGTGGCCGCCATCATGAATATAGTCCGCCATCTTGGGTTTCAAAATGGCTTTAAATATCGATTTTTGCTTTCTATTTATCATGCCCGATCGATAGATACCCATATTGCATGGTATTATAGATCAAACTACCATTCCATGGCCGCCATCTTGGATATGGTCCGCCATCTTGGATTTCTAATCAGGGTCAAATATCGGTTTTTGACTTCTACTCAAGAAGCCCGATCCATGGATACCCATCTTGGACTACGAAATAGGGTCAAATGTCGATTTTTGACTTCTACTCATGAAGCCCGCTCGATAGATACCCATATTGCATGGTATTATAGCTCAAATTACCATTCCGTGACCACCATCTTCGATATAGTTCGCCATCTTGGGTTTCAAAATGGCTTTAAATATCGATTTTTGCTTTCTATTTATCATGCCCGATCGATAGATACCCATATTGCATGGTATTATAGATCAAACTACCATTCCATGGCCGCCATCTTGGATATGGTTCGCCATCTTGGATTTCAAAATGGCGTCGGATATTCATTTTTTAGTTCTACTTGTGAAGCCCGATCGATAGATACCCATATTGCATAGTATCCGCATCAGCGTTGACGCCAAAAACCATATATTCTGGAGTTTTGACCGCCATCTTGGAACCTAAGCCGCCATCTTGAATTTCAATGCCCCTGCTACCACTTCCACACCCTAAGGAATGTGTATACCAAATTTGATTGAAATTTCTTGATGCATTTCAGAGTTATGCCTATGTTCTGACATACATATATACATACGTACATACATATAAACATACAAATAGACAAACATACAAACATATAAACAAACAAGCATATAAACATACAATCATACATCATACATACATCGACTTTTGTATAGATTGAATAACAACTCTGCCAATTCTTTGCAGCATCGTTTACGCCACCTAGTGAACCAGTCACAAACTATATTATCCACTATGAGCAAGGTATGGGTGTGGAGAACATCTTCTCCGAAGAAAATATTCTAAAACTTCGCATAATTTTGGAAATATTCACATTAAAAAGACTGTCATATTTATAGGACGCTGGGCGTTCGGGACATCTGTCCTATAAATAGGACGCTGGGCGGATATGGGTTAATTACTATTAGGTTTAAGATGAATGATAACTGCATCGTACTACCTTTGGGTAACAGCTATTTAGCAACTATTTAACAATTTAAACTATTAAATTCAAGTATTTGCACGCTGTAAATAACATGATCTGCACTTCATCGATCTGTTTATCTTCCTATCTATTGTTCCTACGTGAACGATACAAACTCATCGTTGTGACAGAGTGGGATCCGTCACTCCGAATCATTCCGCTTTCGTTGTATCTATCGACGAGGGGTATACTACATCGACGCCTAAAAAACAGCAATATCATAGAGGCGCGCTGGCCAACATGCGGAAATTCTTCCAAGGGTCCTCCAGGAATCCCAGGGATAGTCAGGGGTTATCGAGATATGTCTAGAAGGTTTCTTTTTGGAATTCCTTCTGCGGTTCTTTCGGAAATATCTCCAGGGATTCCTCCAGTAATTCTTCGAGATATTCCTCCACAGAAATTTTCAAATGTATTTTATGAAACTACATAAAAAGTATTGAAGTAATTCTTCAAGGTTTACCAGAAGTAAATTCACACAAATAATTTCACCAATGCGTTTTCATGAGGACTTCTGGAGTCTGGTAATATTTTCATATTAATCTTGTAGCTCTGGTGCTGGCCTAATATTGAAGCAATAAAAATGTTGGAAGAAAATAATTGCAGTTCATAACAACCATTGAGGGTATTAAAAATAATTGGCTTAATTACTTCAATGGTTGTCGATCACAGGTAACACATGGGGCTACTCTTAGTAAAATACTTAATTCGAAAAAAGCTATCTAAGCTTGAAAGTATATTCACCGTATACTCTAAGTTCAATACTGTGAGAAACGCGCGGCTATTTTCGTGAGTCAGTCGGTTTTCTCAGTAGGGAGATGGGGAGTATTAAATGCAAAATCAGAAGTGCGCGATAACTTTCGAGGGAAAGACGGGTTTTAAGGTTAAGTTAAAGATCAGTTCGGTGACGGGTTTAATATTGAACGATCGTTGACGTATGTGCATTACCCTTACTATTGCGACCAAATACATCATAATCGCCAAGCCAAGCCTGAGATAATCCCCTGGGGGAATTCCCGAAAAGAACCCTTGAGAAATTTATACACCCAAACCTTATTTTACGTCCACTATTGGCTTAGCGAAATAAAATTCTACGGCCAGAATTATAATCAAAATATTTTTATATTTTTGTACACTTCTCTTAATCACGGAGATGGTTTGAAAAATATGAAAATATTGAGTTTGCTCTTTGTCTTGGCGGTAAAATTTTATGTCGCTTAGCCAAGCATGGACGTAAAAAAAGCACGAGGTGTAGAGAAAATAATCAAGGAATTTCTCGAGGAATTCCAACAAACATTTCAGAAAGCACTCCGACCAAAAAATGTATTTCTCAACAAATCGAATAAATTCTACTCTAAAGAGTTATCGTCCTGATTAAGAAAAATCATCCAAATCAGGCTAAATTTTTTATATAGTTATTTCCTTAGGGGCGTATCGTATATTGGGCGCTGGAATTTGAAATCCTTGAATAATTAGCTTTGATTTTGTCATGACAGCATTACTTACTTACCGATCAGGCTAAGGCAGGGGTGGCCTCTGCTGTACATAGTAGTCGCCTCCATTCCACTCGGTCCATGGCTGTTTGTCTCCAGTTCCGCACTTTGCGTAGGGTCCGCAGATCGTCCTCCAACTGATCGACCCATCTAGCTGAATGCCGTCGTCGAAAACGTTTCTTAATATTTTTAAACATTTTTTCCAACCATGTGAAACTAGGGTAGTCCAAACTATTTGAACCATCACAATGTCAACATTTCATTGTTTCCATATAGAGCAATTGAATGTTCTACAAAGTTGAGAAGCACTTAATTCTTAACAACTTTGCTGAAGAAATTGCTATCTCTAATTATAGATATTATTTTTGAAAAAAAATAGGGTGACAACTGAAAAAAAGTATTCTTTCGATATTTTTTTTATTTATTGATTTATCGCAAAAACTTTGGTGCGAGCCGTTCTAGGGCATTCAATCAACATTTTTTTTTCCACTGGGCAGACACTGGGGCTTCGTGGCCGTGCGGATAGCGGCGTCAGTCGTCTGGGCGTTTCGTAGGCCTCGGAGTGCGGGTTCCATTCCCGCTCCAGTCAGGGAAAACTTTTTTCGTCAAACGGAAAATTCTCCATTGGGCCACTAGGTGTTATGTGTGTTGTCCGTTGTCTCGTAATGCTGTAATGCTCAGTCTGTGCAGCCTCTGGCTGAAGACGGTGTAGTGTCTTTTTTTATTCTATTTCCTCACTTCAAAAAGTTATTCATGATTTTCTTCTAAAAAGAGCCTTTCCAAAGTATAGAATTGGCTTAAGTTAAAATACACAAAAATAAAAAAGGGCCTATTAATGAACTACGTTAACTCATTTTTGGCCATCTTAGACGCCTCCCTCCCCTCCACCCTCGTAGACTTTTGTTCATACAAAATTTTCGAAACTTGTATGGAGCAGTGCGCAAAATGTTCGAGCAGACGCGCTGAAGTTCACCGGGCGACAATTGTCATTCACTTGCCTGCATATTCATAGTCAGCAGCTCGATACTCATTTGTCAACTGAATGTAAGTCAATGTATATTTGTAAACAAGTTACAAAGTGTTGAATTGTTGATAAAATATTAACGTTTTGATTACATTTGATGATGCTTTACACAGATCTTGTCCCATTTAATTGTTGTTGGGAATCGTAGCCATAAGCGAAGGTAATTTTGAAGATGTTTCTCCATCGGCTTTATAGTCAATGACCACGAAATGACTGACTGTGTGAAGAGGAACAGCGAAAATGAAAGTGTTTGTTTTTTGAATATTGAGTGCAGAAATAATCAAATTCGTGCTGTTTTCAGTCAATGACTTTGAACATTTTGCGCCCTGGTATGGAGCGTAGATTTTGGCCAGACCCATCGATGAGTTGGCTTTCGGCTCTGGTATCCTTTATAATTCTGATTTTGAGACTTAAATGTGTCTATTTTGACATCTCTCCATGATGAGCTTGAGCTTGATTGACCGCCCGTAGATGTTACTCCAGTATCGTCAGATCAGCTACACTCACACAAGGAACCAATAAGATATCTGCTGGGAATCAGCAGGCATCTTCAGTGTGTGAGCGTTGGTGATCTTCTATTTTTAGGCAACAATGGCGCCTGCCACGTCAGCTTGCTGGTCAATGTGGGGAGGGGAAGGAAGTGATGATTGCAATCGTTTGTAACCACGTCTGACCGAATATTCCTCTGCGTCAGCACAAATTCATGCGGATGTCGGAGTGTTGGTGGGACTTGGTTGGCAGAAGATTCACACATTGGTGCGTGGATACCAGGGTAAGGTGATAGAATTGTGTTTTTTTCATTAATTCTGAAGATGTGCGGGCACAGTTCACTTGATTGCATAACTTGTAGGCGTTATCTAATAGGATTGAGACACTGTGCTGTGAAAGTTTGGAAGGAAGGGAAATGGCTTTTTCAACCCGTTTCTGTTCTAGCGATGGCTATGAACATGTGAATATACATGAGTTCTATATGTAGAGAGGAGGAAGAAAGTATATAGAAAGATACAAAGTAGGAGGAAAGCGACGGGCCAAGGATTGAACCTAGAACCTTCTGCATATGAATCGGGAGCGTAAGCCACTAGACCACCATTTATTTTGACATCTCTCCATAATTCACAAAAGTTGTTATTTCAATCTTGCTAAGAAATAAGTTCAAGCCACTGTGCTTCGCGCCGGTAACCGATCCGACGTTGAATGACAACGACGCAGCAAGCACGCGTGTTCAGTACAACGATGACGTAGTGCTGTTAGCGATACCAACGACAGCGCGACGCCGGCTGATTATATGCATCCTCCCAATACGAACACGAACACTACTTACTCAGCCTGCGAGAATACTACCTCTCTGGTAGACAAGACGTATCAATGTACTTTGTTCCCGCAGCTGATTCCAGTGTGTTGAACGTTGGATGGATGGAAGACAGACAGACGTTTTCTTTGGAAAATGCTGTAATAAGAGATGCCTTCTGCTTGCTAATGCTACCAGAGAATATGTAGGATAATTTGAGTAACCGAAATTTCGTTATACGTATCATGAAGCTGATACACAGTAGTGGGTGGAAAGAGGATATCGTAACGATATGGTGGGTGTTGGTTATAATGGGGTCCCTAATGCTCAGCCAGTATACGAGCAGCTATTTAACTATATCGTGCAGAGAGTGGCTGGATTCGATTACTAGTACGGTTCAGATTTTTTTTTCCGAAAGGGCAATATTACCACCATGCATCGGTAATGGCAACAGTAACTGAAACCTGTCACATGATATCCGAATACGGAAATGCTTAAGGCTGACACAAATTTCAATTTTCTCTTATGTCACCGCCCCCTCGGAAAATTTTGGTCGAAATTCAATTATTCAAGAAATTTTAAAATTTTAAGGTGAAATTAGAGTTGAACAGAAAATTTCTTAACAAATCCGATGAGTTTATAGATTTTGCCAAATTGTTTGGGTATTTCTTCGTCAAATACATTTATTATTTATTGTCCTCCCCCTTAGCGAGCCAACGAGTATAGTGACAAAAGAAGAAAATGAGATTTGTTCCGGCCTAATTGACAAAAGAAGCTCTCGTTACAACCTGATGAAGTACCATAGAAATACCGAATTGAGAAGCTGACTCTGTTCCAACTGGGACATAACGTCAAAAATAACAAAAGAGGTTGTTGGACTCACACATAACTGATAAGTACTACTGAAATGTTGTTGGAAAGCCAAGCAACACAAATAAATCACACCATTGAATGATGTTCCGGATTAGGCCTGTGTGAGAAAACCACACTTTCTTTATTGAATTATTCGTTCTAGGAAGGAAGTGGACGAAAGGTTGCGCAAAGGTAGAAGACGGAGTCTAGGGAAATCCAACAGAGGAGCGAAAAGGCAAATGTTGAGCATGATATGCTGGGATGTGGCAGTACTCCTTCAGTTGAAAATTATTCGCATTTTTTTTTAAGGTACGATATGAACTTATTTAGTGACCTATAGCCGATTACCCATAAATGGCACATGGTGGGTTAAAAATACACTACGTTGAGTTGAGTCTACACCGAATGAAGAACCGCACTCACGTTTGCCAACGTAGTTTTAATTACGAAAATTTACAAAACTTATATTAGTTTTGTAACCTTGTAATATTAGACGCAATACTAACATTCAGTTTAAAAACAAATTTGCAAGACATTCAATTATTTTGGATAGGTTCTGAGCAATTGTATTAATACAAATGCAGCGTTCCTCTGATCTAAGTAAGAAAATTTAGAAACAATAGTTGATGCCAATGTGAAATTCTTCTAATTTCAACTTTCAGCATTTTTTAAGTTTTCGAAGCAACAACGTAAGCTCTACTCAACCGATTATGAAACTCATGCAGAAATGCCAGATAAACTATTTTTTCGGTGTTACACAGATTTCTAGACGTGGATATAGACAGTATATAAAGTACAAAAAAACAAATTTTAACCCTTCAGCGCGCGCGCTGTTGTAAAAAGTACAACACTACCAAAAAACCTCGCTTTTCGTATACAGCGCGAGCGCGGTGCAGTTTCGGTTCTCGGTTGCTTGAAGGCGCGCGTCCTGGAAGGTTAATATTGTATTTAATTGTATAGGGAGGTTAGGGGCATAATGGACTGGACACCCTAAACAAATGAGTAAGTTAAACCTGCAAAACAGCGAAATACTTGACATATTATGGGTACTCACTAAACAGATTAGGGGGATTCACTTAACAGCGTAAACTGATTAAACTGATTAAACGTCACGATCACCAAGGCAATCTTTGATTATTTCATTCGGAAAATCATGAAACATTTCAAATAAGCAGAAAATCATGGCTTACGCAGCAATTTAATCTGTTTAGTGAATACCCCTATTAAATTGCTGCGTAAGCCATGATTTTCTGCTTATTTGAAATGTTTCATGATTTTGCGAATGAAATAATCAAAGATTGCCTTGGTGATCGCGACGTTTAATCAGTTTAATCAGTTTAAGCTATTAAGTGAATCCCCCTATTATTAGTACTCTTACAAGTTTAGTTTGTTCACTACATGTTTCAATCATTCAGTATAGGTAGAATTTATTTATTGTGAGGAAATAATGAATTTCAAATGGTGTATTTTTTGGGTTGAAAGAAGAGGCACGGGGAGAAATGAACACCCCTGCATATTTAATGTTATGCCTTTGATAACAACGACCAGCTAAGTAATTTGTCGACGGAGATTGATATTAAAAATATAACACTCCACCTTAGACGTATTTACATAACATCATAGGTGATTAAATAAATTTTGAACTAAAAAATCCGATTGTTTTTGTTCCTTACTCTCTAAAACGCCTAATAGTATGCAATGCGTGTACATGCTTTCGTGATTGCCAGTGATTACCCCGAAACGAGTGCAACATGAAAATTGATATTTAAAGTAAAGGGGCTGTCCATAAACCACGTGGTCATTTGTCCATACACATTTTTTTTTGTCCATACAAAATGGTCATTGGCCGAACCCCCCCCCCCCCCCCCCTCATGACCACGTGGTTTATGGACAGCCCCAAACTCTGATCAAAAACAAAGTGCTTCATTCATTGACAAACCTGCTTATATAAGCAGATAAGGTATGGAGTTGCTATTGTTTATGGTGAAGACACTTAAACGCTTGAAATACCTTAGGCGCTGTCTATAAATTACGTAGACTCATTTTTGACCATCTCAGACCCCCTCTCCCTCTCGTAGACTTTTGCTCATATAAAATTTTCGAAAGAGACTGTCCATAAACTACGTAGACTCGTAGGGAGGACGGGAGTCTGGCCAGAATGGGTGACAAAACGTCGAATGCCAAAACGTCGAATGCCAGAACGTCGAATGCCAAAACGTCGAAAGGACAAAACGTCGAAAAGTGTGTATGTGTTCACAGTTCAGCGTGGATTTTTTTTTTTTTTGATACGGTAGATCCACCAAGATGGCAGGATGACGAACTGATTAACGGGGACACACGAACATTGTATCGTTATCTGGGGTCACTGCCCGAACGCTGAAGGTCAGTGACTCATTTTGCACTCTATAATGCATTAGTTGAAACCACTAGCTGAGTAAAGATTATAATCTTATAATTATTATAATTATAAGATTATAATATTATAACAATTATTGCGAGGATACTTTGCATTGTTGTACTAGTACCATATTCTGTGAATACATACCGGATGAATTGCGGAGAAGGACAGCTAGTCAAAATCCCGCTATTTCAAGTAGAATTCCGGTTCTGAATGAGGAAGACATTCACTTCCACCCCTTACGTTGGGATGGAAAGTACCGGCAAGTCGTGCCGTAAACCAAACCAGACGCCCTTGCAGGAACAATGCACCCGATGATCGCCATCGCCACCCTAAAGGTGCCAGAGATCCGACAGACGATAGCTAGATGCTACCATGCTGAAAATTTGTGGAAGGAAATTTGTGACAGTGTGCCACTCGCAGTGTTGCATTTGAACGCGATCAATTTGCGTTGAAGTTCAAAAACGGCACGCTGCGATCAAACATATTTGAACATTGTTCAGTTCAAAATTTGATCAAGAACTGCACCCGCAAAAACATGGCACCTTGGTCATGTGTCTGCCATTTTTTCACAAATTCTAACAATCTTGGGTTGATTCGATTCAGAAAGTCACCCTCTATTGAGACGGGATGAATGACCCATAAAAGGTTAAAATCCCTGGTAATAAACAAACAACAACCCTCTATTGAGAGGGGGAACAAGTTTGGTCACCGTGGATTACCGGAAAATCCGGATTTCGGTGCAGAATCTTAATGCCCGATGCCAAAATGTCCCATTTCATTGTGGCGCATATATTCACACAACAACGTCACAAAGTCCTTGAGCAGCGCCTTGGTCAGGACGCACATAAGATTTAGGGTAAATGTACCAATAGTGGTGCTATTAGTAGCTCCTTGTAGTAAAATAATTGAATAAAATTGATAATACCACAAAATAAAAAGTCTGAAAACGTTAATCGGCAGTTTTTTACTTCAATTTGCTAGGAAAAATGTAAAAACCATTGTTTATTTCAGTTTTTGCTAGTAAATCACTTGCACCAACTATAGGTACACGGTTCCTATTATGGAGGTAAAATTTAACATTGGTTCCTATAGTGGCGCATCCCGTTGAATTCGTATGGGACCCACCACTGTAGGAACACTACCACCACTAAAAGTGCAAAGGAGCAAAAAAATTAAGGAAAATAATTGTTTGAAATAGGTTTTTCGGCAAATCCTGAATACAAAACCGAATTAATATTATGAATTAGGTATGATGTATCTATTAAAAATGTCATTTGCAAGCTTTTTGGGCAAAATAGTGCTAAGTTGCCACTACCACCACTATTGGTACTACCTCCACTAAGGGGGCTTTTACCCTAATGACACATCCAAGCTCAGTTCCTTTTTGGCTCGCGTTTAGTTCAAATGCAACACTGAGTGCCAGTAGAAGGGGCCCCAAAGAAGTATGAGAAGAAAAGCCAGGAAAGTTCGGGAATAAATAATTTTACACTTAACGTGACGTGAAGTGAGTTTTCTATAAACGACAGTGCGAATATTCCCAACCCACGAAGAACTGCTCAAGGAACATGCCGACCCTGAAGTGTTGTTTCAGGGAGCCTCAGGAAGGCTTCCCTCTGAACTAGTTGACAGATACAAGTGAAAGAATGAGTATCCTTTAAAAGAATAAAGAACTCACTATTTGCTCAGATTACTCGTTTTCGACGTTTTGTCCCTTTCGACGTTTTGGCATTCGACCTTTTGGCATTCGTCGTTTTGGCATTCGACGTTTTGTCTTTCGACGTTTTGTCCCTAAGCCGGTCAAGAAACATGCCCATCCTGAGGTGTTGTTGCAGGGAGCCTCAGGAAGGCTCCCCTCTGAACTAGTTGGAAGTTACAAGTGAAAGAATGAGTATCCTTTTAAAGAATAAAGATCTCACTTTTTGCTTAGAATGCTCGTTTTCGACGTTTTCGACGTTTTGTCCTTTCGACGTTTTGTCCCTTTCGACGTTTTGGCATTCGACCTATTGGCATTCGACGTTTTGGCATTCGACGTTTTGTCTTTCGACGTTTTGTCCCTAAACCGTCTGGCCAAAGTGTACGCTCCAAATAAATTTCGAAAATGTTGTATGTATAAACAAAAGTGTTTCATCGAAGCATCTTTCCAGGGGTTGAAAAAAAATTGGCATTTCTGAAAGTATGGAATATTTTAGTAACATTAAGGCGAAACTGGAAGCATTTCCTCACTTTTTGGTTTTCAATTTTTTATTAAATAACGAAGCAATATTTCCAAAATCGGTTTTCGTGCACATGTAGAGTATGGATCAAGGTATCTTCTGATTTTTTTTTTGTAGTGGAAAATGTTTTTCGTTTTTGCAGAAACCATTTTTGAACAAAATTTCACAAAAAAAAATGGTTTCTGCAAAAATGGAAAACATTTTCCTTCTCAAAAAATTCAGAAGATACCTTGATCCATACTCTACCTATGTACGAAAACCGATTTTTAAAATATTGCTTCGTTATTTAATAAAAAATCAAAAACCGAAAAATGAGAAAATGCTTCCAGTTTCGCCTTAAGGACAAGATGCGTAAGAATGTCCAAAAACACATCTGGCGACACCCGAGTGGTGGCACTTGCTCCCAGATATACCACGCCACGTGCTGGTCGACGGGCGACATTTTTCGGAAGTCATAGAATCGAAGTCCTACAGAGGCCAGAACCTTGACTGGAATCATTATCTTGTAGCCGGAAAAATCCGGATACGATTATCCACCGTTACTAGTGCAAGAAACAACACAACGATGTGTTTCAATATCCAACGCATGTCAGCCGAAGGGTTGCTGCCAGGCTTGACAGAAACTCCCTCGCGAGAAAATGAGGAAGCGATTTTGGCGATTTTCTGAGGAGTGAAAATAAAACTCAGAAATCACAACGCAAATCCTCAACAGCACCGAGCGCGAGCTGGCCGCGCAGCGAGGAGTTCGTCCAACACTCATAATTGTTTGTTGTAATTCTCACGTCCACTCACACTCAAAAAGCTCTCGCGAGTTCCACTCCCATACAAAGAAAGACTCTCGAGGCGAAAATCGCACTCAAAAACCCGAAATAATCATCGGCTCTTTTTTCGTTCCCCTCTTCCTCGCTCAGTTTTTATTGCCTCTCTGTTTGGGGTTCGTTCGCTCCCTCGCTACGAGGCAAAAGCAAAACACCGCTCTAGAGCATGTAGCCAAACTCTTTTGATTTCGAGGAGGATTATCAAGCCTGGTTGCTGCACAGTACCATCAGAATCTGGACGAGAGGACAGGATAGACCAACGTATCTGGAGATGTCAATAGCTTATGAGGGTTTATTCATGAATCAGTGACAACAATAATGCAAGAGGTGATAGGTACCGCTCAGCGCAGTTGGTGATTGGTTGAACGAGGAGTACCAACGAGTGAAGAACGAAAACAATGCCGCCAGTAGCCGAATGCTAGGGTGGCAAGAGGAAGCACAGGAACGAATCCAACGCAGTAAATAACAGCATCAGGAAGAGAGTGTGAGTACAGGAAAGTAGGAACGATATGCGGAGGTTTTATGCAACTGTTAATGGTGCGCGGCTCAAGACTGCGCCAGTGTGGTGTGGTGGGCTTCGTGGCCATGCGGTTAGTGGCGTCAGTCGTTTAGGCGAATTGGGAGTGCCACGGAGTAAGGGTTCGATTCCCGCTCCAGCCGGAGGAAACTTTTCGTTAAACGAAAAATCTTCCACTGGTCCACTGGGTGTTCCGTGTTGTCCGTTGCCTAATGTTAGTGAATGTTCAATCTGTGCAACCTCTGGCTGAAGACGGTGTAGTGTCTTTTAAAATATCATGAATGAGTTGACCAGAATTATGAATAGAAACAAGCATTTTTATAAACTATATTCATGGTCGCATCCTTGCGTTACACTTATCTGCCATATGTAATTACATAATTCGCGCGGTGGTCCAGCACAGACATGTGGAAAAAGTTGAAGCATGTATTTTTGCAAAGTTTGCATTTGGTTAGAGTTTTAAATCTGCATATATCAGGAAATGGCACAACATGCCCGTAAGATTCGGCAGTTTGTTGGGAGTTGATTGACTAAAAAAAGTAAACGCGCAAAAAGTAAACAGTGCCCAGTTTGCGTTTTCTTTGTGCCATCCGTTTTTTTTTATTATCGTACAAATTGGGCCGAACGGTCTCAGATTTTCATGAATTTTTTTCCACAGGCTGGGCTCATGAATATACCAACAAAAAAAAATTGAGAAAACTTCAGGGTCAGCTATTGTCCCGGAAAACTCAGGTGGAAATTCTTTGTTTTCCCCTGACACAACTTACTTTGAAAAATCATAACTCAAGAACGAAGCATCATAAAAGCAAAGTTTTTTTTTTAGGAAATAAAAGTAAATTTTCTCAGACTTCCAAAAGAGTATGAACTGGAAAAAGTTTTCCACAAAATTTTCCACAGTTGAGAAAATTCGTAAAGGAAAGCCGGAAAAACAATGCCCAAACTCGTGGAAAATTTCCAAAAAAATATTTTTGAGAAGGTTATTTTATAAGCTTTAATCGCTGAAATTTTTGAAATGCACTTTTTTTTCGTTTTTGAGTTATGGCCAATTTTGTTGACGTGTTACGTCTGTTTCTCTGTGGAGAAAGCTCATGCCCCTATGGAGAGAGACAGCGAGGTGGACCGAAAAACTTTAGAAATTTTTGAGCGTAAAATGTTGCTGATAATTCTCGATGAGAAACAATAAAATAGAGTGTGGCGCAAACGCATGAATCACGAGTTGCTCCAAGTGCATAAAAATGCAAAAATTGTGATTCGTATAAAGTACGGCAGACTTCAGTTTGCTGGACACATAGTGCGAATATTGGAAGAAAGAATAACGAAAACAATAGTCAGCAGGAAACCACCAGGTAGAGGACAGCGACTTCGTGGGCGGCCGCGTTGAAGAAGATCTCCGGTTCCTGACCGATCGGGGAAACTGGAGGAAAATCTGGACATATTTTTTATTAAAAGGTGGTACGGTCAAATTTTGGTCATACATTTTTTTTATAACTTTAGACTGCGTACACCAAAATAGCTGGTTTTTGAACCAGTAATGGTACATTGTATGCAGCTTATACCATAAAATTTTCATTAACCCATATCCGCCCAGCGTCCTATTTATAGGACAGATGCCCCGAACGCCCAGCGTCCTATAAATAGGACAGTCCTTTTGATGTGAATTTCTCCAGAATTATGCAAAATTTTAGAATACTTTCTTCAGAGAAGATGTTCTCCACATCCATACCTTGCTCATAGTGGACAACATAGTTTGTGACTGGTTCACTAGGTGGCGTTATCGTTGCTGCAAAGATTGTATATTGCTGCATTTCCAATGCGAAAAAAAAAACAAATATTTCCCTGGAATCTTGACAATAGTTAATAATTCATAGTTCATTTCTTCGGCAAAGTTGTCAATCAATATATACAAAAGTCGATGAATGTGTGTATATTTATATGCTTGTATGCTTATATCTTTGTATGTTTGTCTATTTGTTTGTTTATATGTATGTACGTATGTATATATGTATGAAGTTTCCGGCATAACTCTGGAATGCGTCTAGAAATTTCAATCAAATTCCTAAGGATGTGGAGGTGGTAGTAGGGGTATTGAAATTCAAGATGGCGGCTTAGGTTTCAGGATAGCGGCTAATGCTCCAGAATGTATGCTATTTAACGGTAATGCTGCTTCGGGAACTTTGCAATATGGGTATCTATTGACCGGGCTTCATGAGAACTCAAAACATAATATCCGACGCCGCCATTTTGAAATTCAAGATGGCGGACCATATCCAAGATGGCGGCCATGGAATGGTAGTTTGAGCTGTAATACTATGTAATATGGGTATCTATCGATCGGGCTTGATGAGTGGAAGTCAAAAATCGATATTTGACGCCATTTTGAAATTCAATATGGCGGACCATATCCAAGATGGTGGCCACGGAATGGTAGTTTGAGCTATGATTCCATGCAATATGAGTATCTATCGATCTGGCTTCATGAGTAAAATTCAAAAAATAATATCTGACGTCATTTTGAAATCCAAGATGGCGAACCATATCCAAGATGGCGGCCATGGAATGGTTTTGAGCTATAATACTCTGCAATATGGGTATCTACCGATAGGGCTTGATGATTAGAAGGTACGATAAAGGATAAGGCAGTGGTTATGGTAGAGGATAGGGTAGAGGGTAGGGCAGATAGTAAGGTTGAAGGTTATGATAGAGCGTAGGATAGAGGGTTGCGATAGAGGGCAGAGAAGATAGTAATGTAGAGGATACAGGGTAGGGTGAAGAAATGAGATTAGATTAGATGAGATGAGGTTTTTTTTCGAGATACCTTCAGGAATTCTTTCCGGGATTTCTTCAGGCATTCCTTTCGAAAATCTTTCCAGGTTTCCTTCCGGGATTTCTTCAGATATTGCTTCCGGAATTGCTGTACGGATTTCTCCGGGTTTCTCGTCGGGGTTTTTGCAGGGGTTGCTTTGGAAAATCATGTGAGGATTCTTTTAGTTGTTCCTTCAAAGATTTCTTAAGGGATTACTCCCGAAAAAAAAATAACTATGAAAAATATAGATTCCTGCCGAGATTTTTTTTTTCAGACAATTTCTGCTCAGCTCCTAGCCAGCATTCCTGTCATAAACCCTCTTAGGATTCCTTCAGGTATTTTTACGGGATTCCTTTAGGAATAACTTCAGGGATTTCTGTCAGAATTGTTTTAGAAAATCCTGAAAGTATTCTTTCAGAAATCCTAGTCAGCATTCTTTCATGGATTTCTGCTGGAATTACTTTCGTGCCAGGATTTCTGCCGGGGTTCCTCCAAAGATTCTTGCCGTTTTTTTTCACATTCCTCCCGGGATTTCTTCAATTATTCTTTCAGGGAGTCCTGTCGAGCTTCCAGCCGGGATTCCTTCCATGACTTCTTTAAATTTTCTATCAGGGATTTTTTTTAGACTTCCAAGAATTCCTTTCGAGTGTGAATTACAGCTTGAGAGTGGGGAGTAAGAGAAAATAGAGAAACAGGGAGAATTAGACTTTTTGATGCTCTTAGATATCTTTAGTAAACCATGATGTCATATGACAGCCATTTTCTTATTTTTCTTCAGTAGTCGTCCTCTCTTTCACTAATTATAGATGCATTGTATCTATACGGGTCAGAATACAATGATAGTGTACAATTTTTACTTGAATAGAGCTTCAAAAAATATCAGATGTCGAGGATCTACATTAAAGGTACTTTTTAAAACTACACCATAGATTTCCATTTTTTTGTGAAATCATGTTTATTTTATTAAAACTTGACTGTTGATAATATTTTTTTTTTTTCATAAAAATAACTATTGCAAGATACCTTAGACGTTAGTGGGTTGAAAATAGTTTTTTTATATACTTTATCGTTATTATGTGGCTCATCAATAAAGCATAGCATGAACTTGGTAGTTTGGGTTGAACTTCTTTTGAATTGATGGCGATTGAAAAATAGTCGAATTATTATTTCACCCTTTTGAAATTTCAGCCTTATGTATTTCAGTCTGTCGTATGCAATTCTCAATTGCAATTGATAGATCGAATAAAATTGAATTTTTGGGGGGTTTATCATTTTGGTTGTTATACTGGTTATGGTTATACTACACATAGTGAGCACTCTTTATTTGATTTGTTTTAGAAAATAAGGAAAATTTTAGAAATGTTGAACACTGCAGTTGAAACTACATGAAACCACAAAGGCCAAGCATACTTTTAGGCGTTTATCAGGTTAGATTTCTGCCTCAATTTATAAGTCCATTTATTATTCTTCTTGAGTGATTATCATCTCTCTCAATTGTTTAAAGCTGTATTGTATCTGTACGGATCAGAATATAACGATAGCGTAGAAGTTGTGCTGAAATAAAACTTGAGAAAGTTATCAGATATTTGTTGGGAATATGTATTTTGTGCATTCGAGCACCCCTCGTAATCGAGACAACCGATGTGTAGAGATACACCGTGAACATGTTTTATGTTGTCGAGCTTTGTTATTGTTTATAGTCCTGAATGTAAATAGTAAATAAAAATCAGTCGTTCGTGATCGTCAAACCGTACGCAAGCGTTTTACTTTTACTCCGGTCCGGAAAGCTTCGCTACTCGTCCCGCTGTTGTGTAGTTCCGCTGTGTGATAGCTCCAACAGGCTATGGGTCCAGGTATGGACGAGAAAGCGAAAGTCGCTGCGTTCGACGGGTCCGGATTCCATAACTGGAAGTTCCGGATGGAGACCGTCCTCGACATGCCCGGTTTATTGGATTGTGTCCACCGGGAGATCGTCGAGATTGAAGAGTTGCGTGAGATGGCCGACGATTCCGCGCCAGTGAAAACCGAGAAGAAAAGGCAAATGGCTGAGCGAAGTGCCGCGGATAAAAAGTGCAAAGCGATTATCGTTTCGGCCATCGCTGATAATCAGCTTGAACTTGTGAAGGACTGTGCGAATCCGAAGCAAATTTGGGACACGCTGAAGGCGGTGTTCGAGCGTTGCGGTGTTGCCGGCCAGTTATTTATTCGGAAACAGCTGCTCCGGTTAAAATATGAAGAGGGGGCTGATAGTGATTTGCCGGAACACTTGTTAAAGTTTGATCGTTTGATTCGCGAGTTGAAGGAGAGTGGTGCGGCAGTGGAAGAGGCTGATGCAATTTGCCATTTGTTGCTGACAATGCCTGCGTCGTTCGATTCGGTGGTGACGGCCATCGAGACGCTTCCCGGCGGTGTGACACTGGCGTTCGTGAAGAAGCGGTTGCTCGATGTGGACCTGAAGAAGAATCTGTTGGTCGAAAATGAGCGACAAAGTGAGTGTGTTGCCATGACGAGCAGGCATGTGTGGAGAACCTTGAGGTGCTTTCGGTGCGGCAAAATTGGACACAAACAAGCCGACTGTCGTGTGCGTTTGCCGATGAATCCGAGTGAGTACGATGTTGTGAAACGAAACAATAAATCTGACATGGTGATTGAAGAAAAACGTACCTCGGATCGTGCGGACGTTTGCTTTATGGCGTCGCAGGAAGAAAAAGAAGAGCTGGTGAGAACGCAGTGGTTCCTAGACTCCGGTGCCACGGATCACATGGTGAAGGATCCCAGTTTATTCAAAGTGATGCGACGATTGGAGAAGCCGGTGCCAGTGCTTGTGGCGAACGGCGAGAAGATGTTGGCGGAATTCTGTGGTGATGTAGTGTTCTTTGCTGACGTCGGCGGCAAGATGAAGAAATGTGAAGCGAAGGAAGTGTTGTACCTCCCCGGATTACGGAGCAATTTGTTTTCGGTGAATCGTGTGGCGAGATCCGGGTTGCAGGTCCACTTTGCCGGAGACAGAGTAAAAATAGTGAAGAATAGAGAAGTGATGGCTGTCGGGCACCATACAGGTAGACTGTACGAGTTGGATGTTTGGTGTGAACGCAGGCAACGTGATGTGGATGCGGCCATAGTGAGCGTGAAGGATGCAGAGAACCCGAAGATGGCGCTGAACGGGAAGAATGTGATGAAGTCGCGAGAATTACAAGAAAATGAAGTGCAGAGCAAGTTAGGAAAGCGAACAAGAAGAAGTAGAAGAAGTAATGTTAAGAAAGTATCGTTGTGGACGATATAGAGTGTATAGGTAACGGGGTTGCCTAGTATGACAAAAATAACTGTTTAAAGTGTTTTGACCATGTTTTTTTGACGATTGATGTTTGTGAAATTTGACTGACTGTTTTGGACGTTTATTGTGAAAGAGAACTGATGTTGTTTTTGTGAAATGAATTTTGAAAAGCCAAACTTGGCGATCTGACCTAGGAAATGAATGTTTTGTAATGTTTTGGACTATTGATGATAGGATCTGTGAAATTTGTAAGAAAAGTTACTCGGGTTGTCGACCTGAGAGGGGGTGTTGGGAATATGTATTTTGTGCATTCGAGCACCCCTCGTAATCGAGACAACCGATGTGTAGAGATACACCGTGAACATGTTTTATGTTGTCGAGCTTTGTTATTGTTTATAGTCCTGAATGTAAATAGTAAATAAAAATCAGTCGTTCGTGATCGTCAAACCGTACGCAAGCGTTTTACTTTTACTCCGGTCCGGAAAGCTTCGCTACTCGTCCCGCTGTTGTGTAGTTCCGCTGTGTGATAGCTCCAACAATATTGAGGACCAACAAAGAAGAATTTTTTTGGAATTACACCATAGACTTCCATTTTTTTCGTCAAATCATGCTTATTTTATTGGAACTCAACCATTGATAACAAATTTATTTAAAGATTTGGATTGTGAGACACCTTGGGCGTTAACGGGTTAAGGACAAGGTTTTTGCAGTACATAGCTCTCATTTTCTAGAGCACCGTTTTGAAGAACCGTTAAACGGATTTGGCTGGAAATGCATCCCATACTGGAAAAACTTGTAATTAGAAGTCACGAAATGTTGCAAATTGACAAATTGAGAGATGAAATTTGTGAAAAAAATCGCGTTCTGGTGGGATTCGAACCCACGACTCCGTATTCGCTAGACCGGCGCTTTAACCAACTAAGCCACAGAACAGGTAATGGTTCTGCGGAATAGAAAGCCAAACTGACTCCGAAGCCGCACCGTGAACACTCCTATTTCACAAACTCATCTCTCTTTTCGGCTTAGATGCCAATCCACAACACACTCCTGTTTGTGCCCACTAACGACAAGTGCGAGCGAATTATGTATATGAAATACTTCCATTTTATTAAAATGTATTTTAAACCGTATCCGCTAAACGGTTCTCTTAAACAGTGCTCTAGAACATTTTACCCAAATACCTTGTCATTACCTACCTTGATACCTTGCTGGCAACAGAGTATCTTTGCTCCAAAGCCGAGCGTATAGTAGAGCGCCATTGTCGTTGGTCTTGGGAGATGGGGATTTTTTTTATTACCGTACGGGTTTGGGCCGAAGGGTCTCAGATTTTCATGAAACTTTTTCCACAGGCGGGGCTCATGGATATATGAACAAAAAAAATTAAGGAAAATTCAGGGTCGCCTATTTTTCCGGAAAACTCAGGTGGAAACTTTTTGTTTTCCCCTGACACTACTTATTTTGAAAAATCATGACTCAAGAACGAAGCATCGTAGAAA